>NC_135537.1:179374121-179674121 GCF_045843805.1 Urocitellus parryii | reverse complement strand
GACGAGGACGTCTCTGAAGAAGGCCCGATGGAAGGTGGGGTCCAGCGCGGCACGAAGGTGATGCCCTCTTCTTCAAGCTGACGAAGGTAGTACTCAATGATTTCCTTCCCCTTAGGAGGAGACCAAGGTTAAGGTGAGTGCAGAGTCAATACTTCAATTATTTGTCCCTTACCAATTTGTGAGGTAACTACCAAAAACTGAGGGCTGAGATATAGCTTGGAGGTAGCATGCCCAAAACTAATCTAGAACACTGATCTATCAGACACACTTGTACTGAACACAATTCTAACACAGTACCCGAAAACACAACAACCTTCGAGAGCCCCCCCCACCCCCCACCACAGCTTTAAAACCACGACCCACAGCTCCCAGAGAGTGAGCGGCAGCACCTGAGGAGGTCCAGGGAGCCCTGCCTGGCCACCTGCCACGAATCTCCTCAACTCACAGGACTTCCATCAGCAGACCCACAAGTGGAACCCAGGGGTGCGACCTCCTCACCCTAACTTCCCATGTTCCCACAATTCCAAGCAGAGAATGTGGTGGCCAGGAGTGACCCGCCTGTACCTCCTTCACTCCACCAGGAGCCAGCACCCCCAGCCCCGTAGGGCTAAACAGAAGGCCCAGGGCAGGGTGGAAGCACATTTCTATCCCCCGAGTGACGGGCTCCCGGCCTTCCAGAGGACAAGCTCAGACACCTCAGGAGACTGCGGCCCTCCCTTTCCCATGAAGTCCCAGAGACTCACTTTTTTAATGTTGCTGGTATACTGTTTCATGGCAATTTTTTCCACTGTACTTTCAAAACCAAAGAAAGATTTGATATCTAAACTTGCAGACTGTTCAAAACAGGTCCAGTCTTCGTTCTCAGGGTGAACCTGCGGGTGAAGAGAAGGCCTGCTGTGTGCGGCAGCGAGGCCTGGTCTGCTCCCCTCTGCCAGCGACCAGAAGGAGCAGTTCTCTTACAACAGAGCTACTCCCATGGAGACAGTACAAGGAGGGTTACAGAGGGCTCGACCGCCCAGGGCCACTCGAACTCCAAGACACCACCGTGGCCTGAGAGGAGCGCTCCGTCCTCCCCTGCCCAGTCCTTCACCTCCCTACACACAGAGCCGCTCTCCCATTAGGAATGAAGGAAAGACCCTTCAGTGTCACTGACAGCCTCACGAGGAGACAGACGGCCACGAGCCTTGGACAGAAAGGTGAGGAACTTCCAACTGCTGGAAGATCAGGGCCATGGGGAAAGCGTGGAGTGGGTTAAGGGGACCGGGGAGGGCTGCAGGCCGCGCTGTCGACTGGCCACTGGGAACAGGGATCTGGGATCTGGGCAAACCTGAAGGAGGGCTGGGGAAGTCCTCGGGAGGCTGGGGAGCAGCAAGCGTGCTGGCAGCCATGTACAAGGACGGAGGGACCCAAGACACGTGACTGAGGGGGAACCGGCCCTCCTAGGCCACAGCAAGCACTCGTGCTTTTCTCTGAGGGTCATGTGGAAGCACTGGGTTGTGAGCTCAGTGATAAAACTTGACAATCCTAAAACAGATCACTGTGGGTTCAGCATTAAGGTTACACTGGAGGTGCCTAAGGCGGCAGCAGACACACCACGCAGGAGGCCACTCTAATGACCTAGTGAGAGCAGCTCTAAGCAGGGTGGTCGGCAGTGAAGGTGACAGCCAACGTGTGCTCCCAGCTCTAAACTCAAACACACACACCATCTTGCTCTTCAGAATGCATTTCTCAAGTAGCAGAGCATGGCAGTGGAATGACTTGGCTATGACTGCCACCACAGTGCAATCCTGCCTGCAGGAAGCCACACCTGCCACTGCTGATCCCCTTCAGAACTGCTAACAGGAAATATATGGCAAAGAACTACCCCAGGACAAAGAGGCACGCCGTTCCAGCGATGGCTGACCACCTTTGGAAGCCGTGCCCCCGTGCCTCCCGGCTGGCGGGCTCCACCCAGGGCTGTGCACTCACGGTGTAGCAGCAGTGCTCGTTAATGATGACCCGATTGGAAAACGTTTCATTATGGGCCTCAATGTGCAGAGTGCGCTCCCGAGAATTGAGAGAGTTTTTCTGGACAAAATAAACATAATCAACTCCTGCAATCTTTAAAAAAGAAACAAAGAGAAAAGGGTTTATTATTAACACCACTGTGACAGAAGCTGGAAACATAAATTCTCTATCTCTGGGACCAACGCCTTCCGGCAGGCCTGACCACTTACCTTCTTCAACAGCCGGGGTGCGTCTATGTCCAGCTTGCAGCGCCTTTCAATGACGTGAATGGCCCCGTCTTCGCTCTTGAATTCATTCACAGTGTCACTGTCCACAAACATGGGAATCAGCGGACAGGTAGGGAACCTCCTTTCATAGGCCTATGGATAAAAACAAACCAAAAAAAAAGGTGAGGAAGTGAATGAAGTCCCAACTTCAGTCTCTCCTTGCCCAAAAGGGAAGGAGTGCTCAACCTCAGCACGTGCCCACAGAAGGTGCCACAGCTGGGCTGGTCACCTGCAGCTTTCACTAACCTGGAAAAGACGTCCGCATTCACGACAGTCTGGTGAGATGTCGATTCTGTCCACATAGATACAGGCTAAACATGACTTCTACCAAAATTCTAGCAAATATACTTTGGAGCCTCAGGCAAGATTATTTTACAACTTAGATGGAAAAGCGAAGGAACTAGAGTACATGCTTAGTAAGCTAAAATGATTACTGAAAATGAATGAACTGGAGGGACTCCCGCCCCGGGTCTTTAGGCTTACGTGTAGCTATGGTTACACAGCAGTTACATAGTATTGATGGACAGACACACAGCTCCATGGGACAGAACCCAGAACTAGACTCAAACAAATATACCCAAATGATGTTTCCCTTTTTCTTTTTCTTTCTTTGGTGCTGGGGATGGAACCCACGGCCCTGCGCATGCTAATCATGCACAAAACCTTGACTTAAACCTTGACCTAAACCTCACATCTTATGTACAAATTAACCCAAAATAGAACTGCTCATCTAGCATGCTGAAAGCCCTGGTTATGATCCCAGCACTGCAAAAACAGAAGACAAATGAACAGAAACCAAGATAAACCATAGACTTAAGCAAAACATAAAACTATGCACCCAAAAACCAATCTGTAAAAGGAAAAATTTACTTCATCAAAACCAAAGACTTTTGCTTTCCTACAGTCCCTGTTAAGAGGAAGACAAAACAAGTCACAGACAGAAACTACTCACAGACCACGTTCTCTGGGAAAGAGAACACACAGAACACACAGAACCCAACTAACGCAGTGAGCTGCACAGCAACGCGCACGGTCAGCACCGCTCACCCGAGAATGGCCAGGGCAACCTGCAAGGTCCTGCTCAGAGGCAGGAAGGGAGTTAACATGGTAATTTTTAAAAACTCAACAGTTAGAAAATAAGCCACAGACATCTCACCAAAGAGCAGGTAAAGAGATGGTCAATCGAGCAATGAGCTATCACAGAAACCCATACTGAAGCCACAGGAGGTCTCGCCACAGATCTACCAGAATGACAAAACACAGCCCACCACGTGCTGGTAAGATGTGGAGAGACAGCTCCCAGACACTGCCGGCAAGAATGAAAAATGGTGTCACCAGGAAACAGCTGGGTACTTTCTTAGCACCAAACAGGCAGCTGCCACACAGCCGGGGCCAGCACCACCCTCCTGGGCATCTGTCCCAGAGGAACAAAGGCCACGTGCACAGACCCTCCAGGCAGCTGGACTCCCAACATCCCAACCTACAATCAACCCAGGGTCCTCCACCGAGTAAATACTGGGCAACCTACAACCACAGCCCACTGCTGGCCATGGAAAGGGCTGAGCCACTGTCCACGCAATGACCTGGACGATCCCCAGGAAACTACGCTGGGCAAGGACAGTTCCATGCTGCGGTCCCATTCACTAACACTCCTGGAAAGACAAAATTAAAGAGACCGGGATCAGACTTTCAGTTGCCAGGGTTCAGAAGAGATGTAGGTGTGGCTGCAGGACGCCAGCACCCTGACCACAATGCTGTATTCCTTCATTCCCAAGATGTCGCCACAGGGGACATGGGTGAAGACTGGGCAGGATTCTTCCATGTTATTTTTTGTGACAATATACTATTAATATACTGTGATTTACAAGTATCTCAAAATAAAATGTAAGACTTGCTACATAATTTGGGACGACATTTGGAAAATGCACCGAAGCAGCAGATTTAGTTTACTCCGCAGCAATCTACAAAGATCCCTGAGCTAGAGACACTGCTGGAAGCACAGCTAACCCAGGTGTCGCAGCCCAGGTACATGGCACAGATGCCACAGGATGCAGGGAGCAGTCTAGCCATAGATGGCCCAGGATCTCCTCTGCTGTCCCCACCCATGAAGGAGGAAAAGCAGGGTAATGATGGTGCCCAGGTGACAGATGCCATTCCTCTGTGGGACTGGACTAAAAATGGGAGGATAGGTTCTGTGACTTCCCATCTTAAATTCATCACAACCTAAACCAAACTTTAGGAAGACATCTATGGAGTGAGTTCATGAGAAAATGGCACAAATGGCTCGATTCTACCTCTGACAGGTGCAAGCAGTCCAAAGCTCTGTCCAGCAAGGAGCCATGGCCTTCCGTGCACGAGCTCCTGCTCACCCACAGCAGGCCTGCTCACCTGAGCAGCAAGCAAAATGCAGACCACGGCACTGCCACGAGGCTCCAGAGGGCATGGGGGACCACAGGAACTCCCAGGAGCCCCCGCTGCAGTTCCTTGCAGAGTCGCCCTCACTTCCAGATGAGTCCCACTTGCTAGCCTTATGTGACCAAGTAACTGGCTTATAAGGTCCACCAGACTAGGCAGCAGAGGGGAGCCAGGGAGGCAGCTGACACCAAGAACTCGGGGGCGGAAGGCGGGAGTGTCCTGAAGATGCACAGGTTCCACTGAGGTGGAGGGGGAGAACAGAACTCGGCGGACAGAGGTTGCTGGGGGAAGCAGCAGCTCAGGCCGAGCCCCCAGAGCTGTCACATCAGCAATGACAGCATGTCCAAGAGAGAGAACACAGAAGCACAAAGAAGCTCCCGGCAGGCAGGGACCACACCTCAAAGGCAGGAGGGAAAGCCAGGGTCACCAACAGGGACACTGGCACACAAGGCCTCCTGGGCCTCTCCTTCTCTTCAGGGGACAGGGAGGAAGGAAGACTGGAGTGATAAGAGTCGCAGCGGGACAGCCTGGAAGGGAGGCGAGACCCACGTGGGTGACTGAGCACATGTGCCTGTTGATGTCCTTCCTTTGAGAGTGGAAAACACACTCTTCACGTCATTGCCCTGACCTCCTCCTCCACTCCACGTCTCCTCAGCTCCACTAGGGCCAGGACCCTGACAAAGTGTCGGGCTCTCGTGCCTCTTTCCATTAACACCTGAGAGGCGTCTCACTGCTGATCACACCTTGGATAAGCCTCAGGAGGCCCTGGGAGTGTGGGAGCATTAAGTACTGAACAAATGAGCAATTCTAGTAAGAAAACCTGAAATCACTGACTTCATTTGTTCCATATTAACACTGAAAACCACCTAAACCGATTTTTAAATTATACACTTAAAATCAAAAACAAAAACCCCTAGCTTTGTTCATTACAGCACTATAACACCAAGAATTTAAGTGCACAAGTATTCGAACAAAAAAAAGGTACTCATTCTCTCTCAGTAGAGGACCTGAATTAGAAGATTTTCTAAATACCCCCAGTATATTTAAGTTCTTGAAATGGAGTCAACTGGAGACATTACCCACAGGACCAAGCTGGAACTTAAAAAAGCCTCCCCTCCCTAGGGCACCGTGGCCTCCAGGCTCCCATTGGCAGACACCGCCCGCCCCTAGGGGTGGACCAGACAAGGTTCAAGGCCTCCACCTCCCCCGCCTCTCTCTAGAGCTGCCTCAGGGTGGACAGTACCTTCCCTTCTCCAAGTCCCAGCACTCTGCCACCAAATGCCTTCCTTGCTGGCCACAGGCAAAGACCAAGTCCCACTTTTCTTTTGGCCCTGAGAAAGAAAACACCTCAAAGTTCTTTGTTCAATATTAGCTAAGTAGCCTAAGGAGTCTCGCTCTCCCTGGCCCGTGTTTAGAGATATCTAAGGCCAAAGGATTCTACATAATGTGAGCCAAGAAAACCTAGCTTCCTAGAGGATTATGGGAAAGCAAAGCTGAGAAAAGTCGATATAACTTTAGTCTCTGGAATTTTTCAAACTCCAACCCCTAGTTTTCACCTACCTCTACAAAGTATATAAGAAACTCCTGAAAAAAAAAAAAAAAACAGAAGCAGTCTAGTTTTATTTAAAAATGACATCCTAAACCAATCTTGGTGGCACATAACTTAATCCTAGCAAATCAGGAAGCTGAGGCAGGAGGATTGGGAGGATCGAAAGCTCAAGTAACCCTTAAGAAACTTAGCAAGACCCTGTGTCAAAAGGGGTGGGGGGAACTGCAGGGCACAGTGACACAAGCCTGTAATCCCAGCGCTCTGGAGGCTGAGGCAGGAGGATCATGAGTTCAAAGCCAGTCTCAGCAAAAGTAAGGCACTAGGCTACTCCTAGTGAGGGCCGGGGATGTGGCTCAGTGGTCAGGTGCCCAGTTCCAAAACTACAACACCACCACCACCATGTCCCAGCTCTGTCCACTGGAAAGGCCTGAAAGCAATGCCCTCAGTAGCACTGAGCTAACCTGGCATCCAGATCTTAATTTGTAAATACATTCCCCACTGAGAAGGAACCTATGCTTTTGGAGAAGTGGTAGCAAGGACAAGGTTAGGTGACTGTGAAGCACTTCCCACCCAAGAGGAATAACTGGCAGGACTATGTACGTCTGAAGGACACGGGAACCAGCCTGCAGGGGTTTCACCTCCAACTCTGGGTTAATGTGAGCACCAGAAAGAAAAAAGATGGCAGGGCAGTATAAACCATGGAGTGCAACTAAGAAAAATGGTCAGGGTAAGAAATTTTACAGAAAAAAATGTTATCTAATAAATACAGAGGAATGTTGTGATCGGGAAATCATCGATGCTTCGTGTGGGTAACCCCAGTGACTCAGGAGGCTAAAGCAGGAGGATCACAAGTTCAGGGCCAGCTTCTGCAACTTAGTGAGGCCCGAAGCAACCTAGTAAGACCCTGTCTCAAAATAAAAAAATAAAATATAAAATGGGCTGGAGATGTAGTTCAGTGGTAGAACATCCCTGGGTTGATCTCCAGTACCACAAAATAGACAGAAAATAAATTTTACTCTATCAATGTTAAATTCCTTAGGTGGGATATTGATCATTCTTATATGGGAAAATAGCTATTCTTAAGTGATACACATTTTACTACTTTGGAGTGAAGTGCTGGGCTGGAACTGTGGCTCAGTGGTAGAGTGCTTACCTCACGTGTGTGAGGCACTGGGCTCGAGTCTCAGCACCGCGTAAGTATATGAATAAGATCCATGAACAACTAAAAAAAAATATTAAAAAAAAAAAGAGTAAAGTGTCAGGATATACACAACTTGCTTTCAAATATTTCTACCAAAAAATCTAGGGGTGGGTGTGGCTGTGGGGGTAGGGGGTGGACAATACCTTAAGCTTTTTCCCTTAGCTTTAAGGGAAATAAAAGGTGTGCCAGGCCCAGTGGCACATTTCCTGTAATCCCAGCACGCCGGAGGCTGAGGCAGGATTGAAAGCCCAGGGGCCTCAGCAACTTAGCGAGGTCCTAGGTAACTTGGTGAGTCCCTGTTTCAAAATAAAAAATAAAACTTGGTGTTAAAGTGCCCCGCGTTCAATCCCCAGTGTCCCCCACAGAAAGGAATAATAGGGCTGGGGCTGTGGTCAGTGGCAGAGCGCTCGCCTAGCACGTGTGAGGCCCTGGGCTCGATCCTCAGCACCACATAAAAAAAATTTAAAAAATAAAGGTATGGTGTACAACTAAAAAATAAATATTAAGAAAAGAAATAATAAATGCGTTTATTACACATAAAGTCAGACTATACACAGACTGGTACAAACCAGGAAACCAGCACGCCGCTCTTGCTGTCTTTTGCATCTGACTGATTTGACAATGTCCGTGAAGGTTGGTCTGCCCAAAGCTCTGCCCAGGTGTGCAGGGCAACAGGCAACAGGCGCTGCTCTCCCTTGGCACCCTGCCCTCTTCCAGCCCCAGGCTCAGCAGAAGCAAGACGAAGCAGAACCAGCCCTCTGGGTTTTCACAGGAAGTCTTTTAACACCCTGTTTGGACCCAAGAGCCACACCAGCAGGCCTTCAATTTGGATCCGTACCCGGGAGAACCCTCTTATCAACTGTCACCAGGGTCGAGTCACTGCGTCAGATGAGCAGAAGCAATTCCCAAACTTCGACTTATTCTTCACAAACTCTCTGCCATCCCCAATCACACCACCCAGCACTTCCCAAAACACAGTCAAGAAAGGCTGAACAAAACAGCCTCCCAGAAATAATTTCCTCAGAGAGGAAGAACTGTCCCTTGATAGCTCCTTTTTAAAGAAATACTTTTTAAAGAGAAGACTGCTATAATCATTTTCTCACTCTCTTTGTTTAACAGAGCAATTGTTTCAATGATAAAAACAAAACTTAGACCTTATCAACTTGGCCCAGAGGAAAGCTGCCTTCTGGGTAGCCGCTTCCTCCCACTTGCCCACACCCACTCTTCCCTTTCAAAGGATTTCTGAGCCTGCAATTTGGAAGCTTGGCAACAGTACTTTCAGCTTTTAACCAACCTCTGAATGCAATCTTGACATATTAAAAGGTAGAACTGTGCTCAAGAAAACCATATTTTAGTGAAGGCATTTCAACTTGAGAATTAATGAGCTGAATGGTGCTTTCTCCAAGAAATTCCATTTAAAGAACCTACCTTCAAGCTGGAGTCTCTTCATACCCAATTTGTCAACAAACCAAGGAGCTCTGCATCCTACAGAACAAGTGGGGTGTTCTACGGCCCTGGCTGTGACCAGCAGACTCAGTTCTAAACAGGTCTGGCTTCACCTGGAAAGAATCGGCAGGTGAAAAGGCCGCCCTTCGTCTCTCTCAGAAGCAACCGTGCGACCTACTGAGGAAGCGTGGCCAAGTCCCTCGCGGCTCCGTCTCGTGGTTCACTATCAACAGCAGCCACATACAGAAGGCAGCACGCACAGGCTGACGCTGGGGACCCTGGGGCTTCCAGAGAGTCTAACAAGGGCAGCCTAGGGACCCCGCCCGGCCTCAGTGGAGAGGGGACTTGGAAACCTGTAACTGCCCACAAGAGCAGAAAAGAGGACTGAGGGCGGAGCCACCAAAGCTGGTGGGGAACCACTTCAGGCTGGGCTGGCGACAGCTGGGAGAAGTGACCCAAGGAAGGAGGAGCACCAGCACAGCTCCAGAGAGGCCTTTCCGCCCCACTGCAAGACGCCCCCTAGTCAGCAGGAGGCTGGAGGCAGAGGGCGCAGGGACCAGCTCCAGCACATGAACAGCCAGGTCAAGGCTAGACAGCAGGTGGTCTCTCTCCAGGACCCATCTGGCCACTGCACAGCCCTCTGTGGGCCTTGTGGCCCACTCCTGTTTCCTCAGCAGGTCCCTAGGAGAAACTTCCGTTCAGTCCACTGGTAACTGAAGTGTCCAGCTCCAATGCTGTTAGGGAAGCATGTGTTTATGAGGCATTAACAGAAACTCAAATTCACAAAAACTTGGCCCCTTTTAAAGAGAGCCCTCATCCAGTTAGTTATGGCACACTTCACTTAGGCACCCAACCGCCTGGGAACAGCCCCATCGCAGAAGCAGCTCCTGGCGCTCCACTCCACCAGTAACAAGCAGCACCACTGCTACCAGCAGTGCTGGATCCAGACCAGGCCTCAGAGCGACAATGGCAAGTCCTGACCAAGTCCTAACGGCATTGGGGAACACCCCCAGGAAGATGGGACCAGAAAACACGGGCTCTGCTCTGAAACAAAACAGACTGTGAATCTCTGGCAGAGCCCAAGGCCACCCTCCACCTCTCAAGGTTAAACCCTGAACTGCACTGGGGAAGGCTCCAGGATGCTGACGCTGCACCTTCTCCAGTAAGACAGCCGGGAAAAGCCCGAAGCTCAACCACCAGGGTGAGGAGGGCTCAGGAAAGGGCATCCAGGGCCTCCTGGGGGCCAAGGCACCCCACAACGAGGCAGGACTCTGCGGAAGGTGCTGAGTATGGCAGGCCGGAGACAAGTGCCACAGAAAGCAGGCCGCGGGCGCAGCTGCAGAACAGAGGGAAGGGGCTGCTCTCGGCCGGTGCCACGGGCTAGCCCAACACCCACTCTGTTGGCCACAGTGGCACAAACTGGCTATGCTTACTTTTTCTTTTTAATTTGTTGTTTTATTAGATGGGGTATTGCCTAGTTGCCCCGAATGGCCTCAAAATCACCATCCTCCTGCCTCAGCCTCCCTGATTGCAGGCTTGAGCCACTGTGCCCAGCTCTATGCTTATTTTTCTTTTTAATATTTATTTTTTAGTTTTGGGTGGACACAATATCTTATTTTGTTTCTGTGTGATGCTGAGGAGCACACCCAGTGCCTCATGCATGCCAGGTGATGCTCTACCCCTGAGCCCCAACAGCCCTCCATGCTTACTTTCCACAGTGGTCAAGGGAAGGAACAGGGGGTGCTGGCGACAGCAGGGGCTCTGCACACAGCCCACTGTGCTCCAGGAGGCCTGCCGTCTGTTTTGTAGCCCTGGGGATGGAACCTGGGGCCTTGAGCCTCACCCCCACCTACTCTGATTCTAAACATGATCAATTTTTGTCAGAGGACAAGAGAAAGAACTTCTAAATTTCTTCCAAAATCCACGTTTTCATCTTAGGAAACAGCACGCTGACTGAAGGTATCTGTCCCACCAGGGTGTGTGGCCTGCACCAAGGCAAATGCTCTAGCCTGAGCAGAACGCCACCCTCCCCACCTCCCTGACAGACCTTCATGTGACCTTCCTAGCAGGCAACAGTGGCACAGTCCCAAGGGACCTGGGAAAACACCCACAAAATGAACAGACTTCACATGCAGAAAGTTTTCATTCCACAGAGAAGTCATGAATCCGATTTTTGGTTATATTTTAAAATCGTGTCAAAACAAAACAACAAGAACAGCAACCCGGGGCTGGGGATGTGGCTCAAGCGGTAGCGCGCTCGCCTGGCATGCGTGCGGCCCGGGTTCGATCCTCAGCACCACGTACCAACAAAGATGTTGTGTCCGCCGAGAACGAGAAAATAAATAAATATTAAAAATTCTCTCTCTCTCTCTCTCTCTCCCCCCTCTCTCACTCTCTCTTTCTTAAAAAAAAAAATAAAGAAAGAACAGCAACCCACCCACCCCACCCCACCCCAAAAAAACCAACAGAACCACCCTCCACACAGGAGGACAGTTTTCCTGGCTCCTGAGACATTCAGGTGAGTGGCGCCAAACCAGGCTCCTCTGCTCAGCCTCACAGTGCGCTCCCAGCTGGGACCACAGTCGGACGGAAGCCCTGATGCAGAATGACCAACACGGGTCTCCTGCTACAGGACCAGATCCACAGCCCTGGACATTTTGGGATTTTCTACCAGACATTTCCACCCTGGGGGTCCTGGAAACAAGTACTAGCCCATAACTCCCTCCTCCACGAGCCACCCCAGCACGGGAGCAGCGGCGTAGGCGCAGGAGCAGCAGGCAAGCCCTGGAGGACTGGGACACCGCCCACAGGCACAGTCTGACGGCTCCCACTCTCCACACACTCCCAAAAGACAGTGGATCTGGTGCTTTCATGCTGCACATGACAGTCATGTGACCTGTCCTTCCTGGTTCACAGGAGAGAGCTAAGAATCAGTAATGTCAAGTGTCCATAAAGGAGTGTTGTTTTGCATTGACCAAAATACCTCACAAGAACAACTTGGAGGAAGGAAGGTTTACCTGGGACTCGGGTTCGGGGGCCTCAGTCCATGGCCGGCCACTCCACTGCTCCGGGCCTGAGGCGAGGGGAGGGGCAGAGGAAAGCTGCTCAGCTCATGGCGGAGTCAGGAAGCAGGGAGAGGGGAAGGGCCAGGGCAGATGCTCCCTTGCAGGGGACCTGCCTCCCCCAGCCACACCCCAGCTGCCCAGTTACCACCAGACAGTCCATTCAAACTAGGGTGGACCGACTAGACTGCAGCCTCACCGTCCACTCACTGCCCCTCTGAGGACTCCTGCAGGAACAGGAGCTTTAGGGGACACCTCAGATCCAACCCTAACAAGTATCATGGCTTCTGAGTAACTGTAAAAACACAAAATGAGCATGAAAACAAAATTATGCTCAAAAGAAAAACAATCACATAATCTACTAAAAGATCAGCATGCTTCCACTGGGCTTAAGCAAGACAGCCACTCAGACCTGGCTCAGATGTAAGGCAGAAAAGGCAGAAGAGGAGGATGGTCCCAGGTGATTCCTGATTAAGAACACACACTGTATTCTCTCTCTCCTTGCTGACCCAAATTTACCAACCATGCAGCTTAAACCTTGGTTTAACAAGATCTTCTAGAATATTTTATCTTTTTAAATTTTTGAATATTTTATCCTTTTTATGAGTTTTTTTTAAATTTTGTTTTGTTTTTTAATCTTGAATTACCTGTAAAGAATTCTTCTTCAAGAGTTTCCAGGAAAGATCTTCAGAAAACTTTTGTTAATACTAACAGACTGACAGTTACTGAGCTTCCAAATAAAATTCAATTATGCTTATTAACTACAAATCCTCCATTTTAAGTTAGAAATATAAGGCCCATGCCTGGCCAGCGTCTTATTTCTGAACAATCTCAGGACTGACCTCCTCACCACAGCCTAGGGCTCTGCTGCACTAATCTCTCTCTCACCCTGAGGACACTCTCAAGACCCTTCTGGTTGGTATGTCGGGGCACACCCTGCCTCAGAGGGTTCACAGCACCCCTGGTGTCACAGCAGCTTTCCGACATGCCACAAAGCCTAAGTAAAGACATTTATTAAGATATCTGGTCCAAACAATTTGTAAAGCATCTGACTCTTAATAACAGCAAATCTGAGAGGAGGAGATACATTGAGCTAAAGGGGAAAAATGATTTCCTTCAATTCTTGAATTCAATCCACCCTACTATTGATGAGAAAGTGAGGTGACGGAGAATGACACGGAGCACCTGCCACTGCTGCCGGACAGGAGCAGGCACCACACACAGGAAGAGTGAGCCCAGACTGGACTCTACCAACAGTGGCTCATCAATTGTACCACACACACCGCAAAATGTTGATAATGGGAAACCGTCGGGGGAAGTCGGGGAACTACACTATCTGATCCTTTCCTACGAACCTAAAACTGCTCTGAAAAATAAAATGAAGACTATTTAAAAAGACTATGAAAAAAAAGGCATCATGAACCACCTCAGCCAGAGTAAAATCCAATCAACTGTCCATGTGTAAAGAAAAGAGAAATACAAACTTCTTTGAGACGTTCTGTCAGGTTCTAAGAAAACCCAGTGAAATCCGTAACATCATTTATTCCACAAACACTCCCACCCTCCACACAGCAGGCAGGGGCAGGCTGAAGGGCAAGCAGGACAGGCCCCCCCGCGAAGCGCCCGGCCACCTAAGGGACAAGTGGGAAGCAGGCCCCAGGCCCTGCGGCTCCACCCAGGGCCACTGTGCGCACAGCACACAGCAAAGATGAAGTGCTGAGCAGGCGTGGTCTTTCTACAAAGTGAGCATCTCCCCCATTTTAAAATGAGAAAACAGGCTGAGGCGGCTGCTCTGGATGGGCAGCGGGCATTTCAGGGCACAGGCTCTGAGCCGGCTCAGAAAAGCCCCTGCTGCGTACCCCAGGCCCACCCACGGCAGGTTCCAGCCCACAGGGCTGTCAGGTGTTCAACAGGCCCCGACACAGAATAAAGACAAGACTCCATAAATGTGGCCACCGTCCCATGCTGCACACCAGCTGCTGAGCAGGAAATACAGACCAAGTGCAGCTAGTCCAACATCCAGGAACCGGCTGGGCGCCCCACAGAATGAGCCAGAGCCTTTCCAACACAAACAGATTAAAACTCTAAATAAGATTCTCCTCTGGCATTTTATCTTTTTACTATGCTTTGAAATGCACCGCATAAAATCCATGGATTCATCAAAAAAAATAATTACCTCCCCGAAGACCCTAAAAGTATAAGATGTAAATCTCATGAGGCTTTGTTGGAAACCAGTTTTTAATTAGTCAACTATAAAAAACAAATCTAGGTATAAATAACAGTATATAGGTCTCTCTTCTGTTAAAGAAAAGGCCATAAAGATAGGAAAATTATCGTATTTCTATCTAGGCACTAAAACCAAAATATTCCCGTTATAGTTGAGCACCGGAAATACATGGAGAGCGTGAGTCACCTGATAATGTAATTAAGTACACTACATTCAGTTGCTGGAGGCAGAAAAGATGGCCCTAAACACATGACTCAAGCTGGGAAGAGAATCTTCATAAAGTGAGGGGGAGTGCAGAACCTGCTGCTCTATGCAGAGGTGTCCACCCAGGTGGCCCTGAATCAGGCCTCATGGGATGGCCTGTAGCAGGATAGCATCAACACTTCCAGTCTAGGGGAGGAGAAGGAACTCAGGTAGGGAACCAATGGTGAAGCGCCACAGTGGCCTGAATAAATGTCCGCATGAGCCTGCTGTTCCCACAGTCCCAGGAGTCACCCACTGTTCTCAGGACAAAAGCTTTCTGGGGCAATCTTGCACAGGTCCAGACCAGAGACACCAGCCAGCACCACGGCCTCACGCGACTTATGTGCTACTTCTGCTCCCAGAGACTCCATCCACTCCCTCTCCACACCAGCACAGTTATCATGCCCACCACCCAGCTGGCCTCTCTCAGCACTGCATTCAAAAGGACAAACTGGTGAGGCTGCACAGCACAAAGAAGGGCCGGAAAATCCAGCGTGACCTATAGGCAGAGCCGCCTGCTCAGGAGAAAAGAGACCTTTAATAGCCCAGCAGAGAGCCAGACCAGGCCAGCAGAGCCAAAGGAGCAGGGCAGGGAAAGGAAAGGAAGGGTCTTTTTTTTTTTTTTTTTTTTTTTTAAGAGAGAGAATTTTAATATTTATTTTTTAGTTTTCAGCAGACACAACATCTTTGTTTGTACGTGGTGCTGAGGATCGAACCCGGGCCGCACACATGCCAGGAGAGCGCGCTACCGCTTGAGCCACATCCCCAGCCCCAAGGGAAGGGTCTTTTAAAGCCAAGACTGCAATGTGGCTCCCTGGGCAATTAGGAAAGCCAGGTGTCTGCAGCTGCATGTGGCCTGCTCTGGTTCTGCCCATGCCATCTCAGGAATGGCACCACAGCAAGCAGCTTCAGCCTCAGGCTCCTCATTTGTAAAGTGAGATAAAAGAAGAGCCTACCACAGAGCAAGCATGAGCAGTGAGTGAGCTACTAGCACGTGAGCACCCAGCACGCCAGCTGTCATCCTTAGGCCTTGGTAGGCCTCTGTATAGGGTGGGCCAGTGGGGGTCTCAGGCTGGCTCTGGGCCAGGCAACGTCACCTCCTCATGCAGCCCTTGGAGACAGCTCTGTGCCCCGCTCCAGGGCTAGCACGATGGAATGCACGTGTTAATCCTGCAGAAAATGAGACCCAGAAGGCAGCCACCCCAATGCCACATGGCCCTCCTGTCTCCTTGGTACCTGACCAACGTTCTCAAACTACACTGCTTCACAAGTTTCAAGTTTTAATGTTAAAAACATGATATGGTTGTATTTAAGGATCTTAACATCACTTACAAAGCATTCTAAAATGGCCTTCAGGGAGAAGAAACGTGACCGTAAGAATCCACTGATGTACAGACTTTTAAAATCATCTTTTCCACTGTATGGCAACAGCAGTCAAAACGTACATGTGTGATCATTTCCACAGATCTAAGTTACACCCAGCAGAGGCTGAAAACACCGTCATCACTACTGTCTCTGCTTCCCCGGCCAGCATCACCTCAATTAGAACTAGTATCCGAGGACCACCTCTCCTGATCCCCTGCACGGAAGGGTGCCTGTCCATGTTAAAATACTTGAGCCAACAAACTAGTCCTGTCAAACACAGGCAGGACAATTCAAGAACACCCCCCACCCCCAGCCTCTATGATTTCAATGGTCAGGTTTTGAACAGAACCCAATTTTAGGAGACTGGGCTGACTTGGATTCACGAAAGTAAAGCAAAACCTCTGTGGCTCAGAGCCACCACTTAAAGAAGAAATCCATAAACTCCTTTTAAAAGAGAAGAGTTTCCCTGAACCCTTGAAAATGATCAGTGTTGACTGGTTATTTTTAATATAACCTGTGATTCCAGCTCGGGAGGCTAAGGCAGGAAGGTCACTTGAGACCAAGAATATAGGGCCAGTCAGGCAACAGAAGCAGACCTTGTCTCAGAAGAATACAGACAAACTGAAGAGACCCCTTGTGTGATAACAACATGTGATAACAAAACTTACCCTCACAGCAACACAGGGCTGACCCACTGCCCCCACACTCTCCATTTAAATCCTGGCTTTGGCTATACTTGACTCAGACACATCATATGCATTTTAATTTCATCTCTATTTTTTGTACTTGCTTTCAATCATTAAAATAGCATTATCTGTGCCCACAAAATATAAAAGCAAATCTCTATCTGCTCATGCTCAGTCATAAACACTGATGTTCTTCTAGAGGATCTCAACATATTTATGCTGTGTTTTCACTAACAAAAGTAAGGGGGCCAGGGTTGTGGCTCAGTGGTAGAGCTCTCACCTAAGCATGCGTGAAGCACTGGGTTTGATCCCCGGCACCACATAAAAATACAAACAAATAAAATAAAAGTATTGAGTCCATCTACACTAAAAGAAAAATATTTTTTTAAAAAGTACATTAAGAACTGAGACTGTGGCTCAGTGGTAGAGCACTTGATTGGCATGTGTGAGGCACTGGGTTCAATCCTCAGCACACATAGAAATAAATAAATAAATCCATCTACAACTAAAAATAATTTTTTAAATGTTTTTAAAAAGTATATTAACCAATCAATCCCTGTTAGAGGATTAAAGGATACTAGTTAGAAAAAAAGAGTTGTACACATCTTTAAAAAGATCTTTAAATTTAAAATACCTTGTCTCTGTCAATAAATCTCAAATGTCAAATACGTCACATGCCACAATGACTTAAGTCTTGGGCAAACAAGACTGTCCACAGTGTTATGAAAGGCTTTACTTCTGTTTTTGATGTGTTTAACTTGTATTTAAAGCAATCACATGATGCTAAATGGGTCCAATGGAATCTAAAATATGTCATGACTTTCAAAAACCATTCCTAATCCATAAAATTTTTGGTCTAATAAAGAATGAACTGAGATATATAAATATATCTCTGACAACAAAACAGCAGTTTTGCACATTCCTTCAAATCAAGATGGACTTGGCAGAGTTCTGTTTTACTTTTCAGAGTGTAAAAGATAAATTTGTGGACTTGAGAAAAGCATTTGGTGTTCCGGGGAACTGCAGCTGTTAGCTTTTAAAGATGCCATGTGTTTGCCCACATAAAAGAATGCAATGAGCTATGGAAATATTATCTGGTTCATGAACCAGAATAAATGCTCATGGAGTCAGCAAGCTGATAGGAGTTAGTTTAATACATCGGGAAAATATCTATCCTGTAGTTTTTATTAAATGACTATTTTACAAGTTGCACATCAGAGATCTTAAAACACTAACAATTTAAATCCTATTCAGGAGAACAAAGAAGAGGGTGGGGGTGTGGCTCAGTGGTAGAGCACTTGCCTACTGCAAAACCCTGGGTTCTATCCCAAGCTGGGGGGGGGGAGGGAAGGAGAGAAAGAAAGAAAGGCAGGTAGGCAGAGGGAAGAAATCAAGAGGACTTGGTCATTCAACAACAGGCAGGGTCATCTGAAGAATGGTTTTTCTGCCACTGGCTTCCTGTACTGGGGGAGCCCAGCCTCTTGGTGTGTGGGGGACCATTCAAAGTCATCCTGCTTTTGGATGCTGTCTTTTCTCTGTTAAGAAACTAATGACAATGGCAATCACAAGATGTAAACTAAGGCTATATATTTTGAACAGATGGAACAGAATACACTATTGAGACCTCAACTTTCATTTTGTCTTTTGAGATGAACTCTGGTTACAATGCCCAAACTGTTCTTAAACTCCTGGGCACAAATTATCCTTGCGCCTCAGTCTCCTAAGCAGCTGGGAACACCACCACACCTGGCTCAATTCACTGGTTCAACTCCTGAAGCAACTTGCCTTTTGGATCTGGAAACTATCAGATACCAAAAAAAAAAAAAAAAAAAATTACTGCATATAGTAATTTTTTTTGTTGTTAACATTACAGAAAAAAAACAGCCTTTAAAAATGTGCAGTACATAGGGCTGGGGTGCACATGCAAGACTCTGAGTTCAATCCTCAGGACCACATAAAAATAAATAAAATAAAGGTATTTGTGTCCAACCACAACTAAAAAATAAATACTTTAAAAAAAAATGTACAGGACTGAGGCTGTAGCTCAGTGGTAAAGTGCTTACCTTGCATGTGTGAGGCACTGGGTTCAATCCTCAGCACCACATTTAAAAAAAAGTGAAGATCCTGAGTGATCATCTACAACTACATAAATATTAAAAATAAAAATGTACAGTACAGAGTTGGAGATGCAGCTCAGTGGTAGAACACTTACCTAGCATGCATGAGACCCTGGTTTCAATTCCTAGCACTCCCCCCTCAAAAAAAAAAAAAGAGTATAGTACAGGCAATAGCTAAAAGGTGGAAGCAACCCAGGTGTCTACATTGAAGGAATGGATTAATAAAATGTGATTGAGACAAGCATGGAATGTTGTTCAGCCTTGAAAAGGAAGGAGATTCTGACGCCACAGGGATGAGCCTTGAGGGCACAAAAGGTCAAATATTGTCTGATTTCACTTATATGAGGTCCCCAGAGTAGTCAAATTCATAAACAAAAGTAGAAAGGGGGTTCCCAGAAGCCTGCAGGGTGGGAGTATTAGTGCTCAATGTAATGGGGACACAGCTTCAATCCAGGGAGATGGAAAAGCTCTAGGGACGGGAGGGCTGATGTATGCACAACATCGTGCATGTATTTTCCATACACTTGAAAATGAGGTAGAAGGGCTGGGCATTTGCGGCTCAGTGGCACGATGCTTGTCCAACATGCCCTGGAGTTGATCCCAGCACCACACATCTGATAAGGTTAAAAATACATGTTACGTGCATTTTATCACAATAAAAAACTTTTTAGGCTGTTTTTTTTAGTGCTAGGGAAGAAACCCAGGGCCCATGCACACCAGGCAAATGCTGTGCTAAGCTACAACCCCCAGCCTCACAATATTTAATGCACAGTACAAATCTACAGGTAAGTTAGCAAATAAAGTCAGAAAAATGACTAAGACAAGCTGATCAATATAACTTCGGTGTCACTAAATAAACCTAAGAAGAGCAGTCTGGAGAGACCCATGGAGCAAGGCAATGGGTCTCCTCCTAGGATATGTTAAGTCCCCCGCAGGAAAGCATAATGTACTGAGAAGTTTTTCAATCAAAAGTTATAACCGAAACCAACCTCCTTTCTTTCTAGTATCCTGTTTACTGCAAAATCAAATTAAGGATCTAACCTGAGCAGACATCAGAATGTAAGAACTCCCAGTGGTGGGGGGCTTGGTTGGGGCTCAATGGTGCAGTACTTGCCTAGCATATGTGAGGAACTGGGTCTGATCCTCAGCACCACATAAAAATAAATAAAAAGGATTGTGCTCTATATGTGTAATATGAATTATAATGTATTCCACTGTCATATACAAATAAAAAGATTAATAATAAATTAATAAAAAGGGTTGGGGATATAGCTCAGTTGATAGAGCACTTGCCTCCCATGCACAAAGCCCTGGGTTCAATACCCAGCATGTCAGAGATAAATACACAAACAAACAACTAAAGATATTGTGTCCATCTACAACTAAAAATATTTTTAAAAAAGAACTCCCAGGGGGCTCGTGAAACCTCAGACTGCTGGGCCCACTCCAGAAATTCTGACCTGGTAAAGAATCAGAATTTAGGATGGTTAGAACTCACATTCTAAACCAACTATACGTTAAGAAGACTTAAGTCAAGATGAAGATACAGATCTACAGTAGAGGCTGCGTAGCATAAGGCCCTGGTTGCATCCCCAGCAAGGGAGGGAGGGAGGTGGGAGGGAAAATGGGGGGTTCGGAAGGCAAGCAAGCAAAAGTATAAATGAAGATAATAGGTGTTTAGGAAACGCACTTTCTAAATATTTGTAGCATAAATCCTACACCTCCCCAACAACCACTTAAACCAAATTATTTCTTCATATATATATATATACACACACACACACACACACACACACACACACACACACACATACACACACACACACACACACACACCTATTAACCTTTGGTTTTTAATAAATACACAGGTGTTAGTTAAACTAGAAAAAAAGAAAAGAAACACATTTTATGATTAGGACTATCTAAAGTCAGAGAATAATAATTAAGGGGAAAAAAAAAAAAGAATTACTTAACCAACCTCTCAGGTTTAAACCTGGAAAAATCCTGAAAAGAAAATTAGAAAGAAAAGTTAATTCTTTACTCTGATAAAATGGTAATTCCATCAGAGTAAAGAATTTTACTTAAAATGAATTTTAGGTTCTGCAGGAGAATCACAGAAATAGTGCCTCTGCATGCTCTGTGTTTACACTATGGGACAAGGTCACCTGACAAACACAAGTGATACACACAAGAGGACACATTTTCAGGTGACTATAGAAATTGTAAGTTTTAGTTCACAGAATATAAATTCTATTTTACTCACAAAAAATACCATTCACATCAGAATCTTTTGAAACACGATCTAAGTAGTACATACATCCAACCAAAAGAATAGGTTCCAACATGACCTTTTGTTAAAACTGTCCTAACCAGAAGTAGAAGTAATACAGGAAGCTTAAGCTTAAGCATAAGTTCCAAGACTTACTTATTCTTTAGACTAATCTATTTGAGAGTTTAGTACATGCTCAGGATCAAAAGCAAGATGGTTTGGTCTGTATGTGTGCACGGGTGGTATCTGTGTTCCTGCACAGGTGAATTCTGTTTCAGGTGTACTAAATCTGCCCTGGAAGAGTCAAACAGATTTCTAGCCAGCCAAGAGTCTGGGGGAATCTGAGAGGCACCCAGGCTACAGGTAAAGCCTTGAGATCTTTGGTTTATCAAGTGACAGTTGAAGCCACAGGTTTAGATAAAGCTGCCCAGAAGAAAAACCAGGTGAGAAAGCTGGACAACTATTTCTAAAATAGCATCAACTACTAAATACAGTGTCCATATGGCCAAGAAGCACAAAATATACAAGCAGGTGTCCCAGACAGCCCAAATAGATAAAAAGGAAGAGTGAATCTGTACCCAAGAAGGCAAGAAAGTGGGACAGAAAGATCTAAAGGGGAGAGCCAGGAACCCAAGAGGAAGAGAGCTAGGCACACAGCTATCTCATCAAATATGCAACGCATTTACAAACGAAATCAGCAATAACTCAAGTCCTCTAGCACAAAAGCAGGGCAGTATAGATCTATGAGATGCACAGACTGATTTCCTTTCCTTCTTTCTGAGACATGATCTCACTATGCTGTTAAGGCTTGGCCTTGAACTCCTGGGTTCAAGCAATCCTCCTGCCTCAGCCTCCCAAGTAGAAAAATAGGCACATGCCATCATACCTGGCTTAAGAGTTTTCTTAAAAAAAAAAAAAAAAAAAATGCTAGTACTCCTAATATCAAATTGCATCTTTCAAGAGGATTATGACGCAATATATGCTTTCTATTAGGACTTTTAAAACAATTCCACTAGAAATACAAGAAACTGTTAATACAGGTTAAAAATCAAGAAAGATGGGTGGATGATAACAGCACAAGGGGACCCCTGGGACCACTACAGCAGCCACTCCACTCATTAGACAGAGCCACACTCCAGCCCTACAGGACACAGAAGGCTACTCATTCCTCTCGGTGACATATGGCCCAAGTCAGTGGGTTAAAGAAAGTATAAGTAGAATGACCCTCATTTAATTTGGGAAAAGATATTTTGCACCTTATTTGCAACTCCAAATTACCTAGAATCATCACTGGAATGAATGAGAGGGTTGTGAGCAGCCGGTCGTAACCACTAGTGTCCGTCTCTCGGCTTGTGTTAGAACAGCTGCTGGAAGGTGGCTGGACTGACTGCACCTAGGCCTGGCCTTCTCTGCCTGTCAGCATCATGAACAGTTAAATCAGCCAAAGGCTAAGGTAAAGGCACAGGACAAAATGACCCAGTTTCTCTACCAAACCAGTTGCATGAACGGGAACAAAGGGGGAGGGGAAGTGTTAGGGAGCACAGAGACTTAAGAAACATGCTGACAGAACGTGAGCAGTTTACTCAAATCAGGAGTCAAACATTTACAGACTTTTTTAGACAATTGAGAAAATCTGAATAAGGACATGGTACTAGATGATACCAGGGAATTCTTTGTATTTTCATCAGGTAGAATGATAATGCAATGGTTATGTTTTAAAAAGAAAAGTCTTCAATGATAGAAATGCATGCTGAAATATTTCTCAATGAATTCAGATATCCAAAATCTGCTTCAAGTACACCAGAAAATAAGGAGAGGAGAACAGATGGACAATCATGGCCGTTCAGGGCACCGGTCGCGTGATTCCCCTTGTGCATGCTTGAAATTTTTCATAAAACAAATTTCTAAGTTTTTGTGAAATTTTTCGCCTATTTTTTTTTTTGTTTTGTTTAACAAAAACAAGGAAAGATGGGCTGGGGCTGTAGCTTGCTTGGAGAGCACTTGCCTCACACATGTGAGGTACTGGGTTCAGTCCTCACCACCACATTAAAATAAATAAAGAGGGGCTGGGGTAACGGCTCAGCCTGGAGTGTTCACCTAGCACGTTCGAGGCCCTGGGTTCGATCCTCAGCACCACAGAAAACAATAAATAAAATAAAAATATTGTGTCCAACTACAACTAAAAAATAAATATTTTAAAATAAATACTGTGTCCATCTACACCAAAAAAATATTAAAAAAAAAAAAAAACAATGAGGGGCAAGGAGCTATATCTGATCCTGTCGCATTTCTTCTTGAAATATTCCCTACTGCACCACAACTACCCCTGTTCACCGGCACCATGAAAATAACCTGGAGCACAGTGGTTCCAGGAGAGTGGGCATGGAGAAAGGGAAGGCCTGGTGTAGCTCAAGACAGCAGGGGACGGGAGCAGACGCTCACTGTCCACTTCTACCACCAAATAAATCTGACTGATGACACCCCATGTTGTATGCAAAAGAACTCACATTCAAAACCTTTACAGATGAGAAGTGCACAATCCTCCACGGAACACTGGCAGGAACCCGAGTTCACCTCAGAGAAACTAGAACACTTTCTTCCACCCAGACTTGAGCAAAGCTGGGTTTTACTAAGTCAGCCTTCTCCAAAGAGTAGCGTGCTGATTCACTGGAGTCAAAATGAACTCTAGCTGGGTGTCAACGTACAAGTCTGTAACCCAGCTACTGGGGAGGCTGAGGAAGGCCAGTCAGGCAAATTAACAAGATCAGGTTTCAAAAATAAAATTAAAAGGGCTGGGGGTGTAGCTCAGTGGAAGCACATCCCTAGGTTCAACCCCCAGTACCACCAAAAAAAAAAAAAAAACTCTAGCAGGGCACCAACCCATCACCCCAGCTACTCAGAAGGATCCTGAGTTCCAGGCCAGCCTGGGTAATACAGTGAGACTCATCTCAAAAAAAAAAAAAGCACTCTCTGCACTACACCAGGCTGTTTGAAGACCTACCACACCTTGATGAACGAATGCATAAGGTGTACTTCAGTGTCTCGGTGTCGTACTTGATCACCAGGAACTTGGAAACCAGAATTAGAAATATAAAAAGGTCCAGGGATGAAATCTAGGATGAGGAAAGATGTGCTTTGAGAAGATGAATGGTGGAGTGAAAACATTTCAAAATAATAAAATCATGCTGAAAACATGATATACACGGGACCTGAGTCAGAAAGAGGAAAGTCTGAGAAAAACGAACAGGCAGCTCGAAATATCTGTAGGCCAGAAGGGCTGGGTGAACGGGTGGCGCTTCAGAGGAGGATGGCTGCCACACAGAGGAGAGGGTAAAGCGGTCCCCAAAGCACCTGTGCGCCTCTGCCCAGCCAACCAGACCAATGACCTGCACACATCTGCTCACCTAAGCGGAGGCTTCTGCTCCAAGACATCTATCTGATCTGAAAGAGACACACATTCAAGCAGGGTCGTTTACTGATAACCTATAAGTCAGTCAATTCCCTGGTATTTGCAGGTGGAAGAGGGGAGGGTGTCGGAAAGGGGACAGGGAGGACATGGCCATCACCAGTCCCTGCTCCACCTGCAGCCTACTTCATTCCACCTCCTCCCAGCACGGCTGGGCACTGGCCTAGTCACTAGGGCACAGAGCTAGCTGGTGGTGTGCTAGATCTCCAAACAAGTCTCTTTCCTCTCCTTTCATCTTCTAATCTTAGTGGGAAGAAAAGAGTCACCCTTGAAAAAGCCTACAGAGCCAGAGACACACACAAAACGAAACAGGAGGAGGAAAGCAAAAGCAAACTTGGTTAGTGGGCCACTTAATCCACAGTGGTGCACCAGCAAAGAGGAGTTAGGTAATTCGACCTGGAAAAGCAAACCACTTAAATTGTTACTACATCGTTAGCCAGCAATGTTTTGCATAATTTATGTAGACATTAAAAAAATTAGCCAACTTCATCACAAAAGGTCCTTGCCCTTTGGAAAGGTGCTGGTTAATTGAAGGATCACAGTGAGTGATTCTGTGGAGAAACACAAAACCCTTGCTTGAAAACGGGACTGGAGTTACATTTTAGATCTGTTTCCACCAAGGCCACTTTTAAAAAGTGCTCACATTCAAAGTTCACATGAACAAAGAGAAACCCCCGACCACACACATCAGTATGTCTACGCACTTGACCATTTAACAACAAAAAGCTAGTGCCCTGGAGGAACGTGCAAAATAGCTGGAGTGTGACACTCAGGACCTTTGAGAAGAACAGCAAATACAGTAAGTAATATTGCAACGGCGGGCGGCGCAGGGCTGGGGGTGGAGCCCAGTGGTAGAGGGCTGCTCAGCACGAGGAGGCCCTGGGTTCTATCCCCAGCGAAGGGAAAGGTGGGAGAAAAGGGGAAAGGTGAGGAGATGTAAGAGAGGGAGGAGAGACAGGAGGCAGGCCTGGAGAGGCATCAGGGCAGAGGCAAGACAAGATGAAGAAGATTTTAAAAGACAGATGGGAAAGGCAAACATCTGAGCTAAAGAAAAGGGGCGGGGCAGGGCAGGGGCAGGGCAGGGGCAGGGCAGGGCAGGGGGGGGCAGGGGCAGGGGCAGGGCAGGGCAGGGCAGGGCAGGGCAGGGCAGGGCAGGGGCAGGAAGGACACTGCTCTCAAGCAGACCAGAACATTAAAGAATGTAAGTTAGGACTGGGGCTGGGGCTCGACTGGTAGAGAGCTTGCCTTGTATGTACAGGCGGAGTTACATCCCCAGGACCAAAATAAATAAATAAACAACTAAAATAAGAGTTCAAATTGGGAAGTGTGCACAATTTGTGAGATAGGCAAAACAGGAAGGGCTGGACAGAGGCAGAAAGAGCCTTACAGACAGAGCCGCGGGGTTCTGAAGCGGGTGCAGGCAGCGGGACCCTGCAGTGCAGGACGGACAGGAGGTGTGGGAAGAGAAGGCAGGGTGACTCGGGGCTAAAAGACGGGAGAGGAAACCAGCAAGTCATGTCTGTTCACCCCCCAGACCACGAGAAGGCTGGACAGACGCTGGTGGCTGGGAGACAGGGACAGGGAGCCGTGTGCCCTGAAGGCACAACTAACACAGTGTGCCTGTGAGGGTACACTGAGGAGAAAAGGGTTTGGGGAGAAAAGCAGCACTGCCAAAAAAGAGGGGACCGAGAAGGGGAGGGAGGGAGAGAAGGGGAGGGGCGAGGCGGCCTGGGCAACAGGGACAGGAGAAGAGTGCCAGACACACAAGAGCTAGTGCAGCCCCTTTTGTCACATCCCAGTGCCCTGGGTGGAAAACAGATCCACCCAATGTGGCCCTCAGGCCTGCGCTCCTCCCACTTGACACAGCCAGGGGCCCTAGCCTGGGGAGGGGCTGCACTTGAAAAGGCCTCTTTAGGCAGTTCACAGGAAACCTCCAACCCAAGCACCTCAGCCTGCTGCTTCCCCTTCCAAGCTCCTACCTGTGGGGCATACCCTGTGCCCAGGGAGACCCTAAATCCTTGCAGGCACACTCAGCTGGGGCATCTGCTCGGGTCATTTCTCCTCCCCCGCGCCAGGAGAGTACCCTGGGAAATGTGATTGGGTGACACTAGACTTGAGGCCATCTTCATGGACAAGACCTTTCATAAGATGTTTCCAGATACACATTACTAGGGGGCAAGGAAAAGCACAGTGTGATAAAAAGAACACTAAACTCAAGATCTCTGCCACTGACTGCAGGTTGCACTGTGGCGTCTCGGATTCCTCCCCCAGAGCTAGAGGGGCAGCGCTATCTCAGCTCCAGTGTCCATTTCTGGGCTAACATCTAACAAAGTACTTCAAAGTGCTGCAAATGCCTACTAGGAACCTCCTCCTCACCACACTTTAATTCCAATGTGTTCAAGGAGGGCTGGGAACAGACATGGCTCAGTGGTAGAGTGCAGGCCTGGCCCATGCAAGGTTCAATCCCCAGCAAAAAAAAAAAAAAAAAAAAAGTTAATGAGACCATTAATGTGATTTTTTCAATGCTGCTGACCCCAAAACAATGATAAGTCTTCATTAAATTGACTGAAATGCAATGGACACGTCCGGCCCCACTGGTTACCTATCTGCAATAGGAACTTTCCACCTGAACCATTTTCTATCAATGAATCCTAAGCTACAATTCAACTCTTGGTTAAAGCAAACCAACGCATGCTCAAGTTGGGCAAGTCTGCAAGTTTGTTTTCTCCCAATCCTTCTCTCCATGGGGACACATATAAATTAGGATCCCTAACAAAATCACCTATTGCTGAATGCCACCACACTTCCTCACTCCTCGGACTCTGCTGTGCACTGTGATTTTTGAAGCATGGTCTTTTTGAGGTTCTCACAAATATTTCACTGAGAGCTACAGTGCTGTCCCCGCCTTGACTGCAGCCCTTCTTCCTCACCCCAAATGCTTCCTCTTATCACAGTTGTTTTTCCTCAATAAGAAAAAAAAGCGAAATGAGTGAATACTGAGGATGTTAAGCCATACAACTAGTCAGAAAAAGGGCAAGTGCACCAAAAATCCTAATGACTTAACGAATATCCTGGTTTTGGAAGGAGAAAAGCAATATATATTTTTTAACAACTCAAAAGGAAATTAACAACTACCCAAAACAAAAGCAATTTACAAAGGCTTAATTTTTAAGAAATTCAAATTTGATTTTTGAATTCTTCTGTAAATTCATGCATGAAATTTGCAAAGCAAACTTCACAATTTTGAAAGTAGTAAAGTAAGGGAAATAAGGAAGTTTGAAAATTAGACAAAATGCCTCTTTATTAAATCTAGTGTTTGGAGAAGAGATCAGCAGAACGCTTTTCAAATCACACTTCAGGCTCCAAAAAACAACACGCCCTGTCCACAGCCCCTCCCTTGTGGGGCAGACTGCGGCTTCATTCCTCACGGCCTCTGGGTCCCTACTATCCCCACACCTCCTCCCCACACCCCCCCAGCTCAGGAACTGGCCAGGGCCAGGCATCCCACCCAAGGCTGACACTAGATGAGCTGGCCAACCGCTTGTAGTTAAGGTCCGGGGGGAGAAGTGGACCAGATCAAGTTTCTTTCGAAAATGTGAACTAGGAAATGTAACAAGAACTGGTCACTTAGAAACTAAAAGAACACAACAAGAAATGCCACAAAGTTGAACTGGAGCCAGAGGGTTTTGGCCAACTGGAATAGCACTGGAGCTGAAGCCACAGGGAAGGGCAAAGAGTGCGCAAGAGCCAGTTGGTGGGGAGACAAAAAAGTTCTGGCAGATAGAGCGAGGTGAGGTCCCATGGGGTGAAGTTCCAGGGACAACGGCTCCTAGGCCCTAGAGCTGCCAAGAGCCCCCTCCACCGCCAGGCTCTGCCTGTCCCAGCTGGAAACCCTCAGTGAGGTTCCTACAGCCCACAAGTGTGGGTGCTAACAGAACCCCCTCTCAGGCTGGCTGCAGCAGCCTCTGCTCCACACAGCCAAAGCCAAACCCGCAAGAGAGACGCGGACGGACAGCAAAGCCTCTCAGACACAGCGCCACTCAGATATACAAAACTGTTTTTCAGAAACAGCCATACACACAGAAGTCTCACACCTGACAGAGGGAGCACAAGGAGCTTGTTGGGGTAGCGGATGCAAATACTCTGTCTTGACAGAGGTGGGGGTGACTGTTCTTCCTTTTTTCTTTTTTGTGCTGGTGCGGGGATTGAACCCAGGGCCTTGTGCATGCGAGGCAAGCACCCTACCAACTGAGCTATATCCCCAGCCCATCTTCTTAAAACTGACCAGGACGGAGGCTGTGGTGCAGTGGCAGAGCACTTGCCTAGCATGTGTGAAGCACTGGATTTGACTCTCAGCACCACATAAAAATAAACAAATAAAATAAAGGCATGCTTTCAATCTAAAAAAAAAAAAAAATTGAGCAAACTGGGGCTCAGTTGTAGCTCAGTGGCAGAGCGCTTGCCTAGCATGTGTGAGGCACCAGGTTTGATCCTCAGCACCACATAAAAATAAACAAAATCAAGGTATTGTGTCCATCTACAACCCAAAAACCTTTTTTAAAAAAACTGATCAAACTATGTGGCTAACATGTAGCCATCTTCTATATGTAAGTTATACCTCAATAAAACACCCACAAAACTTCCCCTTAATCCCTTAGACTGGAGTTTTTCTTTCTACTTTGGGGGTGGGGGTGCTAACTGGCAATAGAACTCAGGACCTTGCGAATAACAGGCAGGAGCCATGTCACTGGAGCAAATCCCCAGCCCAGTCACCTTCAGTGTAAGAAGTCAGGTTTCTGGCACACTTTGAGAAGGTGGGGGGGACCCAAAGGAGCCAAGTGCAACTTCTTTTTCTTTTTTTTTTTTTTTTTAAAGAGAGAGTGAGAGAGAGAGAGAGAGAGAGAGAATTTTTAATATTTATTTTTTAGTTCTCGGCGGACACACATCTTTGTTGGTATGTGGTGCTGAGGATCGAACCCGGGCCACACGCATGCCAGGCGAGCGCGCTACCGCTGAGCCACATCTCCAGCCCCCAAGTGCAACTTCTAACAGGGCTGCTATGTTCAGATCACTGACCCTGGTGTCAGAACCCTGGTGTGTTCAGTGTGACACTTCCTTAGGGATGCATATGGGTGACAGTGAGAGCCTTTTCCTGGAGCTATCACGTGTTCCTGAATGTATCATACCCTTATAATAACACAAAAGAGAAGGCAAGGAGTATTACTATACACAGTAACCTAAGAAGACCTGGAACAGTTTTTCTGTCCAGTCAAATGTTTATTTTTAGCCAAATTTTCAGGCAAATACCAACAAGAAAATGAGACTTCAGTTATCTCATTTGTGGAATCTGACTCACAGATTTGCTGTCAGGTGGGAAGCCCAGGCAGTAGAGTAGCCGAGGCAGGCCCCCTTCCAGTGCTCCTCGGAGACTACCTGCAGTCACCCACAACCAGAGCTCGCTCCCACAGGCAAGAACCCACACGCCACGTCCCTCTGCTACTTTAACCAAAAAACAAAATTCATAGGAAGTGTTTAGTCAGAATCCCACTTCTGCATTTTTAAAGGGGGAATTAACGCAAATTCACACATGATCCCGAGGGGTGTTTTTATAAAACAAATGTGCAGATTTTCAGAGGCTTATGTTTTAAAAACATCTTACACACAATACAGTTCATGAGCATGTAAACAGACTAAGTGAAGCAATGGGGACAAACAATGCACGTTAAGTTTACAGAGCATCAGATTCTAAGACTTAAAAAATAAGAAGCCAAAGAGTAAAGGGAAATGTACAGTACTTACAGCCATAATTAATTCAAAGGGGTGTTTATACACCCTCACTGGTGACTGGTATTTTTGCACCATGATTGTAGTACAATAGCAATCCTCTCACACCTGCAAAACATACCCATATGTGATAAACCACCACTATACAGAAAAAATAAGTCTGCATCAACACATCATCCCACATTCTAAGGCTAAAAAGGGACCACAATAAGTCATACTTCTATGCACACATAAATCAAAAGATACTGAAATACACAATGCAGGGGAGGTAGTGAGACAATAAAAAAGGCAAAGTATGCCCAAGGGAACAAGGGAACCACACTGGTCTGAGGGTGGAGTCCTCCACTGCCTTCATCTGTGTAGCTGGGCCCTGCACTGGGTTCCATGATCTAGTCCTTCCTAGGAAGAAAATGCTAGGATTCAATTAGTCCAATTATCTCTTTTGAACAACTTCAACTGAAAGTCAAATAAAAATGGTCATCATCGGGCTGGGGCTCAGTGGCAGAGCGCTTGCCTTGCACATGTGAGGCACTGGGTTCGATCTTCAGCACCATGTAAAACCAAATAAGCAAAATAAAGAAAGATATTGTGTCCACGTATAACTAGGAAAATTTTTTTTTTAAAAATGGTTAACGTCTTACTCAACTCTGGGGAAAACACAAAAAAGCAGGGGAAAAATACTATGTATCTCAAATCATGGAGTACCCCTCAAAATGCTGGTTCCCAAACAGCACTTTCATCCTGTCCTGTCTTCCGTGTATACTACAATTTCAGAGATCAGTCTTCAAGCGACAGGGAGGCTGAGCACTGTGGTTCTAGGGGCTCCCTGAACACTCCAGCCTGGAAGAGCTGTGATGGCTCTGAGGCTTCCAGCCCTGCTCAAGCTTCACCCACACACCAAGGAACCCCCTCCAGCACAAAATCATTCTGGTGCCAGCCTCGCTGGAGGTTTCTGAAAACACACCTGGGACTCCACTCACCTAACTAAAAGTGGGAAGAGAAAAGTGAGGAGGAAAAAATAAATCAAATCAGCCTACCTGTCCTGCTGAGGATAATCATTAAGAACGTTATGTTGAATATGGTGAGAGGATATTCAAAAGTGCATAGCTGAATAGCCTCAAGGATCCCAAAGTCTAGCTGTAAAAAAAGACATTATGAGGATTTTATTTCAGAACACTGCTCTCCATATGACCGCATTTCCACCCTGTTTACACCACTTTAAGCGGGCCTGGGACTTCCTCTGGTATGTTTACTTGGCATATCTCTCAGAGGAGCAGGCTATGCTGGAAAGCAAGCCATCTGACAGTCGGAAAACTGCGAGGGAATAATGACCTCCAGCAAGCCATTGGCCCTCCCTAATTCCATCTCTCTAAAACCAGGTTTGGGAAAGATGATCTTGAAACACTCACAGCTCTAAAATCATGATAACCGGAGCCAAACTCTGAGTTCTCCAAACTCGACTCCGAGTCTGCGTTCATCTGGATCCTGGAGCTGACGCGTCCCGGGCGCTGGGACCACGTTCTATTCACTTTGCAAACCGTGCGGTGCCGGGGCACGGCGGGGTTCTAATAAGCTTTTAAGTTTTTAACTGGGAAAATTAATTTGACGGTATCTCCCAGACAGAGGAGGACGACCGCCGGGGGAGGACCGCTGGGGAGAGGATGCAAGACACGGTGGTGCTCGCAGAGGAAACCGTCCGCCGGTCCGCTGGGACCCGGCCTGGCGGAGCCCGGAGTGACTCCAGCGAGGACCCGCCAACTCGCCGCCTCCCTGAACCCGCCGGGCGCCAGCTCGGAGGCGCGGCGCGGGGTCCGGGACCGGGCTGCCTCTATTGCATGACAATCGGCGTGGCCGGGCCGGGCCAGCGCCGCGGACTCCGGGGCCCGCAGCAGCGCGGCCGCAGCTCGGCTCCCGCAGGACGGGCTCGGGGAGGCGGCCGGGCTGCGCTCCGGCGCGGGCTCGGAGCGGGCGGGCAGGAGGCGGCCGGAGCGTCCCGGGGCCGCCCGGGGGCGCGCTCGGAGCCCGCCGCGGGGACGCGCACCTACCTCTTGTCAGAAAGGCCGAGCCCGGGGCGCGGGGCGGCGGGAGGAGCTCATGCCGGCGGCTCCGCGGTGCCGTCGCAGTTCCACTGCTCGGCGGCTGCCGCTCGACCGCCGGTTCCGCGGAGGGGGCTGGGCGGGAGCTGCGAGGGGCGCGGCGAGGGCTCGAGCGGTTGTTACGGCGACGGCGAGGGCGGGGCCGGGTGCCGAAAGCGGCGCGCGTGCGCGGCCGCGGCCGGGGCGGGGGCGGGGCGGGGGCGGGCGGCGGTGGCTAGGGAGGGGGGGTGGGGTGACCACCTGGTCGGGCCCGAACTGCGCAGGCGCACGCTCGGGGCCGGCGAGCGTGGGAGGAGCTCGGGAAGACGTCTGTCCTGACGCACGGCGGGTCTCGCCAGAAGCCCTGTGGCCCCGCCTAACTTGCTTCTCCGGGCGGGACTGGGAGAGGGGCGGGCTCCGCCTATAGCCGGCTGCGTGGCGTGGGGCCGGAGGGGCTGGGTGCGGCGCGCGGTCTGTGAACCGGGAGAAGAGGCGGCCCTCCCGCCTGGCTGCTCCCGGGCTGGCGCCTGCCTCCGGCGCTCCTCCGGGTCTTCCTCATTTTCTGTTGACTGGCCAGAGCAGGAGGCACCCGACAGTGCCCTGACCACATTCTGGCCGGTGATGGACAGGAGGCCCACACCAGGCCCGGGGAGGGTGGGGTGGAACCCAGGACAGCGTACGTGGCAGGCCGTGGGATGGGGCGAAGACACGCGACGAGCGTCCTCAGTGGGCTGCTGGGTGGGACTGGCGTGGCAGCCAGAGCGCAGCCGCCCCAGCTCAGGTTCCAAAACTGAAGTGCCACACACTGAGACAAGCAGGGGTCCTTAAAAGGAGCTAATGACTACAAAGGGATGCCTGGAACGTCCACCCACATAGAAAAGTGGCTGTATAAGCACCATACAATTTCTCCATCAATGTCACTGTTGTTCCGATCACATTAGTCACCTGGGTGGCTGCGTTTGAGGCTGCCTTTGCTCGGAACAGTTTTGGAATTTCCGTCAGGGCCTGTTTACCAGCTACACAAGTAAATCATTCATGACGTGATCACACCTTATTTTTCAGCTCATACCATCATTTTTCTGCTCAATCACCCACGTTACTTGCTAGATTCAGTCTGAATGGATTTTGCTTGTGTGTAGAAATGACATCCAACCATCAAAAGATGCTTTGAAAGAAGCAGCTCACTAGTGATGTAGTTCAGTGATAGACTGCTTGCCTGGCATGTGGTGAGGACCTGGTGTAGATCCCAGCACTGCAAAAGCAGAAAAAGAAAAAGAAAAACATTGCTGAAAAAGACTGCTCAGGTACAATGAGTCTCCTGGTTATAGTACACAGCAGCATCTATTGAAAGGATCTTACCAAATTGGTCTGCTGAACCTCTCGATGTAATAATCAATTTATAAGAACTAGAGAACAGAAAAACATGCTAAATGACACCATGAGAAATGATCCTATTAGTTAGCTGTCACAGTAACAAAATAGCTGAGAAAATCAACTTAAGAAGAAAAGTTTATTTTGGTTCAGGGTATCAGAGTTTCAGTCCATGGTCAGTTGGCTCTGTTATTTTGAGGACTGCAACAAGGCAGAATATCACAATCCATTGGAGCATGTGGTGGAGCAGAGTTGCTCATCTCAAAGTGACCAGGAAGCAAAAAAGAGAAGAAAGGGTTAGGGTCCCTATATACTCTCCAAAGGCACAGCCCCAGTCACCTAACTTCCTTCCACTAGGTGCCACCTCTTAAAGGTTCTGCCACCTTCTGTATTGCCAGAAGTTGGTGACTAAGCCTTTAGCCCATAAGCCCTTGGAGGGAGGGGGGACATTCGAGATCCAAACTATTGTAAATCCAATAAGTGGAGACCTTGGGAATTCGAAGCAGACATCCATCATCAATAAATTATTTTCTTTAATTTCTTTTTCAGTTGTTGATGGACCTTTATTTTATTCTTTTATCTGTATGTGTTGCTGAGAATTAAACCCAGTGTGTCACACATGCAAGGCCAAGTGCTCTACCACTGAGCCACAACCCCAGCCCCCTTCATCAATAAATTCTAAAGAATAAGTGAGGAGAAAGTCCAATCTGTATATTAAAAAATATTGGGGGGGCTGGGGATGTGGCTCAAGCGGTAGCGCGCTCGCCTGGCATGCGTGCAGCCCGGGTTCGATCCTCCAGCACCACATACAAACAAAGATGTTGTGTCCGCCAATAACTAATAAATAAATATTAAAAAAAAAAAAAAATATTGGGGAGGACCGAACCCAGGGCCTCGCATGTGCCAGGTGAACACTCTGCCACTGAGCCACAGCCCCAGACCACAAAGGGGTTTTAAACAAAAAGATAGTCTGTCAACCACCAGGATCCAAATCAAGATGTAATTACAAAAGTCGTTTTAAAATCTCAAGCCCTAGTGGTATTATTAAGATAGATGAACAAATTCCTAAGGTAAATAAGTTGAAGGAAACAATGCTTGCTTAGATGTATACTTTATGGTATTGTGTGTGTTTGTGTTGGGGCAACTGGGAACAGAGCCCAGGGACTGGAACCTACATGCTAAGTAGGTACACTGAGCTACACTCCTGGCCCACTTGATTGTTTTAAAACTGGTTTTATCAGGCTCATATCTAAATGTACAAGAAATTCCACAGATCAACACGCCCCAGAGTTAAGCAAAGAGATCTAGTCCTGTGCTTTTCACACGTGGGCAGTGCTCTTACATGGTGGCCGCGGTGTGAATCATAAAGATGTCCATGATATGGAGGAGGCAGGGGGACGTGTGCTAGCAGCCACCAGGGACCAAGAACCCAAAGTAAGTGTCCTGATGAGATAGAAGTTTAGGTCCCTCTCATGTGAATGAAGTCCAGGGCTATTAAGTGGCCCCCAGGATCACTATCAACTGCCACCTCCCCTTCAAACCACCAGAGTAACCGGCTGATGGAGCAAAGCCAGGTCCTGGAACTGGCTGCAATAGGGAGGGGGACCACCTCAGCATCCCCTGGGGACATCCTTGGTGTGAAGGGTGGTGGACTCAGGCCATGTCTGCAGGCGTTGGGGGGCTTGGCCTCGGTGTCCGAGGCAGATCTCTCAGTGCTGGGATCTAACAGGATGGGCCGAGTTGGATATACTGTTTAGGCCTGATGGACACACCGAGTCTTGAAAATTGGAGTCTTGAAGAATAAACTTTAAGTGAGTTGTTTACCCAGGAGAATAATTTGTTCTGCTGGGGTGGGGTTATTTGCCAAGATGAGCAATCTTTTGTTAGAATAAATTCTTTCTCATAAATTTCCTGATGCAAACATTGGAGCTAGTTATTGGTTTACAGTCAAATCTTCCTGAACAATAATTTTTAGGGATCAAATAGTAAGTTGTGTTGGCTCGGGAAGTCTTGGATCTCAGTCCTGATAGTTAAGCAATGTGGGGACATAGGTTCCTCCGTCTCCCAGCTTAGCCTTTGCTACTCAGTATGGTCCTCCTTCAGATAGCCCGCAGGAGAAAAGAGTGAGGATCAAACCTCTTCATGGAGCATGCTGCACGCACACCCCGCCTTTGCATCCATTGGCCAGAACTTGGTCACATGGGCACACCTATTTGCAAGAAAGGCTGAGAAATGGAACCTGTTTTATATACCCCGCTAAGTGATGAGTTCCATTACCAAGAAAAAAGCAGAGAATGGCTGCTGGTGGCAGCAGGCTCTCTTATCAAGGGTGTAGTCAAATATTAAAGTGCAGGGTGGAGGCTGGGACACAGCTCAGTGGCACTGTGCTTGCCTAGCCTATGTGAGACCCTGGGTTCAACCCCAGGAACACACACACCCACGGTGCGATGTGCATGTGTGTTTGAAATTTTTCAATATAGAAGGAGGGACAGATGTGCCATCATCAGTGCTGTAAATGAGAACTGCAGAAACCGCCAAGGGCCAGTGCCTGGGAGCTGAGGAAGGCCTCAGAGAGGAGAAACAGTGGATCAGGGATCTACCGGAGGACAAAATGAAGTCACCGTGGGTGTGCAGTATCCCCAGGAGTGTGTGTGCATGTGCGCTCACAGGTGCAGAGAAAAACAAGGGCAAAATTCTCAAGAACTCCAAGTAATAAGAGTTGGGGTGGGGCGCAGTGTTACATGCGTTAATCCCAGCAATTTGAGAGGCTGAGGCAGGAGAATCTCAAGTTCAAGGCCAGCCTTGGTAACTTAGCAAGACCCTGTCTGAAAATAAAAAATGAGGGGTTGGAGATGTGAAACAGTGGTAAAGTACCCCTGGGTCCAGTCCCCAGGATCAAAACATACTAATGATAATAAAAAAAAGATCTGGGACATGGTCAAGAACCATGAAAAGATACCGATAAAGCAGTTGGAGAGGTAGGAGGAGAACAGGAGAGACTGGTGACATCCTGGTCACCAAGAGAAAGCTGAAAGCTGTGTGGAGTCAACAGAGCCAAAGGCCAAAGATACTGAACAGAATAGGAGAGAAGAGATCCCAGGCTTTGGTGGTCAGAGGGTCAGGGGTGTCCCAGTGGACACAAATTTACCAGGTTTCAGGGACAGAAGACAGACTTCAGAGGAAAGAATGGAGCCAGCAAGTGAGTGGGAAACTCAAGCCAATGTTACACCACACAGTATCTTTACGAAAGAAGGACAAAGAGGCGGGTGGGAGGAAGAGAAGAACCGGAAGAATTGTTCATAGGTGTTGCCCGGGTGGCACTGCCCCTTTCTCGATTCCATGGCTAAATAGTGTCATCTGGGGGCTGAAAGGCAGTGAAAGTCCCTCCACCCAACCTGTGAATGACATCGGGTCCTGGCGGTGGACGGGCTGCGTCTTTGGCAGAGACCGAGCACTGTGTTCCTGTCCCTGGGGCACTCCTCCCCTCTCCTCTCCCTAAAGTCCTATTCCCAAACACCCAGCTTGTCCCTAGCCCCACGAGCATTTCTATTGGTCGACTTCTTTTCTGTCTGTGGCCACCTCTCACCTGGCAGGAGGAAGTCTTGATGGATGTGACATAAAGTTCCCACCTGTCAGGGGCCTGTGGGATGGAGCCAAGCACTTGGTCCGAGCCCTGGCATCCACAGCAGGCACTGGCTCCTTCCGACTGCTCAGCTGCTCAGCTCCTCAGGAACCTGAGCCTGAGGCTGTCATGGCCTTTGGTCCCTCTGGCTGACAGATGCAAGATCAACAGCCTGCTCACACCTGCACGGGCACCATCGTCGGTGGGCAGGAAGCATTGTGGCAGATGGCACCTTCCCCAATGGGACAAACCAGAGGGGGGACCTACTACTGGCTCCTCCATCACGTCTTCTCCATCACCCATCACAGTGCTAGGAGACACATCAAGGAAAGCCTGAACTGGGGGCCCAAGAGGCCTGGGGTAGAGGTCAGGCGAGGCTCCGCTGTAGGAAGTCTGGAGGAGGTGAGTCCTAACTAGGAGTTTAGCCTCCAGGGCTCACCCTCTTCACCACCGGGCTAAAGAAGAGATGAGCCCGAGCCATGATGCTGAGAGTCAAGGCCAACTAGATGTGGAGACGTGCTGAGAGGCCCAGGCATGGCCTGGTGGCCCTGGTGGCCCTACGCACGCTGGCATTTGTTTCCAGGCACGTCCAAACCCACTTCTGGAAGTGATCACTTTCCCACTTGGAGCTAAGAGTTAAGACAGACTTGCAGAGTCTCCTGAGAGGGCCAGCTGGCAAGGCTTTTTGCCTGGAAAAGTACGGGAAATGTAGGTTGCCCTACAGGCACAATTTCTTAATTGAGCCCTGGCATCAATCCAGTGGCCTTGAGCTAATACACTGCATCATTCCCAGGCTGGGAAAACTTCCGGCCAAGAAGTCAGACCTGCAAAAGTTATCACCAGCCTCATCTGTTTCTAAAACCCTCATTTCAGCTGGGAAGGGCAAAGTTCCTGGAACTTGACTCTTTTCTCTGCCCAGTCTTCCCTCTTTCAGGGCACTCTCCACACAGCTGGCAGAATTTTCTTTCAAAAACACAAATGAACTCACTCCCTTGCTCAAAATGACATTGACTACAGGCTGAAATTTAAGCTTTAAAGCCTGCAATTCAAGGTCTCTCTAAATCTTGTCCTGCTGTCGCCTGTGCAGGATGGCCTGACTCTCATCTCCATGCAGCAAGCGTTGGCAGGGCACCCTCATCGACTCAGACACCCCTGAAGCACCTCCGTCTGGAAGACACACCTGTACAGGCAGATTTTCCTTGAAGGTGCTCAGCCTGTGCTGGAGCACAGACAGACAGTTGAGACCCGCCTGCCACGTGGTACAAGGCGGCTCTTGCTCCTCCCTGCAGCCTCCTCCGATGCCCCTGCCTGAAGGTCTGCGTGTGAGAGAAGTGGCTCTGTCTCCTCGTGGACCTGAGACCATGGCCACCTGTTTTCTCCTGTGAAAAATAGCCCCTGGCATCCTCCTGACCCTGTTAAGAATCAGCTGGTTTGAACTCAACAAGCCTTCAGTTAGGCCTTTGATCTGAGTGGACACTCCATCCTTACATCACCATGCAAGGACATGAGCCTGGGGCAGTGGCTGGGCTTAGGCCCAGGGTTTCTGCAGTGGGAAGGACAGCTTGCAATTGATGACATTGGAGCTGACAAAGGATGTCACGAGGAGAGCTTCCGGCTCAGAACACAGTCAACCGCCATGTTGCCTCTGGCTTGCTTATTTTGCCCGCTGCAGTCCTCACACCGGCCTCCAAGGCCTCTGTGTGGCCCTTTCTTTCTTGTGCCACATCAGAAGTTGGGGTTGCAAGTCCAGCTCGAGGCCCAGGGCTGCGCTGCTGTTGGTCACACAGCTGGACCTGGGCTGGACTCGCTGCTTCTAATTGTCCTGGAGGAAAGAATGAAGCTCTCAAAAGGGATCCCCCAGAGGGGACTGGGGAAGGACTAAAAAGCAAACCATCCAAAATCCAGTTAGGTAAGGATTTTCCCAAGGCCAGCTTCAGTTCTGTGGTCAGGGACTGGACGGCAGAAGACACACAGGAAAGGGTCATCAGAGCCAGAGTCGCGCTCTTGATACAGTAAAGAGAGCACCATTCCGACCCCAGGTCCTCCCACAGCTTCAGTTCCATTTTTATTGGGGTGCATCCCACAACCCGCAGTCCCACAGCTCTGCCCCGGAAGGTTCCTACACAGCGTGACTCCTGGCTGAGACCCTCGCCTGCTCACTTCGCACCCCTCGGCATGGCAGCGGCTGCGTGCTGACGCTACAGCGGCTCAGTAGCCCAGGGCAGTGTCCAGGGCTTTTCTCCCCCAAAAGGAAAAAGAATTTAATTGGATGTTGATGGAACTTGGTGTCAGAAAACATATCTCTCTAGGTTGTTAAGCTCGGATAAGAAAATGTTGATGAAAACACTTTGTAAATACTGCCCACAGCCAAGCATCCTACAGCTCTGCCTCCGGAAGGTTCTGGACACATAGATTATTATTACCACCTGCCCACCAATGTAGCTGGTTGCTAGCATCATCCTCTATTTTCAGATAAATCTTTTCCCATCTTAAATTTTCCCCAGACAGAAAAATAATATGAAAATTGTGTAACAGACCCAAAGGAAAACATGATTAAAAGGCTAATCCCCACACAAGCTAAAAAAATATACAGGGGTCTTTCTTGGTAAATCACCTTCTATTAATTGTGAGCCACATGGACTCCAAGGGCCTGGGGGCACACAGAGACCATTATCATGTCCAGCTGAACAAACTCAGTCAACTTTAAAATGCCGAACTGTGAATGTGTAACCCACCCTAAGAGGCCTGTGCGTGCCCACTCTGCCTCCCTGGGGCCTCCCCGCAGACCCTGGGATTGCAGGGGACGGCCCTCAACCTCACACAGCAGGGACAGGCGCCTTCACCCCACCAGGCTCGGAGGCATCCACATTGCGGCAGTTCTCTGCAGACAGGGGGCTTGAGGGAGCAGAATGCATTCTCTCACCAGGGGAAGCCAAGCCAGCTCCCTCGGAGCTCCTGGGAGGAGAAGCCCAGCGCTTCCTTAGCCCCAGGCACTCCTTGGCTTGTGGGCACATCACTCCAGGCTGCCCCTTCTGGGTGAAACCTCCCCTTTCTCTTATAAGGCCACAGGCCAGGGCTGGATTCAGGACCCACCCTAAACCCACTATGATCTCATTTCAAGATCCTTAGCTTGTATGTGCAGGGACAATACATCCAATTTAGGGCACCTTCACAGGTCCGGGTGTAGGAGTTGGACACATCTTCTGGGAGTTTGCACTCAATCCTCTAAGAAAAGGAACGCCATGGGCTGGGCTGGGCTGGGGCTCAGCGGTAGAGCGCTCGCCTAGCGCGTGCGAGGCCCTGGGTTCCATCCTCAGCACCACATATAAATAAATAAATTAAATAAAGGTTTTGTGTCCATCTACAACTACAATTAAAAAGAAAGGAACTCGGGAGGGAGGGGACCTGCTGGGTTGGCTCGCTGTGCGGGCGCCAGGCTCCTGCAGGAGTGCAGTAGGAAAGGGCCTCCGCCGGAGGCAAGTGAAGAGGAGCCAAGAACAAAGACACTGTTGTCCCCAGCGGGCCAGCCTCTGTTCAAAGGTTCCCCTGCACCTGAAGAGGAGCCTGGGCCTCAAGTCACGTGACACACTTGGGCCACAGAGGCTCGGAGGAAACCAGCCTCTTAGCAGTGCTGACAACCTGAGCCTGTTCCACACGGGGACAGGAGACACAGGGAGGCCTGGTTGTTCCATCCCTAGGTCATTCAGAACTTGGAGTCAGTGGACAGGTCCTCTCTTCCCCAAGTGACATCTAATGAAGCACCCAATTTAATGTAGTGACAGAATACCAGCTCCCTCCAAGAGCGAAAAGCTCCTTCTGTGCGCCACTGTGTCAGGCCCAGCGCACTGTCCTCCCAACGGCCCATTTACAGATGGGACACAGGGACACAGAGAGGGTAGCAACCCTCAGAACACAGGACCCAGGCCTACCACTTGGATGCCAGCACCCCCAGGGGTACTTCAAGAGCACTCATGTCTTTCTATCTCAGTCTTCCTGCTTTATGTTCCTCCTGCCAGCTCGCCAGTCTCAAGGTCGGTTCGTGTCCTGGTGTCCCAGTGGGAAGCCCATCCCCCATTGGTACACCAGGCATGTGGCAGGACCAGGTGGCATGCAGCTCAACCAGGCCTGGAGGAAGAGTCAGTAACCATGTATCCTCGCACGCTCTGGTGAGCAGGTGAATCAACAAGATTCCCATATGGTCCCTGTGCAGCAGCCGAAGTGGCCTGACTCATGAATTCTTTAAATAGCAAGTGGCAATAACCTGCATGACTCCCATTGTCTGCCATCCGCTCAAGCTCACTGTCCTGGTGTTTACAACAAAGCTCCCTGATGTCCAACGTGACAGCATGACACAACAGGGGAGAGAAGGGGAGTCCAGGGAGTAAGTTCAAGTTGTAGAATATTGAATGAAATTCAAGGTGCCCTTAACTTGATGAAAACAATACGTTTTTTTCTCTCTTCCTTCCTCCCCTCTCTGCCTCTTTCTATTCTTTCTCTTCTTTAAATTATTTTTTTTATGTCCCTGCACCAAAGGCTGCCAGGTCAATAAAAAGTAAAGCTTGGTTGGGTGCAATGTGATACCTGTAATCCCAGCGACTCAGGAGGATCACAAACTTGAGGCCAGCCTCAGCAATTTAGCAAGGCCCTCAGCAACTGAGCCAGACACTGTCTCAAAATAAAAAAATAAAGAGGGCTGGGATATGGCTTGGTGGTTAAGGGTCCCTGGGTGCAATCCCCAGTAGCAGAAAAGGAAAAAAAAAAAAAAAAGGGAATCATTGGGTCTGCCATCTTGATTTCCTCAGCTTTGAACAGTTGAACAACTGAGCGACAAGCTGGAAGGACAGACGGGTCTCTGCAGCTGGCTGCTGCCTGCCAAAAGGACATGGAAGAGCTCCACGGGCTCCTCCAAACCCACGCTGGGAAGCCCTGCTGCCTCCACTCTCCCACTTCAGTAGAGGCTTCAACACTGAGTGGCTTCCAAGGTCATCTCATCACCTTGGCCCTGAGAGGGCACATTGGGGAGCGGCGAGGCTCTGAGCACAAGGATCTGGCTCTGCTTCCCTGGCGCACCATGTAAAGGCTGTGTGGCCTTGGGCAGGGCTCTTCATCATTCTGAGCCTGTTTCCTCATCTGTAAAGTGGGAATGATGTGCCTCCGTGGCCAGGGTCAGAGGCAGTGCACACGCCCGGCCTCAGTAAGTGGTGGCCATTATCCAGGATATTTACCAACCTCCCTCCTCTCTTTCTGGACTCTTCTACCACTTCCTGCACCTCCATTTCTGCCCCCTGCTGCCCTGGCCCTGCCTGTTTGAGCAGGGGGTTCCCAGCTGCAGACAGCAGGACCCACTCCCATGAACTCAAGCTGAAAGGGGTTGTGAAGTGAGGCTGAGCTCATAAGATTGGGGAAGCCAAGGTACAGAAGGTAGGCAGGATCCAGGGACCACCAGCTGATCACGCAGGGAGCCGCCCCATCGGGATGCCGCTGCCGCAGGTCCTGAGCAGGACCAAGCTGCCTGTGCCAGAATCCAGACCTAGAAAGGATGCCCTGTTCCTTATCTCCTCCACGTCTGCCAGGAACAGGGGATCAGTTGACTCCAAGTCGCACATCTGAACCCCTAAGGCTTCGTATTTCCACAGGTAAGGGGACACTCACAATCAGAACGTGGAGAGAAGATTCAAGAACTCTGGGGCAGGGACTGAGGAGATAGCTCGGGGGTGGAACATTGCCCAATGCCACCATCCCATGGGGGAAAAACAAGAACAGAACTCTGGTGCAGCCTAAGGTCACGAACGCCCGCCTAGGTTCAGACAGCGACCGGGCCCAGGTGAAGCCCAGCTGAGCAGAGGTGGGAACGGCAGGGTGCTGTTGCCCAGCCTCGTCTTCCACGGATGACCTCCAGGCAGGGGAGTGAATGGGCTGAGGTGGAGCTCGGTGCAGAGCTTCTCCTAAGGGTGAGTCCAGGAGTCAGACTCTGAGGTTGCTCTAAGCAGCTGTCTCTCTGCTGGCATGGGATCAGAATGTGCCTGCAAAGGGTCTATGCTTTCTGATTGTCACCCACTTTGCAGGGGTGGGCGGAGCCTGCCAGCACAGGTTGGTTTATGTAACCAGGGATGACGTAGGGGACAGAAGCACCTTCTGGGGCGTAAGGGCCTTGGGAGCCAAGCCAGACTGCGCCCTTCTGATGGATGAAGACATTATCAATTATCTGCAATTATGCTGGAGGTGATAGTTTGCATTCGCACAGTATAAATTATCTCATCAAATACACACTCTTCTCTCCTGTGGGTAGATCAAAGGTTGCTTCTCGTCCTTCCGGGGAGCTCCTCCACCACGGCCAGTCTGCTCTCTCCTGGGGACACCAGCTCCTTCCTCGTCTTCCTCTGGCTAGCCTCCTCCTGCAGTTCAGTGCTGCAGGCCTCCACCCACCACCCTAAGGATAGGCGGCCCCAGGGTCTGCTAGGCGGCTTTCCCTCCTGGTCACTGTGTGCAGAGCTGTCTCTCTGATGTTAAGCGGGTCCTCAGACCCTGCTTGGGAAGTCAGCGGAGCCAGAGCTGCCTTCTGTGAGGATGGTGGATGGTTACTGGAAGGACTGGTGATCTGGTTGCCATTTTGACCCTCTGCACCATGAGCCAGGCCGGCTGACAGGCGAGCACACCCAGGGCAGCTCAGCACGCAGCAGCTTGGAGTGCACAGGAGCAGGGACACCGGAAGCAGGCGTGATTCTAACCTTGACCGGGGAAAGCCTGTACTTCTCTGGCTGGGCCAAGGCCCTCCTCGTGCCAAGTGGCATTCCTGCCCCAGCAGCTGGAATTACTCTGTACTGTTGCTACCTGGGGACTTGGTGGTGCCAGGATGTATTACATAACAGAAAAGTGTCCATGGTCACTGGGAATGTGGGTGGCGCAGGGGACTATCCCAGGTTGGGTGGAGATTAGAGGCCTCATTCATGAGTCACATTCCTTCCCTTCTCCATCCCTTATAATTAGGGTGACACATCCCAGATGGCCTGGGACGGTCTCATTTATGCCTAATGACTGTTAATAATGTCCCTTTTCACTCCACAGGGACTTGGTTGGGTGCAAATTCTAAGCTGATTTACAATCCCTGAGGGGGGGAGGAAGACAGATCCAGGGAGCTGTGGACCCCACTGAGACCACCTGGGTCAGAGGACTTTAGGATGAGGAAGGAGCAGGGGACAGTGGCATTTCCAAACCCTTCTCAGGAGCTGCTGCTGTGCTCCCCCTTAATGGCTCTGGGTGGCCACGTAGCCCCCCCACCCCCCCCACCCCCTGGGGAACTGGCTTGATCAGCAGAAGCCAGGGACCTGTGGGCCTGCTCAGTGCCCAGATTGGAGAAACCAAATGAGCCCTGCCCTCCAGAGGCTCTGAGGCTGACCCGGTGGAGTGCAGCCTTGCTGCTGACCTCTGAGCTCTTGGTGTCAGGCCCTGGGTTCAAGGGAACTTCAGGGCCAGCCCCAGGAGGACTGGAGAGCCCCAGGCCGTCCTGTTCTTAGGCTGCCACGCTGGGTCCTGCCAAGGCCCACTGTAAGAGGCCAAGTCACCCCACACAGATTCTCCCCGAAGGGGAAGGAATGAAGAGGAAGGCCTGGGGGGTCATCCCAAAGACCTAAAATTCCCCCAACTTCTTCCCAGTTCCACGGTAGCCACAGACTTTCTTCTCTTCCGCCCTCCCTGGTCGGGGTCTCTTCCTGCAGGTGTTGGCCAGGGCCCGTGGGGGCTGGGTTTTCTTGAGCCATTGTCTGGTGACAGGCAGCTCCAGGGGGGATGTCTCCTCTCAGCCTTGATGGGGCAGTTGCCTTATCGCTCGTCAGTTCTGGCTGACACTGTGGAGCACATCACCACCACTACACGGCCAAGACACTCCTTCAGCCGTGAGAACGGCTTCTTAGGGCTTCAAAAAACACCAGTGAGGCTCCTGCATGCTCCCAGAGGCGCCGCTCCCCGCAGAGGACCTGAGCGGCCTTCACCATGGAGAAGAGGGAAAAGGAGCCGCAGGTCCAGTCGGCACACAGGGCCAGCCAGTCCCAGGAAGGACGCGGCAGGCTGAATTTTGCAACGATGGGGTGCTGGTGGACTCCCCAAGTGCCGATGTCTTGGGGGGCACCAGAATCAGGAGGCACCACACAGCTTTGTAGGTTCAAACAGCAATTCTTGATTCCCGATCTCACACCAGCCTCCACACACGTTCAGGGGCAATTCCAAAATCTCCGATCCCAAATCCTACTCCACGAGGCTTTTTCCAAATCCCATTTTAATCTCACGAGAACTCAACGGGAACAAGCAGCAGGAACACCCTAATCCCAGCATCAATAATCTTCAACCTCCAACTTCCCTAAAACCCCTATTGTCACGCCCTAAACCCAAGGACGGAGATACTTCCTGCAGGAATACACCCTAATCCTGGATCCACCCTGGTGATTGAGCAGGGTCACCTTTCTCAAACACACAAGCAAGGTCGCAGCAAATTTCCAAGGCAAGTAACATGGGGTACACCGGCAAGGATTACGATGCGTCATACCTACTTGGTAATGGCCCTCAGCACCCAAGGTCCCCAAGTTCCCCCGCCCACAGCCCCAGCCCCCACTGGCATCTCCTGCAGGGGGTGGTGCTGATGCGGAGTCTTCTGCAGGATGCAGAGTGTCCCACGAGGTGCGTCCTGGGAGACAGGGGAGGAAGTGGCAGGAAGCCTATGAAATTCCAGGACTGTGCGAACATCCTGTTACTGGTAAAAAACGTCCCTTCAGGGGGCTGGAAGGGGCGCAGCCAGGGGTAGAGCGCTGGTCCAGCCAGCACCATGCTGTTCCCGGGTTCAATTCCCAGCACCACAAAAAGAAAGAAAAGTCCCTTCAAATTCTAAACCCAAAGGCCTGCTTTTAGCAAATTTAGTCCTCGGGCTTGTGAAGCACAATATGAAATCGATGATGACAAGATGCAGTCTCTGTGTGCCCTGCCCCACGACCCCGTGCTGCCACCCACTCAGACCCCCCCCTCTGCTTTTAGCCTTTCCTCCCAAGCTCCACCCTCCAGAGCCTCAGGCCTCCTTCAAGGGTCAGCTCCTCCCCGCACCACCCAGACCCAAGGGTCTGGCCACCTTTGGCTCCTAACAGTGAAGCAGCCTTCCTAAAGTTCTGCCTCACCTAGGAATTCCTCCCGCGTGCAGGGGATGTCTCCCAGCCCAAGGACCACCCACCCCTCCCCCAAATGCTGTGATGTTTTCTATTTTCTCTTTTTTTGCGGTGCTGGGGATGGAATCCGCGGCTTTGCATGCTAGGCAAGCGCCCCACCCCTGAGCTAGGTCCCCAGCGCCGGGTTTTATAAGTTTGACAATATGAAAGTCAACTTCTTCGTTCCTTCCTCTTTTCTTTACCACACAATGAACTGACTTCCAGCCTTGACAAGGAGTATTTTAAATCGAGTGTTCTCACCTCATCCTGCCAAGTGCTCCGAGGTACTTGGAAAACACCTCCCACCACCTCCCAGGGCTGATTCTGTCCCTTTCCATTTAGGAAACGGTGATTTGTTTCCTGTGTTTTGAAAGCAAGAGAACACGCTGCTTTGGTTCCAACAACTCCCAGGGTCACCAGGGCTGAAAAGCTCCTTTTCCTTTTCTTCTTTTTCTCTCTTCTTTCTTTCTTTAGTGGTGCTGGGGGTTGAAGATGTCCCTTGTCTTAGAAATGGGCAGCATCAGTGAAGGGTGGCAGACACCCAGAATGTCGGAGTGGGGGTGTCTGATGGCAGACACCCCGACTCCGACACAGCAAGAATGAGGGTCCCCAGAAGAACCTCAAGTGGAGTCCTTGACGCCCAGATTCATTGCCAAAGGCAGACCAAGAGCCCAGAGGTTTAAAAACCACTCCCAGCTGCGGCTTCACTGCCTGAAGTCTGTGAAGTCAACCCACATCTGCATCCAAAGGCGGATCTGCAACCTGCCGCCGGTGGCAGGAGGGAGCAGGAAGCCGGCAGCTTTCTGGAAGGATTGAATGACCGAAGGCAAAACAAGTTCCTGTCAGCTCTGCAGTCAGGAACTGAGAGGGGCCTGTGGCTGTGCACCGGGGGCCCGGCCGTGGGGGCAGATGCTGTGTTGGAAGGCTGTGCTTGGACAGAAGGCACAGGCAGCCACCTGGCCTTGTGATACCCAGGTGGCCACACCATAAAGTTGCACAAAAGACCTCGCTTCGGGCGAAAGCTGCAGGCTGACAGAGGGCTTGTCCTTTGGTGATTTTATTTTCACCTGCATTTAGCAAGCAGAGCGCCTCCTGGGACCGGGAGGCGGGTGCCTGAGGAGTATTTTAGGCTCGTGAGTGGGAGAAGAGCCTGTGCTCTCAGCACCGTCAGAAGCAACCCCGCACACAGGAGGGGGGAGTAACAACCACTGTGTCGTGTTTACGCCCAACGCCCTCCACAGAGGCTCGGGGATCTGACAACCTTGCCTCAGGGGTCCCTGGGCCAGGCTAGAGGGAGGCGCACTTCTCACTTTCACAGAATCTGTTGCTGCAGATGTGTTCTGGGAGGCTTTTGGCCTGTGACCAGAAAGTACCCAGGAAGGGAGGCCACACTGGGAAGGCCAAGCCCGAGGCTCTGCCGCCCGCCGCAGGGACAGTCCTGGGAAAGGTGGCCTTCTTTGCTGGTACAAAGGGACTTTTAGATAACAGTGGCAAATTGCCCCTACTCCACTCCCGAGGTAGAATTCATTTGTTTCACAGATTTTTTTAAACCCTCTACAGTAAAATGTTCTTTGATTTCAAAATTTTACCTGCAAACTTTGAAGCAGAGAAACCTGTTTTGTGCCTTAGAAGACGGTCCTGGAAAGAGCAGCTGGCCAAGGGCAGGGACAGCAGTTGAGGATCTGCTCAAGGCTAAGGGAGTTTTCATTTTTTATTTATTTTTATTTTTCTGCAGTGCTGGGATGGCATCAGGGCCTCGTTCCTAACTTCTTATTGTGTACCTGTCTCTGTCTGTGTCCAAGGACGAAAACAACAACTGGGTTCCCAGAGCTCAACCCTCCTTGATTTGCAGTTCTAGAATCTGGCAGCACTTCACTCCATAAAACACAACAAGCACCCTGCCGGAGGAGCAGAGGAGTTGGGTTCCTAAGCAGAGAGAGGCTGAGCACAGAGCGAAGGACACAAGGCGGACAGGGGCTGGGGATGGGGCTGGTGGGACGGGGTGGGTGCCTGTCCAGCATGCACACAGCTCCGGGTTCGTGCTGGGGACTGCAAAAAGAGTAAAAAGTCCGGGGGGTGGGAGGATTGTTCATTTCAAGGTCACTTTCCTGGTAAGACAGAAACAATGAGACAGAACAATAGAAAAATAACCAGATGGGTTAGCGTCAGGATACTTCAGGTTACTTTTTCTTAGGATTAAATCAGGATGTGAGGGTTGGAACAGGGTTTTCTGTTTTTTTTTTTGTTTGTTTGTTTTTTGGCACTGGGGATTGAAATCAGGGACACTTGACCACTGAGCCAAATCCCCAGCCCTATTTTGTATTTCATTTACAGACAGGGTCTCACTGAGTTGCTTAGTGACTTGCTATTGCTGAGGCTGGCTTTGAACTCAGGATCCTCCTGTCTCAGCCTCCAGAGGTGCTGGGATTACAGGCATTCGTCACCGCCCCACGGGGAAACAGGATTTTTAATGCCATGCAGTTGGGCCTGTTAGGGAAATGTGGTTCTCTCTCCTTCCCCTGATTCTCGGGTCAGACAACACTTAGTCTGGGCCTGGTGCTGCACACCTGTAATCCAGGCCATGGGGAGGCTGAGGCAGAGGACCTTAGGTCTGAGGCCAGGCACAGCAACTTAGTGAGACCCTTTTTCAAAATACAAAATAAAAAGGACCAGGGTTGTAGCTCAGGGGTAAAGTGTCCCTGGGTTCAATCTCCACGGCCAAAAACAAAAACAAAACCAGAACTTGGTTTTGGTTTGGTGAGGTGGCACTTCAGCACAGGTGATCCATTTGGATTCTTAGTCTGGCCCAGTGCGGGAGCTTAGTCCTCCTACACAGTGGCCTCCTGTGATTTTTATTTAATACCTCACAAAGAGGTACTGGAAGCCAAGGATGGGTGGCATTCAGGTTGCTTGTCACATGGCTTCAGAGAGGGAGGGAAGTGTGCCAGCTTCTCCCGGTCCCTGCTGTGCCTTGGTTTTGGCTTACTGAGACTCAAGTCGGGTTTGACCTCCAGAACGGGATGAGGTTACAACACTGTTTTAGTTGTTGAGTTTGTGGTAATTTGCTACGGCAGCCATAGGGAACGAAGATGGTACCATCCAGGTATTTATCTTTTTCTTTTTTTTTGGTACCAGGGATTGAACTCAGGGGCACTCGACCACTGAGCCACTTCCCCAGCCCTATTTTGTATTTCACTTAGAGACAGGGTCTCACTGAGTTGCTTGGCACCTTGCTTTTGCTGAGGCTGACTTTGAGCTCATGATCCTCCTGCTTCAGCCTCCTGAGCTGCTGAGATTACAGGCGTGCACCACCAGCCCAGCCAGGTCTTTTTCTGCCGGGTTTCTGTTTGCAACTAAAAGGCTCAGGGGTCACTCCAGGTAAACTGGGCTAACTGGGCTGCGCAAAATAACCACACAAGAGACACAAATACCTTTTTCTTTGGGGTCACTGTGCCGGTTCCTCTGACCTTAAGGGTCAGCAGGAAGAGAGAGAGCGAGAGCACGAGCTGACCCCTTTTATTGAAGAGAAGCTATTCAAATGAGGCAAGGGGTCAGGTGTCAGGGGGCTGAGTCTAGCTTCATGATGTCCACTGCCAGCAGGTTGACTGACAGCCCACACCCAAGGGCACAGTAAGAGAAGGGGACACACACAAGGCACTTCCATGGAACATTCTACCCTAAACAGGGCAAGGGGTTAGATTACCAAGGAACAGGTGAGTGTAGCTCCACCCCTGGGGCTGTAGGAAGGCACACCCATGCACAAAGACACAGTCACTCCAACCCTAGAAGAGCGGGCAGTCTAGCAGCATGGGTGCCTGAGGCCACATGGCCCAGCAGGGGAGCTAACTCAGTCACTGGGAGGTTGGTCTCCCACGTTTTTCTTTGTATAGGTATTTTCAACACAAAAGCCCAGAACCATATGCACATAATATTTTTGAATAAACTTTCATGGGAGGATGGCATACAAATAGAAAAGTACAAACCTGAGGCTGGGGTGTGGCTTAGTGGTGGAGTCCTTGTCTAGCACTGGGGGGGGAGGGGGAAGGGCACAAATCTCCCGGGTACAGCTAGAGCATCCCAGAGAAGAGACCCGAATGGCCACACCCACAGTCCAGGATTTGAGGTGGCGTGGTGGCGCTCTCCTGTAATCCCAGTGGCTCTGGAGGCTGAGGCAGGAGGACTGGAAGTTCAAAGCCAACCTCAGCAACTTTGTGAGAGGCTAAGCAACTTAGCAAGACTCAGCCTCAGAATAAAATATAAAAAAATGGGCTAGGGATGCAGCTCAGTGGTTGAGCTCTCCTGGGTTCTACTTCTAGTACCTGCCCGGCCCCCCAGGAAGCCCCTCGTGCAGGCCAAGCAGACACGATACCACTGAGCTGCACCCTCCCTCGGTTCCTTCATCGAGATTTCTAAAGTCATGGTCCACCTAGCTTTCCTGTTCTTCCACTTTGTAAATGAAATCACACAAAACCTGTGCCTACCTCTTGTCTTTGTAACTTACATGTAGTGAAGAGTGCAGGTTTGGGGTGTTTCTACCCAGGCACACACCTGATTAACAGCCCTGTGGATGGACATAGGGAGCTGTCCAAAAGCTCCCTGTTCTCTTCCCTCACCGTGACCCCCTCCCCAAATCCCCACTTTCCTGACCTCAGCCCAGGACCCCTGTGCCTGATCTTGGACTTCGTGTAGGTGGCATCGCACAGTGTGTTGAAGGCTGGTTTCCCCTCACCCGTCTGCAGCGTCCCCTCCGCTGTTCAGCTGCCCCACAATCCCTTTAATTGATCATCTCCTGCTGCTTCCAATCGGGGGCTATTTTGGGAACTGAATATCCGAGACCCTAGTCAGGCTCTTTCCTTCACAGCGGTGGGTCGGCCAGTGGTAAAACCCTGCTGGCCGCTCCGTCACCCACATGGGGGTGAGTGCCCATTCCCCACTCATTGCTTGGAAGGAGGCTCTCTGCAGCCCCCCCCCAGGGCCCCCGCCCTGTGCAGGGAAGCCCCTCAGTGCCGGCCCTGCCTCTCCCCACCACCTGGAGACCGGGAACCTGCTTCCTCCCCAGAGCCTGGTCAACCCGGCTAATTACCCTGGTGGAAGTCCCTACTCGGGCTTGGAGTTCTGAGACAGGAACTCTGGTGTGTTCCTTGGAAGACAAAGAATGTTCCTGAATGAAAACCAAGTCCACAAGGGCCCGCCTCTGTTCTGAGTAACACGGCGACTGTGAAAAGCAGAGCAGTTGGCTGCAGTTGGTTCCCACTATTGTGTGGTTTGAAAAAAAAGAAAAAAGAAAACAGGATCAGGAAGCCTGGGGACCCACCGGATTCCAAGAAAAATGTTGGCGTGTCTACACAATGTGAGGCGCCAGGGCACCACTTTTCAAATCGAGGCACAGGGAGAGGAGGGTGGCACCTCATGCATTTAGTTAGCGCCACCCGCTGCCAGTCTGCAAGGGGTGATGGGGTGGGGGTCTCTGATGCTGGACGTCAGTTGACCCCAAGAACTTGTGGACGCTGTCAGAACGTGGGGGACTGTGGCTACTGCCAAGGCCAGACACAGACATGGGGGACAGGGAAAACTAACCCTGCAGAGGTCGGTGTCCGTCCGTCTGTCCGCTCCTTCAGAGGAGGCAGCCAGAACCCCCTGTGCTACTGGCCAGTGGGATCTTTTTCTCAGGACAACCGGTTTGAACAGGATCAAGAGGAATAATCATTCAGAATAGGGAAGTGACAGTCATCTTACAAAACCAGATCGCTTCCCGGCCTGGGCATCTTACTGGCTTTGGGGAAGGCTGGCCAAGCCCTGGAACGAGGGCTTCCCCTGCAGGACTCCGCTGTCCTGGTTACACCGACAGGGCAGCGGGGCCTCGCCCTGCCCGGGGCTGAGCTCCCCATGGCCAGGAGATCCTGCTGAGTGGACTTGGCTGTCCCTATGCACTCACGCAGAGGGTTGGGAGAAGGCTGCTGCGCAGGGCGCTCGTCTGCAGGTGGGTCCGCATCTGGCAGGGTGCCTGGTACAGGCGAACCGCATCTGGCAGGGTGCGTGGTACAGGAGAACCGTGACCCAAACGGCGATCCCACACTGTCACATTGGAGACGGCAGAATACATCCAGCAGACAGAGCCCCTTTCTCAAGGCACTCTTAGGGGTTGAGGATGGCGCAGGTGAGCTCCCAGGGAAGCCTGAAAACCTTAGCCCCCACCCCCCAGACGAGCCCTGGCTGCCGTCAGAAAGTGGGGGACCGCACGCCAGTCAAGGCTGGGGATCGCCCAGGACCCCGGGTGGAGGTCACGCCCACCGGCTTCTGACCTGGTCTACAGATTTCCTTCCTGGTCTGAGACTTTCTCCGTCTTCCTCTTCCTTCTCTTTGTCAACTGGGCAAAACACAGAATGGAAAGACGCATAGTATTTTGTACTTAAACTACCTTTAATACTTGGACATTGTTAGTTTATTTGGAACCACATGAATGAGGGCTGTTGGTTTTGAGTGGTGAGAATCAGGTGCCGCTCAGCTCGACCCCAGAGCTCACCAGCTGGGTGACCGTGGCCAGTGCCCAACCTGCCCCCTGGTCCAGGTATAAAGTAGAGATGAGCAGCTGAGCGCAGTGGTGCCCACCTATAACCCCAGTCAGTCACTCGGGAGGCCGAGGCAGGAGGACTGCAAGTTCCAGGCCAGCCTCAGCAATTTAGCAAGGCCCGAAGCAGCTTAGTGAGATCCTGTCTCAAAATAAAAAAATAAAAAGGGCTGGGGGTGTGGCTCAGCGGTACAGCACCCCTGTGTTCAATCCTCAGTACAGATAAAAAAATGGGAGTCAGTGGAACACGCCCGTCATTCCAGTGCCTGGGAGGCTGAGGCAGGAGGACTGCGGGGCTGGCCTGGGTGCAGCAGTCCTTCTGGGTGTGTGGCTCTGTCCCCTCCCTCTGGGGCGGAAGTCGATGAGTTACTAAGATTCTTCATTCCTGTCCCAGAATCTGGTGGGAAGCTTTTCTCCAGCAAGTGAGCGATTCCTTGGGGTAAACCACATGCCTTGGGCGGGGAACCTGTTCTGCTCGGTGATGCACACATGACTGCTCTTGGCCCAGACGGCCAACGCTGGTGGCCACACACAGGTGCTCCCGCACCAGGAGGTGGAGGTGTGTGGGCTTGAGGGAGGAAGCGCTCAGGGCTGGAGGCCGAGGCCTATTTCTCTCCTAACTCTGAAGGGGATCAAGTAAGGTCAACTTCCCCTTCTCCGGGGACAGGGAAGTAGAGGATGACGGCCTCGGTTCAGAGCAAAATGAGGCTCTTTTTAAAGGCTAGGGGTGTAGCTCATGGTGAAGCCAGCACTCAGAATGTGCAAGGCCTGGCTTTCCTCCCTAGCAAAGCAAAACAAGACGACAGTATCGCCAGAACAAGGGTGGTGGTGGTGGTTTTTCATTCTGTTCTGAATTCCCCTGATCTCTTGAAAGGCAGAACTTCCCTGAAGAATCCAAAGTCAACTTACAACAGGGAAAGATGGACTCCTGTCACCCATCACCGAACTCAGCAGGACAAGAAGTCACCTCAACACTGGGTGCATGGCACACACCTGTAATCCCAGCAGCCTGGGAGGCTGAGGCATGAGGATCACAAGTTTGAGGCCAGCCTCATCAACTTAGCAAAACCCTGTCTCAAAATAAAAAAGAGCTGGAGTGTAGCTTCCTGGCTAAGCACCACTGGATTCAATCTCTAGTACCAAAAGAGAGACAGACAGACATTGTCACAACATCACACAAGACCAACACTTCTGCTGTATTCTCCCTCCCATCCCAAATTCTAACCATTTCTTTGAGTCAGGTTTATCTGTGAATTCCTATGTATTTGAATTTTTTAAAGTGGGTCTTTTCTGTTAATTATCTGTCTTTCATCAGTATAATCCACAGATCCCCAATTATTAAACTTAGGTGTATAGAGGAAATGTTCTTCATCCCTGCCAAAGGAACCAGCATCCTTTCTGAATAACCTACCCTCATTTAATCCTCTGGGGGTTGAATATGGAAGAATGGGGAATATTCTATGATGGAAAGGGTGATCTATGGTGTGGTGGACTGAACCCTGGGCACCACACACACAGCAACAGCTCTTCCGCCGAGCCACACCCCAGCCAGTCAACGCTATCTCCTTGGACCTCGGCTCAGCCAGGTGCAGTGAGTGCCCAAGGTCACCAGCCAGTGTTTGCTTTCTCATTCATACTCACACACACAGGGCACACTCCTGGACACAAGGCTGAGCAGGATGGCCATCATGGCCTGCAGTGGATTTTCTAGTTGAAGGGGAGACAAAAAAAAAATTAAAGAAACACACAAAGAAGATCACTTGGGATAAGGCCCCTTCCCTGATGGTCACAGGACTCTCAGGGGATCAGAGGTGTCTCCAAGGAAGGTCCCAGAGAGAAGGGGGAGCTCAAGTCAAGACCAGCAGGGTTCCTGGCTGAAGTGATGGAGAAGAATCCCAGGCATGCCAGCCAAAGGCGTAGTCTGTTTAGGGAAGTAGCTGCAGGTTCAAGGGAGAGACAGCAGCCCTGGGCAGGTGCTGAGGTCCAGAGGTGTGCAGGGCTGCACTAGAGGAGCTGCAGTCTCCACTCCGGCTGGACCTGGCTTACTCAGCACCTCCTGTCTCAAAGGCATGGGTTGAGGGCAGGGTCAAGGCCTGTCACTCAGGAGCTGCGACTGTCACTTCCTTTGGGACTCAGTACCTTTCCCTTTATTCCCAAATTCCTCTCACAGGACCAAGTGAGGACAGGGTTCCTGCTGTTACATGAAATTCACAGGAGGCCACCCATCTGCCTGAACTCCTGCACTAGGTCCCACAGGACCAGACCAAACCAGAGTCAATCACTCTGAGTTTGGGCCACCCTGTCCAAACTAGACTGTTTACCTGACCTTCACAGAAATCAAGAGAGAGTCTCTCCAGTGCCCAGACAGGCCCGTGTAGCCAACATGATAAGGAAGTCCCTGGCTGTGACCAGCTCCAGCCTGGCCAGACTGGTCTGCTCCTGATCTGTTTCCTTCCCTCGGCCTCCTGCTATCTACAAGTGCCCGCAGCCCACAGTGGCCCCACAGAGTCCTCTGAACCTCTTCTGATTCCAAGGTTGCCTGACCCATGAATCCTCCTTTGCTCAGATAAACCTTTAAAACTGATTTTTATCCCAAGTTTTTATCTCCGCATTAGGCGGGGTGGGGGGGCAAGAGGGAAGCCCTGGCTGGCGGTGTCTGAGCTGAGCTGAACTGAATCTCAAAGAGGATGTGGGACAGCAGTAGAGGCCACGTGGCAGGCCAGAAGTGGGGCCCATGACCCAGTCCAGATCTGTGTGCTGATGTTGAGGCCTCAGGCCCTGTGACCCCAATAAAGCAGGGCCTTTTTGCTACCCAATGTTGGAAAACAAGCCCAGGGCCTGGGGTATGGCCAGGTACAGTGCTTCAACAGCTGGGCTTCACCCCTACTGCCACTGGGGCGGGGAATCCAGGGTAGGGACCTTACTGGGAAGGACTATTGATTACTGCAAGGGAAGTGGGGGCAGTGCTACTGTGATGGGAAAGTGCCTCTGGGGTCACCCAGAAGGAAGCTCTCACAGGAGGTGAAAGGCCTGGAGGCTGGGGAGTGCAAGAGGGGACAGGTGGGGCAGATCCGGGAGGGGCTCTGGGAAGGGGCTGTGTGCTGCTGAGGGAGGGTGGGCTGAGCTCAGGCCTGCAGCAGGAGACAAATGTGACACAGGAAGGAAAGTGACCGGAAGTTCCATGGACAGGTACCTAGTGTTACTGCTGTCGACCTGTGAGTCCTTGCTTCTCCAATGTTGAAGAATGACACCAGAGAAGCAGTCGAGGCAAGGTCAGGCAAGGTCAGAGTGGAAAATAAAAGTTTATTAAAGGACAGCAGAAGATGGGCTGGGGATGTGGCTCAAGCGGTAGCGCGCTCGCCTGGCATGCGTGCGGCCCGGGTTCGATCCTCAGCACCACATACCAACAAAGATGTTGTGTCTGCTGAAAACTAAAAAATATAAATATTAAAATTCTCTCTCTCTTGTGGACTGGGGTTGTGGCTCAGTTGGTAGAGCACTTGCCTAGCATGTGTGAGGCACTGGGTTCGATTCTCAGCACCACATATAACTAAATAAATAAAGGTCAATCAACAACTAAATTAAAAAAAAAAAAAAAAAAGACAGCAGAAGAGACTTCTCCCGGAGGAAGAAGGGGACCCAAGAGGTGGAATCCGTGGAAGTGCGGTTGTCTTTCCATTTTATAGTTCCTTCAGTGATGGGATGTAGGTGGGAAGGCCCGAGGGGTGGGGCACAGGTGGGCCACAGCAGTAATCTTCCTTAACACTTCTTTGGGATGGGCTCTGGGCCTTGGGCTTTTCCCGGACTTCATTAACATTCCAAGAGTTGTTCTGCTTTTCCCGGAATTCATTCTCAATGTGGCCTCCTTTTGGATCTTACTCGATATTAGACCCGATTTTCCTGACGACCTAACCTTAAATCTGGCTTCACCAGTGTCCACTGATCACTGGGGACCACAGTTCCACCAATCACATAGGAGACTAACGGGATCTGGAGGGTCACAAGCTAATAAGTAGGTGCAGCCTCTGTGACCTTCTCTAAGTCAAGCCACCCAAAGTGCACCTGAAGCCCACGGAGGGAGGGTGCGGTGGTGACTCTCAACCATCTCCCCCTTCAGGGGGTGCGGGGCAGGTAAGGTCCACTGGGACCAGGGCCCCTTTTTGTTCAAGAGGAAGTCGAGCAACTCAGAGGAAGCCCAAGTCTCCCGAGGAGGAGAAGCCGGGCAAGCTGGGCACAGCCGCAGCCAAGCCACTCCAGCAGTCGCAAGAGGGGCTCCGTCCTCGGCCACCCTGGGAGTCCTCCAGGCCTCAGGGACCCAGGCTGCTAAATGAAGGACAGAACCAACCAGTTATATTTTGAATTTCAGCTATTTTTTAGTATACAAATGTCTCATGCAATATTTAGGACTTAGACTACAAAAATTATTGTTCATTTGAAATTCAAATTGAACTGCATGTCCTGTACTTGTATCTGCTAAATCTGACAACCCTGCATCGATCTCCAAGTTACCATAAAAACACTTTTTTAGGCTTCTCTTTCCTGAATGCCCTCTCTTCACCGGAGCTGCTCCCAGCCCACTTCTCTTCAGAACCAAGGCCCCCAGCTTCTACCCTTGGCCCTCTGGACCCCACTTCCAGCCCTACCCCAGGTCCACCAGGCAGACTGGAGCCTCCTCCAGGGGAAAGGTGTGTGGGGGGTCAAACATGGGGCCGAGCTAAAGCTTCTAGGATGAAGATGTTAAGGAACATGATTGAGCTGTTGTTTTTTGTGCTGCTGGAGATGGAACCCGGGCCTCGCACATGCTAGGCGAGCGCTCTACCACTGAGCCACAGCGCCGTGCCTCCTTGGTAGGCGTTATCATCTTTTATCATCTGCAGGGTAGAGTGGCAGCTTCCTAGCACAGCTGGTGAACAGGAAGCCCACCTCACCAATGAGGAAGTGGGACTCAGGTGCCGTGCCTAGGGTTCCTCTCCCAGGCCTGCAGCAAAACTGAGTTTTGAACTTGAATATCCGAGTCCACCATAACTTGGTAAAAATGCAGCTCATACGCACGGGTGCTGCCCACACCACTCCCAAGGGTGGTCAGAGTGACACGACGTTTGTCAAGTCCCCCACCTTTCCTGGCAAAGTCGCTGCTTGCGTGAGCTCCATGACAACTGGCCTCCTTCCTCCCAGGGTATAATTAGACACATCTAATCTATAATCTTGTTTGTGTCAGAAGTGTCACGCCAGGGACAAAATTGTCCTTCCCATGAGAGGCCATGTCCGGCCTTCCAGGTAGTCACGTTCCTTCCGGCAGGCCAGGCAGGGCGGTGATTGGGAGACTCAGATGTCCTCAGCTTGTGGTCTCCAAGAAAACCAGTGTGAAGAGTGGTAGGAACCGGCTGGCCTCCGAATCTCTTGGTGCTCCAGGCAGGACTTCACCCTGGCTCTAGGGATCCTATTGTGTGAGGGCAAACAGATTAAAGCTGAGGCTGAGGTTGTGGCTCAGAGGTAGAGTGGAGCTTCCTAGCAGGTGTGAGGCACCGGGTTTGACCCTCTGCACCATGTGTAAAAAAATAAAAAAGCCTGGGGTAAAACAAACAAACACGACCTTAAATGTTAGACTCTCCCCCTTGAACAAAAGAAAAGAGATCCCCCCACCCAGCCCCCATTCCCTCTTCTTCCAGAACTTCCTACACACACACACACACACACACACACACACACACACACACGTGTACATTTTTTCAGTGACTGAACAAGCCCTCTCCCAGGCCCATGGCTCACCACCGTTTCCTTCAGGATCCCAGAGCCACCTCTTGGAACCCTTACCTTTCCTGGGAGATGGCCCAACTTCAGCTGTCACCTGACCACTTGCTCTAAGCACCCGGCCCCGTCACCAGGCGATTTCCTTCCGCCTCCGAGAGCCCCTTAGTGGGCTGCCCTGATGTGCGGGTTTATGTGTATTCTGTGATAAACTGTTTTCCTTCCCTTTGACCTTTCTGGAGCGGCTTTCTAGGCGGGGAGGAGACTTTAATTACATTTCCCCAACATGGCACCGGATCTATTCAGCAATCAGCAAGGTCTCCGATGCTTATCGTTGCATCTTGCTGCACCTGTGTCAACGAGAGGTCTCCGGGTTTCCACCTTGCACAGTGCACAGCCCAGACAATCAAACTACAGGGAATCATGCCCTCTGTGGCCCTGGCTAGGAAACCCTTCCCTTATTCAGGAAATACCAGCCAGTCCATCAACATGACCAGTGGCCAGGATGGTGCCTGGCCTACACCTAAGGAGTCCCAATGCCCCTGAATGGCAGGGCTGCCCTCACTGAGCTGCCTGGAGCAGTGAGAAATGCAGATGCTCAGCCCAGGTGCCCAGGAGACTCTTGCCCAGCAGACCAGCCACGCAGTAAGATAGGCCTTCTGAACAGAGACGTAGTAACCAAGACAGTGATTTTGTCTGGTTGAAATGAGGGACAGTGAGATTGGTCTAAGCAGGCTTTAACAGGGCCCTTCCTACTGGTCTAATTCATAACTTCCTTCGGGGAAGAGACTGGCGGGGTCCTTAAGTTTCCAGGGAAGCCAGTGACCCAGCCAGCTGGCTGTCGGGCTCTTAGCTGGCCGTTCTTTGTGTATTTTGCCTGATAAGTCAGCCTTTTTGTTTTCCTATAAAATATCCTCACTGAAAAATAAACTTCTGAATTGGCCCATTCAAGACGGTAACAAAACTCGTATTTTGGTGCTGGGGATGAAACCCAGGGCCTTGCACATGCCAGGCAAGCACTCTACCACCGAGCTATACCCCCAGGCCTTCTGTTTTTTATTCTGAGACAATGTCTTGCTCAGTTGCCCAGGCTGGCCTTGAACTTGAGATCTTCCTGCCTCGGCTCCGGAGCAGCTGGGATCACAGGTGCTGACTGCCTGGCGGCAACAAGACTTAACACAAGCTCATGATTAAATTGGCTGGAGAGTCTCTTTTCATGCCTCTAAGAAAAAACTGGGATGGAAGATTACCTAATGTGACTGACCTGGTACAGAGCCATGCTGAGGCCACCGGGAGGAACCCAGCCGGAGGAGAAACAAAACAGAAAGGGAAACGCGGAGGGAGAAGAAGAGAAGCAGGGAGGCAGGGTGAGGGCTGCAGCGCCACGCCACGCAGCCCCAGTGCAGACTGCAACAGGAAGCTGCCATAGGATGGTGGCCCTGGGGGGGGGGGGTGCTTGGGGACAGCTCTGTCCAAACCCATCAGAAAGGAAGTGGACTAAAATGAGTCCAGAAGAGCCCTACGTGCCCTTTACTCAGAACCATAAAATAAAAGCAAGCCAAGCTGGGGAGCCAAGCCTTCTCTCTTTAACCTCTTCTTCAGGATTTTAACACAGATGGTGAGTACATCAGGCAAAGGTGGATTTGCGGGCTTCACCCATGACCGTCCTGGTATCAGGTGATAACCAAGTTTGCCAGCAGCCAGAGACCTCTCCCAGGTGGGCACAGCCCCGCACAGCCGTCAGTGGACGCTGCCCTGGAGCCCAGGCCTTGGTTTGGCTAAAGGAGGCTCGGCTGTGGAAGAGCCGGGAGTCTTATTTTAATTCAACACAACAACCTAAACATTTCGGAGCTGGCGGCTGCAGCTCGAGGCCTTGCGTAACCATTACATAACTGCCCACAGCTGACGGTCTGCAGACGGCGACCTTCCAACGACTTACACGGGTCTACTGTAATTACATTTGCAATAATAGAACTAGTTTTCTGCTGTAGCTGCATAATTGATCCGGAAAAAAAAAACCCAGAACAAATAATTGTTTTATGTGAACCATGAAAAGCCCAAACAGGCTTCCACTTGTGAGGATTACAGAATGTGCTTTTTGTAGTCCTGTTAGCAATTTAAACAACAATTTAAAGGGAAGAAACAAATCTACTCTTTGTTGAAAAACCGAGTCCACACAGGGTTGCTACCCTCCAGGAGCCGGAGCAGAGGTGGAAACACGGGGCCAAGGCAACATGACCAAACGTGGGCCAAGGCCCCTGTCCCCGGGGTTCACAGCCACGGTGAAGGGACACGGTCTTTATGTGGAGGTGGGCTGTCCTGGGAGCTGTCACCTGTTATGTCCACAGGACTCTTCCCAGTCACTCCTCTCCTGGGCCCAGTGAGCTCCTACAGTTGTCCCAAGAGAGATGGTGCTCCCCATGCTTGGATCTGGGGTCCCCTCAGTGGGCAAGCCTGTTAGCACAGGAACAGGAGATACTTCAATGGACTCCTTTACCGGGGGAGGATGGCCCCTCCAGGACGGGAACAGAGGGAAGTCTGCGCTCCTGATGCTCCTCAGAGACCTCAAGCCCCCCTTCCTGCCCACAAGGCCCTGAAGGCCCCCCCGAGACACCCCGGAGAAACTTCCTGTTCAAGATCCACTGACCTACAATCCCCTCTGCCTGGGGTGCTCTTCCTGCCACTTCATGAATTACTCTGACCTTAGGACCTTGCTAAAGGTCATCTCCCAGACAGGTCCCAGCCACCTTATCTCACAGCAAGGCCAGCCTGACTCCGACCTGGCCTAGCGGCTTTTTTTTCCTCCACATATTCTGATTTAGGTCCTATCTTCCTGTGCTGGGATAGACACTCCCTGAGGGTGGAGAGTTGGATTTGCTCACTGTACCCTAACACAGCCAGCAGCAAGTGCTCAATGACACATTTGTTAATCCATCAGAAAGCCCTAACCAGCCCAGAGGGCACCCAGTACTCAGTGACATCTCCAGAAGGGTCAGTCTTTCCCTCAGGCCACAGCCCTCTCCTGGTGCACGACCATCAGCAGTCTACACCACCGCAGGGCATCACTGTGCAAACCCTGCTCAGTCTCAATGTGATATGTGCCTTTCAAATGCAAGCAACGTTCTCGCCTGAGATCCTGGCAAATCCTTCACACGGTGTCTGGGGCTTCATCTACTGGCATGCACAGTGCTGGATTCCTCACCCAAGACACTTTCCCTGTGGGTAACCCACCCACTGGCACTGGGAGTGGTTTTGCAGGGACAGACACCTAGAGCGTGCTCTTGTCCCCGCATGCCTGAGCAGAGTGCAGCTGCTCCAGGGCATTACTAGCACTTCCCGAGAACTGTGTATAACTGGGGCTAACTATGGATTCCTAAGCAAGAGCCCCACCCTGCAGATGAATCTTCCACATAACTTCCCGGTGAAGAAAAAGTCTTGGCTTAAAAAAAACCCCAAATCAAAAACCAAAAAACCCAAGCTGTGTACTTGGCTTCAAAAGGGCAGTCTGGTATAGGACGTGCACCCTCTAGTGGACAGAGAGGAGTTCACAATCCTGACCAGAACTGTTTCCGTTCAGGTTTTATTCTTTTCTGATATAAGCCCTGTATGTCCCACAGTAATCTTTAAGATCTGAAAAAAACTTTCTTCTTTTTAACACTGGGGAATAAACCAGGTGCACTTTTTCAATTTTGAGACAGGGTCTTGCTAAATCGCAGAGGCTAGCCTAGAACCTTCCACCCTCCTACCTCAGGATCCCAAGTCGCTGGGACTACAGGCATGCGCCACTGCACCGGTGTCCTCTCTTTTTAAAACTCAGGACTCCTGCCCACTTCAGTCCTCTTATGTAACCCAGAATAGTCACACTCAGGCCCCTCCAGGACACAGTGCTGCCCATTTTAAACATGCATCTGTTCTCTGGGGTAAACTGGTCCTCAGCTGTGTGTAGCCAGCAGGAGCTAAAGATGGGTGAGGCCCTTCAAGGCTTGGGGGGTCTCGCACCTCCTCCAGGAGTCTGGGCCTCCCTCCTACCACCACACCAGGGTGCCCAGCACGCCAGGTCACAGGAGCCCCTGACTATGAGACAACTAATGAAGACTACGATTACGCTGATGGTCTCAGAGAAAGGCAGGAGGCTCAAGGTGAAGTCATCTCGGGGTGGCACCTCAGCTGAGACCAGGACAGGAAGGCTCACTAGCCGGCTACCTTGGGTCAGTCACTCCCCTTCAGTCCTTCTTCTCTCTTGGCACTTTGTACCCTAGGAAGTCTCAGCCCTACCAGAGGACTCGGGAGCTTGTGGCACCTGGAGGAAGCGACTCCCCAGGGTCAGCCGTGGACTCCCTGCAGCCTGTGAGAGCTGCACTGCCAGAGGCCCAGGCCCAGCGCCCCCAGGTAAAGGGCCAAACCCACTGCTCCAGGGAGACCTCACGTCCTGAGGACAGAGAGGCCTGCCCAGGGCCACTGAGGGACCAACACTCTGCACACAGGGAAACACCCCCAAGCAGAGCGAGTCTCTAACTGGCCATCAAGATGGCCCATCCACACATGCCAACACAGAGCCGCAGTGTTCAGTATGTATCACGTCTCAAAACACAACTCAGGCACCTGGAGAACTCAGCTTCCTGCCTTGGTGGCAATGTGGGCACCTTTCTGCTGCCACAGCACCCATCAGGGCCCCAGGCCTTTCCTAACTGAGGCTGAGGGTCTCCCAGCTGAAAGCAAGAAGAAGACCAAAGGCAAGAACATGCCTCAGCCTCAGTGCAGGTCCCCAGGCCCACCCAGACCCAGATCTGCTCACTTCCAGCCATGGGAGAACCCCCTGGGGAGTCATTGTCACCATCAGGGTTCCCACTTAAGTAACCAAGGTAGACAAGTGACTTGCTGAGGTCACACAGCAGCTGGTGTGGAGCTGGGATCTGAAGTCCCATGTGGGAATGTGGATGCTTCTACCTTAGTGCCAAGGCCCTTTGTGGTCACCCAAACTAAGTGCTGCTGTGCTTGGGAACTGTCCACGTGGGCCTGCCTCTCCTGGACAGCCACAGGTCCTTCAGATTACTGGTCAGTTGCCATGATTCCACCAAAGGTTTACCTCATGGTATTGAAACTCTATTCCTGGCCCTGGGGGAGACCAGCTGGGACAGATCCTCCAGAGCCGTGGTGGACAAGACAGGGGCAGGCAAGGGACCATGAAATCAACAGGTCAACAAGCATGCCCAGAAAAAGGAATGTAAGCAGGGGGAAAGCAGGTACCTAGCACCTAACAGTGCGAGGTCAGAGGTCCAATACAAACCACCTTCGCTGCTGTGATGGCCCACCATGGGGACAACCCAAGTGGCCATGTATCTGCACTACATGCAAAACCAGAAACATGCAGCCAGAACACGGGCTGGCAGAGGTGCGTCCTTCACATAGCAGACAACCAAGCATTCCCTCCATCCCTATGACAATGTTCCTCTGATGAGTGTGACTGGGGACAGCAGTGGAGAGGAATGAAGTTGTAGGGACAGGGGAGGCAGCACAGAGGGTGCAGGACCACGCACTGCCACTGCCCTTGAACCCTAGATGTCAGGAACACCAGCCAACACACCAAGCTCCAGGGACACTGACCAGCAAGGGAGCTGCTCGTCCCTACAGAAGGCTGGCAGTGCCCTAGGTGATGTCCAGGTCCTGGAGAGTGAGCTAAAGAGGCCCACGCAGGGTAGAAGGTACCTGAGGAACAAGGGGCAGCAGCCATGATGCGGCACGCTGTGACCAGGCAGGTCTGAGAGGATCACCAAGATGCTGACCTACCCAGGTGCGCAGGAGCCACCCTTCCCATAGATGCCAGGGACCGTGGCTGTCTCCCTACATGCATCGTCACTTCTCAACAGTTTGTGTTCCTGCAGGATGAAGTATCCCCAGCACCCACCCATGTGTCCCAAGGACTTGTGCCGGTGACGAGTGCAAGTCACTCTCTGGAACAGCTGGAAACAGCGCGCCAAGTGCGCACCCCAGCCGCAAGGAAACCACAAGAGGGTGAAGAGACATCCTAGGGTTGCACTTGGTTTATTTCGATGCACGTGGAGCTGTCTCCAGCAGGTCTTCACCACACACGTGGGTCAGAATGGAACCAAACCAACCTGGAGGCCCTAACCCACAAGAGCCCACACCAGCACAGAACCTGCAGGACCGCTGTCAGAAGCACCAGCCAACACACCAAGCTCCAGGGACGCTGACCTGCAAGGAAGGACACCTCATCATTCCTGTTCTACTTCACCAAGTCTGAGCACTAAAAACTGTTGCACCACGAAGTGCCCTCGACACTGGCAGTCCACCCCCACCCGGATGCCACTCAGAAGATGCCCTGGGGTTCTGCCCTGTGAAGATCCTGCTTCCACACCCCCCCCCAGCACCAGTCACATACCATCAAAGCGATCACAGTGACGTCCTGCCCCATCTCCCTCCAGGCTTTAACTGTTGCTTTCATTCCTCAGAAACCTGCTGGTCACAAAGCCACAATCAGCCTGAATCTGCCAGGCAAAGTCCCCACCACACATTCCCACTTGACTTGCCTTCCCCTCCATGGCCATGCATCTCCCAAGCCCAGCCCACGCACCGCTGCTCCCCAGGTCCCCTCGAGCCCTCTCTTAGTTCCTGCCTTTGTTATGTTGCCTCAGCTAAAAACAGCCTTGGCCTCCTCGGGGTCCCACACCCTGATGGGTCCCTTTAAAAGCACCCCCTCCTGTTGTCCCATGCACTTACTGATGTCTACCCTCAACCCAGGGCTCGTGCATGCTAAGCAGGTGCTCCTCCACCGAGCTGTGCACCCGGCCAGGACCACGCTTTTCTTTATGTCCTGTCCAAGGCATGGGACACAATGCCATGCCGAAAATGTCACCTCACAATCTGTGCTGACAACAAAGCAGGCAGCCAGGGGAAGGAAAATCCCACCAACAGTTACTGCCTGGAGCTGGATGCAGTCTCTGACTCTAGCCAGGAGGGGACAGGGTGCAGGAGACATAAGAACATCTGTGTGCCCTGAGCCCCAATAAGGGGTCGCTGCTCCCCACCAAAGTGGGCTAGAGCTACCCTATCCAACATGGCGGCCATCTGGTAGGTACACTGTACCAGTCCCTCAGTCACACCAGCCACACAGCAAATGCTTAATCAGGCCTGTGGCTAGTGGCCACTCTAGACAGCCTAGAGAATGTCCATCATTGTAGCAAGTCCTGTTTAACAGCACTGTTCTGGATCCAGTGATCTTTTGAAATCAGAGATCTATGCACACTTCCCTTTGCTCCAAACACCTAACAGTATCCCAGTATTTCTAGGACAAAGACCAAGACCCTCACCAAGCCACAAGGCCCTGTGTGGCCTGGTTCTTCTGCACCTTTTTGGCTTTGCATGCTTTCTGAGCTAGGATGGTTTTCTTCCAGTTCCTCCTCACTGTTTTCCCTAGGCCACTGGGCCTTTGCACACACTATTACCTGGCTTTCTGAGCAAACGCCTACTTTATCCAGAGTCCAGCTCAAGTCTCATCCTTGGAAAAGCTTTCCAGCCTCCATCAGGCTCCCTGAGATATACTGTGCTTCCTTTCAGAACATTCACCTCTGCTTAAATTAACCACCTCTTTTTTTTCCACCCTAGTACTGGAAAAGGAACCCAGGGATGCCAGACCATTGAGATACATGCAGTCTTTTTTTGTTCTTTGAGGCAGGATCTTCCCAAATTGCCCAGGCTGGTCGTGAGCTTCCAATCCTCCCGTCTCAACCTCCCAGTAACTGGGACTATGCGTGTGCGCCTCGGTGCCCCGGGAATGACCCCCTCCTAAGTGGTAATTTAACTTTATCTCCCCAGCTGGCCGGAAACTCCCCGGGAAAAGCCTTGGCTGTTGCACCTGTGTATCCCCAACGCTTCCCAAGGCACCTGGTCCAATACCACTAAGTCCTTCCGCCTGTGTGCAGTATCATACATGACCACCAAGCGGCTGCCAGAGTGCTCACACCTGTTACTGCAAATTCCGACCCGGGAGGGCTCCCCGGGACTTACTCTAGGTCAGGGTGGGGCTGCCTGGTACGGGCTGCACAGGCCACTGGGCAGGTGCGACAACACAGGCGCCGTTCCCCAGACCACGACCCTGCGGACACTGTCCCCCCGCTGGACATACTTGGTCACCCAGACGGAGGTCACTTTCTGGAGGGAGGAGTCGCTGCACGCCTTCACCCCACCGCCGGGGCTTGGAAGTTCCTCACTTCCCGCGGAAACCCTGCGAAGAGAGCAAAGCAGCGGGGCTTAAGAGGACAGTCGCGCGCAGCTCACCCACCTCGGCCGCCTGCGCCGCCCCGGGCCCACTTCCGGGGGCATCGTCCAGGCCCCAGCGGCTCAGCGGTTCCGCTCCGCGGGAAGGCGTGGGTGGCAGGGGCCCCGCGAGGAAGGCCTGGGGTCTCAGGGACCCCGAGCTGGTGGCAGAGAGTGCCGCGGCCAGTAGGAGGCGACAGCCGGTCTCCTCTGACCGGACGCTACACGTGGCTTTACTCGCTTCCCACCCCGCTGGGCGGAAGCGGTTCTGCAGACGCACTTCCGGCAGGAAGTGAGCATTTACCATCGAGACAGCAGCTAGAGAGTCGTCCTCGATTTTGAATTTGGGTCCTCCAAGGCGATCTTAAAGGGGCCGTGGCGCGAGATACGGTTAAAGGGGATGAGAGCCTTGGCTGGGGGGAAGGGCCCCAGTAGCAGGGAAGCAGAAGGGACCGCTGTTTCCTAACATCCTGCAAGGGTCTGGAGCCTTGCGTGCAGTGGCCTTCCTCTCCTCTTGCAATCATCTTATTTTTTTTTTTAACAGATGAGAAATCGGGGGCTCCAGAGAAACCAAGTTACTTTCCCAAGCGCAGCCAGCTGGGAAGTGGCAGAGTCGGGTTCAAACCCAAGCCGTTCTGCTCCAAATGCAAAGCTCTTTTCAACACCCCAGGTGAGAGGAAGGACATGGGAGGAGAGGGACTACAGGAAGATGAAGGCCGCCTTTGCCTAGGACGTCCGCAGCCAAGGTCGTTCTACCACAAGATGAGCACGTGATCAGTGCCAGGCAGTTCAGGGTCGAGGGAAGACTGCTGGATCTGGGAAAATGACAGAACCTGGGAGACCGAGATCACAACCCTCCTTGGCTTGAGCCCTCACCAGCCTCTGCCCCAGCACCAGGAGTCACAAGCCAACAGTCTGGCTCGACTTGCAGGAGAGGCTTCTTTGACCCCCTCAGTGTTTGGGTTTGTATTATGCCTGAGGCAGGGACTCTCTCTGTTAGCCACAGGCTCCACCACTCCCTATTGTGCACCCACTGTTTTCTACTTGTACAGTATCTCTGTACACGTGAGCCATTTGACTTTGTGACTTGGGGAGCCTGGACTAAAACCTGTTGGGAGTCTCCCTGAGAACTTCCCGGGCCTTTCAAACATGGCGGTGGGCAAATTGCCAGTGGGCGGCTAGAACTCCCCGGGCCTTTCAGATAAGGAGCCCCTAATGCAACATGGCGGCAGGCAAGCTGCCAGTGGGCGGATAACAAGTTGTTTTGAAAACTTTCTAATTGGTGATCTTGGACAGCTCCTGCCCCCCATGAATCTCATGCAGGGCGGCACCGTAGGAGATGACCTGACCTTTACTATGATTGGCCCTGGGAGCTTCCTGGTTTAAGATAACTGACTCTCACTTTCTATGTAAACTAGCACCAGCTTGCAGTCAAGTGCTTCATCTTTGTCACTGCTATCTGTGTGTGTGCCTCCCACGATGAACCTGGGCCTTTCAAAACCCCCAGGCTGTTGAGTGGCATTAAAGCCCTTTAGACAGTGCCAGGCTTCCAGCCTCCCAGTGTCACCCCAGGGTGTGAGATTCCACAGAGAACTGGATGGTCCAGCCTGGGGCCACGTGACCTCTGTGGCTGAAGGCATGGTTCAGTAGAAACTTAACCAACTGCTCGGACTGGAATCAGCTTTACCCAAAAGTTAGATAAAGCAGGGAGTTAGAAATAATAACAGATGTCATATACTTTTTTTTTTTTTATGCGGAGCTGGAGATGGAACCCAGCTCTACCACTGAACGATACCACCAACCCTCAGGCCTTTTATTTTTAGCAAATAAAAGTCTCCCTTTCTCCCTTTCTGGAGAGGTGTTGAAGACATGTAAAATAATGTGAGAAAATTCATCAGGATTACTATGACCTCCCCTCTGTAGATTGTCCTGCGCAAAGATAAGTCAACAATTAAATTTTCAGCTCAACTTAGGGTTTCGGTGTTGGGATGGGGGCGATGATTCTGTTTTGCTTTACCCTATTTCACGAGTTTACTGATGGAATCCTGTGATTATAGAATGATAATCAACTGGCACAAACAGGTTTGGGAACAGCGCTCTCTGCTGGCATTGGGCTCCCTGGTTGGAGAAGCTGGGGTCCTCTTAGAGAAGAGTCCCCAACTTGTGCGTTCCTTGAACCCCAGATTCCAACCAGTGAGCTGCACAGAAGGAATGAGGCCTTCATCCCCAGGAGAGAGAGCTTTGCTGGACGATTTGGTCTTTGTGTGTTTGAGACGAGGTCTCACCGTTGCCCAGGCTGGCCTTGAACTCCTGGGCTCAGGTGATCCTCCCGCCTCAGCCTCTTGAGTACCTGGAACTGCTGTTTTTGCCCTTGGAGCTGGAGCAGGATGGTCCCTAGTTAGCTGGGTGAAGCTTCCAGGAGCAGGAAAGCGGTCCTGAGCTGCTGAAGACAGGTGGCTGTTCTGTGTCCCCACCTGTGTCCCCTGGTGGTGGCTCCTGGAGATGCTAAACACAGCGGTCAGAAGCTTCTGCATCCTCCCTGTGACCTCTGAGCAGAGGCCGAAGGATCGCTCCTCCTCCTCCTTTCCCATTTCTGCTTCATGAGGAAAAATCGAAACCCAGCAAATCACGTTTCACCCCAGAGAGTTAATAACCCGGGAGAGGCTCAGAGAGGGAATTCCCGGCCCCCAGCAGGGCGGAGACAGCCAGCAGCCTGCCTTGGCCCTCCTGCAGACCTCCCATCCCGAGCCCCATCTCATCTGCCCTGTTCTTCTGACTGCCCACTTCACTGTCTCTGTCCCCACTTTGACACCTCTCTGACTGCCCCTGCCTCCAGACACCCCCTGGCTCCTCTCAGCAGAGGCCCAGCCTTGCAGGCCGCCTGGGTAGCAGGTGCCGCCCTCCCTGACCCTCGATGCTGGCTCTCTGCTGTGCTTACCCCCCAAGTCCTGCTCCACCTGGGCTCTCCAAATGCCAGGTGGTCAGTCGGAAGCATCCACTGAGGGACAGTGGATGGTGTCCGCCTGGTGTGTCTGCAGCGGGGTGGGGCGCAGGGTTTATTTAAGAGTCTGGGGAGTTGCGCTGGGGCCGGGCCGGTTCCTGTGTGGTTGACCAGGCGGTTGGTCTGTTTCCACCAGGGACCTAAGCGAGGTTCACCTGGGCTCAAACCTGCAGCGAGGGACAGCCGGGAGGCGGAAGCCCTCTGTGTCTCCATCAGGACACAAGTCACAGAGCTGGGGAACCGGGTCCCTGCATGGACCGTCCCTGTTGCCAAGGAGGGGAGAGTGGCTGTGGGAGGTGACGGTGTTTGTGGGGCCGGGGGGCGAGGGCTGGAGTCTGGATGCATGTCCCAAGTGCCTTTCTTTTCAAAGGGTCACCTCTGAGCACTGGGCACATCTACACCTGGAACAGGAACTTGTCAGCCCAGTGCCATCAGAGGACAATTGGCTCTGATCACATGTGGGAACAGGGACGCCTCTTGCGCCAGTCATGAAGGAGGGAGGCCAGCTGAGTGGCCGCTCTACCCCTGTGAGTCGAGTGGCTCAGGGAGCCCAGGAGGGCTCGGCAAAGCCCTGTCACCCTGAGTGGCTCTGAGTGTCCCCCTCATCAGGGGTGGAAAGGCCTGGACACACCCAGGTCCAGCGGGGGCCAGCAAGCCCTGAATTCTGATCCTCGGAAGGGAGGAGGGAGGACTGACCTCAGGGTCACTGCTCTGCCTCATTTTCCCCTCAAAGCAACCTTAGGAATTAGCTGCTGGTGTGCGTGTCTGTCACAGGCTCAGAAAGGCCAGGTGACTGACCTGAGGTCACCTGAGAACAGGAAACAGGTGAAGGTTTTAAGCATCCAGCGCCCTGACTGCCCATAGTCTGCTGGACTCGGTGATGTCCTCCATGTCACCACAGAGGCCAAACTCCAAATCAGCCGGAGCTCCCCGTCCCGATCCCCGTCCCTCCACCCCCTCCCTCAGTTCTCTCCTCCTTGGGGGCCCATCAACGTGCTCAGGGTTTTGGCTGCCTGAGAAGGGGACAGTTCCAGTAATGGCCAGTCCCCGGGCACCCAGACCGTTTCCGAGGCTGCTCTCCTGGAGCCCTGGATTATAAAAGTCACGGAAGCCAGACACCACCCATGCAAGTTCTGATTTTATGTTCTGGGTTGTGGCTGGGGCATCAGGATGTTGGGAAGCACTGTGGCCGTCCAGGTACAGGATCAGAGGCACCCGGGAAGGTCTGCAGCTATGAACACCCAAACAGTCCCCATCGCGAGAAGCTGTCCAACACTTGCGAATGGGCAAGAGAGACTGGGCAGGCTTGCAGTGGAGGGCAGGGTTTCAGGGGCTGCCTGTTTATCAGGGTTTGTACCTTTGATAGTCTATTGATGAGGCTCTTTGTGGCTCAGGTAGGGGAGGAGCTAAACTGTGGGCCAGGGGCTGATTCTGGTGCATGACACTGCGATGGGTCTCTCCCCACAGAGACACAACAGGATTCCTTTTTCTTTTTTTAACTGGGTCTCTTGAAGTTGCCCAGGCTGGCCTCAAACTTGCCTCAGCCTCCTGAGTAGCTAAGATCACAGGTCTGGGCCTCTGCCTCCAGCTTACAGTGGTTTCTGTCCTCTAGAAAAGATGAATTTGATATTTTTATTTATATTTTTTGTTGTAAATGGACACAATACCTTTATTTATTTATTTTAAAGAGCGAATTTTTTAGTATTTATTTTTTAGTTTTCGGCAAACACAATATCTTTGTTGGTATGTGGAGCTGAGGATCGAACCCGGGCCACACGCATGCCAGGCGAGCGCGCTACCGCTTGAGCCACACCCCCAGCCCTATTTGTTTATTTTTACATGGCGCTGAGGATCAAACCCAGGGCCTCACACATGCTAGGCAAGTGCTTTACCACTGAGCTACAACCATAATCCCTAGAAAAGGTGACTTTTTTTTGCCCTGTGGGACACTGACCAGGTTTACTTTATTAACAATTTTGTTCTAGCATCCTTTCTTTTCTTTTTTTTTAAAAATATTGCTCAAGGAAAAGGATGATATAAAACTACATATCTGTATATATAGCATAATCACAAATAAAAAAACAAAGTTTATATTTAAAAAAACTGCAAAGAAATGTACCAAAATAGCATAAGTGGTCATGCCTAAGATCAGAATCATAAAAAATTTTAAAGTACATTTTTATGTACCTTTTCTTATTTCCTAAATAAAGTCTGAGCTGGATTTGATCCCCAACATCCACAATGAAGACTATCCGAGGGAGGGAATGTCCCAGCCTTCTTGGTCGCCTGTACCAACAGCTGACCCCGGGCATCTCCTTTCAGCTGGTCTCCACATCAGGTCACAGATGCATAAAGCCATGTGCGCAGACTCATTTTGTTTCTGGGAGTCGGCTTTCAGTTTTTGAGGATGATCAGTTGGCCCCACTGAGGGAGAGCGGGGGTGTGGGGGGGGGCTCCTCCCTGCTCCCTCAGCACGGAACACGGTACCTGCCCCCCCACCCCACCCCATGGCCTGGGCTTCCTTCCCTGCTGTCCTCGGGGCTGCATTTGACCCTCTGGTCAGGTCTTATGATGTTTGCACCCCCTGTACCCAGGGCAGGGCCCGGTAAAGGTTCCTGGAGGGTCTCTGGAGTCAGCTCAATGCCATCAGAACTGACTCACTGCTAAAAGACACACTCGGGCAGGTTAAGGATTTAGAGTCTCTTAGAGCAAACGGGATTCGTGCACCAGGCAGGACCAAGCTGCACACAGCCCAGGGCTCCCGGGGTACACAGGGGACAGGCGACTTTTATACAGGAAGCTGTTTGATTGGTTACAGTGAACAGCAGCCCCGTTAGCCAGTGGTTTGGTGGGTGAAGTCTGGTTAGAGGCTGTTGGTAGTTCCCTGTTGGTAAACTGAAGTCTCCTTTTATGGTCACCCCTAAGTGGCTTTCTTAGCAGCCCAGGGCTCTGGAGCCACCTCTGTGTTAATGACCCCAAGTGCCTGTGCACCGAGGCTCCAGTCCCCTCCCGCGCGGCTCTTCTCTCTTCCCTCCTGTTACTCTTCTCTTTCCTTCTGAGAATGTTAACTGTGACTTTTGGAACTTTCTTCCCGCAGGGAACTGGCTCCGCTGCATTTCCAGTTTCTTCCTGGAGTCCTCTCTTTTGTCCTTAGGGACCCTCGGTGGTGAGAACAGTGACGGTCTCAGAGGGTCTGTGCCTTGTTAGGGTGGACTAGAGACCAAGGGCTGTCCATGGGTAGAACCCTCCTAAGGAATGTCACCCACGCCTGGGCCCAGGGCCTGTGACCTCCAGTGCCAACACCCAGCTGCTACCCTGGGCAGCTGTTCCCGACATCTCCACTGTTCATCATCTCCGTTATTCTTGGTCTTTTGCTTTTCCTTGTGAATTTTGTCACCACCTTGTCGGGTTTCACGAAAAACTCTATTGGAGCGTTGATTGAAATCGCATTGCGTTTTCTGCATTAGTTTGGGGAAAAGTGACGATATTTGATGTTGAGTCTTGCCCCCCAGGCATGAATATGAGGAATCTATTTACGTCCTTCAGAAAGCCGTTTCGTCTTCTCTCTGGGTGTGGCGTGTCGTCTATGGATTGTGTGGTAACTATTCTGTCTCGTTATTTTTCATGGAACCCTGTTTTTTGAAGTTTCCATTTGCTCTGTGAGTTATTATTGCACAAGGAGCAGACACTTCTTGACTTACAACGGGATGACACCCTCCTAACGCACCCTAAGTTGAAAGTAGTCCAAAATGCGCTTCATGCAGCTGGCCTGGTGCCGTCCCAACTCAGCAACTCAGGGCGCCATGGGGCACCCGCGCTTGCCCTCGCGGGTGGGCCAGGGACTGTGCTCCCTGCCTCCGCTCAGCATCAGTGCCTTTTTTTTTTTTTTTTACGGGAGACTGAACTCAGGGGCACTGACCACTGAGCCACATCCCCAGCCCTATTTTGTATTTTATTTAGAGACAGGGTCTCCCTGAATTGCTTAACACCTCGCCATTGCTGAGGGTAATTTTGAACTCACGATCCTCCTGTCTCAGCCTCCCAAGCTGCTGGGATTACAGGTGTGCACCACCGCTCCTGGCCCAACCTCAGTGTCTTGCAATCAGAAAAGATCTAAGTTCAAAATTTGAAGTAGGGTTTCTAATAGACACACACTGCCTTTGCATCATTGTAAAGTCAAAAAATTATCAAGTCAGCTGGGCACAGTGATGCACACCTATAATCCCAGTGGTTTCGGAGGCTCAGGCAGGAGGATCCTGAGTTCAAACCAGCCTCAGCAACTTAGCGAGGCCCTAAGCAACTCAGTGAGACTCTGTCTTCAAATAAAATACAAAAAACTGCTGGGGATGTGGCTCAGTGGTTGAGTGTCCCAAAGTTCCATCCCCAGTACCAAAAAAACAAACAACAACAACAAAGAGACATCATTTGTTGGGGACATCTGTATTTTGTATATTAGCTCCATTAATTATTGTTGGTATAGAGGTTTTTTTTTGTTTGTTTGTTTTGTTTTGCAGTATGGTGGAGTGAATGTAGGGATGCGTACGTACACTTGCTCACTCGTGTGCTCTCTCTCTCTCTCCCCCAGTCTTTTAAAATTTTTATAACATTTCTAAGTTGTGGAGGCTGGCCTCAAACTTGTGATTCTCTTGTCTTCACCTCCCAAGTGGCTGGGATTACAGGGCTGTGCCACCTGCCTGGCCACAGACATTTTTATTTTTGTTTTGAGACAGGGTCTCTCTCAGTGACCCAGACTGGCTTTGCACCTGTGATGCTCCTGCCTCAGCCTCCGGAATGGCTGGGGTCACAGGTGTGCACTTCCTGTCTGGGCTCTTCTTACTTCTCACCGTCTGTCGAGTCTCGGGAATTCCTATGCAGGTGATCATATTATCTTCAGATGACGGCTTCGCCTCCTCAGCTTCATCCATCTCGTGTCTTTCTGGTCTTACTGTGTTAGTCGGTGGTTCAGTAAAATGTTGAAAAGAAACGGTTTCCTTGTCTCACTTGGGATTTTAATGCCGCCTTTTCAAAAATTTCACCACTGAGTAGATTTAGTGAAGGTTTCATGAATCCTGTTGACTGGGTAAGAAAGTCCCTGTCTCACTCTAGCTTGTTCTCTGCGTCTTTATTTATTTTTCGTGGTGCTGGGGGTTGGCCCTCCGCCTCCTGCTGTAATAGGGGCGTAGATCCCCAGCCCAGGAGGATTTAGGTCAAGGAGACTGTGAGTTTCCTTGAATGTTGTTGCCTGTCCCTGCGACAAAATCTCCTTGGAGAACAACTTGAAAGAGGGAAGACTTATTTTGGCTCATGGTTCCAGAGGTTGCAGTCTGTGGGTGGCCGGCTCCCGTTCCTGGGCCATGGGGAGGAAGGGAGGAAGAGGAGGGCTGTCAGCTCCTGGTGGCCCTGGAGAGGAGAGGAGAAGGCTGGGGAGGGGAAGCCGTCCCCAGTGCCACACCCCCAAGACCCTCCCCTCCAACTAGGCCCACCTCCTCGGGTCTCACCACCCCCAATATGGCCATCACAGTAAGAACCCAGTGGTGGACTGACCCCCTGATGAGTCAGGGCCCTCACCTGCCCGTCACCTCCCCAGAATCCCCCCTGCACAGTGCTGCCCGGGGACCACACCTTCAGCACGGGAGGTTTGGGGAACATTCCGGCCCAAACTGAAGGAGTCTAGAGCAGTTCTGTAATCGAGATATCACCAAGACATGACGTGATGCATTATTCTTGCATTCCCGGGATGGAATGGGATAAATCTGGTTTCTCTCTGCTGAGCTATTCCTCGAGGTGCAGGCGTCTCCCTTCAGAAGTAAGTGGGGCTCTGCTCCTCCTTGCTCGCCCTGGCCTCTGCCCGACTGTGGATCTAGGTTGGATGGGGAGCCTTGTCCTCTCCCTCTCCTCCTTATTTTCTGAAACACATTTTTTCGTTACGGATTATCTGTTCCTGGGTGTTTGGGGAGGTAGGGAAACTTATGAATTGATTCGATTTTTTAGCACTAATTGTTTTATTCAGGTTTTTTTGTCTTTAAAATATGGTGATAAGTATTCCTTTAGCAAATTATTCATTTTATCTAAATTTTCAAATGCATTAACATAAGGTTGTTCCTGGTACTTACATGTCATTTCAGAATTCCCCCTAGATCCGGCGTCATGCTTCCTCCTCATTCCTGGTCATTTTTATCTTCTTGGGTGTTTTAGTTGGTTACAGCTTTTCTTTTTTTAAACTGGCTTCGGCTTGGGTTTGGATCTTAAATGTCCCCCAAGGGCTGCTGCGTTGAGGGCTTGGCCACCATCCATGACAATATCGGGAGGGGGAGGGAAGTTCCAGGGGGTGCCCGGTGGGGGGCAGGCCACTGGGGGCGTGCCCTTGAGAGGATGTGGGACCCCAGCCCCTGGCTTTGCCTACAGGTCCATTGGCACAAGGAGTCCACAATGACCAGTAGTAGGTGTAGTTTCAAGTTCAGTAGAACTCTGATGCTGTCCCTGTGGGAACAGTTGGAACCTCCCCTGTCCCCAGCAACTGAGGCCTGGAGTCTAGCAGAGCCTGTTTGCAGAGTTGACAAGAGGGGCTACTCTTGCTTCCTGGGCAGTGGCCTCTAATGTCTGCACACAGGGCCCTGCGCATGGACCATCAGTTCAGCGTATGCACAGCATCCTAGACTCCTAGAGGATGCGCACCCAAGTGCAAGACACCACCCTTACCAGGCGCCTTGGAAGAGCCCTTAGTGGGCCCCTGGACTGTCCTCTGAGCTCAGGAGTTTCTGGACATTGGAGTAAGTGGTGAGACCAATGGATCTGACGGCCATGTGCATATATCACACCTCCCTTGTGTCTGGAAGTGGAGATAGGATCAGCTGGGGCATGGGGGAACTTTCTGGGTGAAGGGAGGCTGGATACACAGTGCATGAGTGTTTGGAAACTGTAACTGAGCACTTAAGACCTGGGCCTGCCATTGCAAGTAGATTCTAACCTTCAAAAAAAATGTGAATAAATAAATACAGAGCTGCAGCTAATGATGGGCATGCTGAATTATTTAGGAGAAGCATACTGATGAGAGTCATTCGCTTTGAAATGCTTCAAAAACAAGATGCATTAATAGATGGAGAGATCGTGACCAAGCAAGAGTAGCAGAGAGTTGGAGGCAGAATCTGGGTGGTGGGTACGTGGGTGATCATGGTAGAATCCCCCCGCTTTGCTGTATATTTGAAAATATCTGTAATAGAATGTTGGGGCGGTAGCTGGGCGGGGACAGGGGGAGGAGCTCTGGGGAATCCATATCATCATGGTGAGTCTCATCATGGTGACAAAGGGAGGGCGAAGGGGGCTCGACTGAGGCGGTGTCCACCTCCGCCAGGGTCCCATCAGTAGGCAAGTCAGGGCTGCAGGGAACTCGTAATTAGGAAGGTTTTGAATCTCAATTAAAAAAGTTGTATCAACCTTAACCAAGTTACCACCCCTTGGAGAACAAGTGTTTTAGCCTATTCCTTTGGGAATCTGTCAGTTGAATGAAAACTGAACCCAGTTTTCATCCAGCTCTCCTGCTTAGAAGCTGTCGTGTCTTAGGAGGTCACAGACCTTCCCATCTCGGCCTCCGTTTCCCCCTGGGGAGAGTGGACACAGCTGAGCCTGCCTCGCAGGACGGCCGAATGGAATCCTGTCTATAGACGTTGGTGCCTGGCGCAAATACGTCCTCAACCAAGGGGAGTTTATCCTTCCACCTAAGTAAACAAGACATTTTCCCAGAACAAAAAATTTGATTTTCTCTGGAGCCTCATTCAGAAGGACACTATGCGCAGGGGCTTGAAGCCACAAGACGCGTCACCATGGTACTGCTGACGTGGCTGTTCCAAGACGGATTCCTAGCTTCCTGGAGTTTCGGTGGGCCTTGAGAGGACACCACTGCAGCCCTCCTCCTCCGACGACGACGTCAGCGCCACTCTATTATCCGCTTCCTTTCTTTTCTTCTCTGTGTCCTCTTTAAGCACAGCGGCTCCGAGTGAGTGAGGAGTGTGTCTTATGACTCCTTCCTCCCTCTTCCTTGGCAAGCATCCAATTTCACGATGGCAGGGAGAGCCAGCGCTGGGGGGGGGGGGGCAGGAGCCGTGGGAGCCAGGGCATCACCGTCACCCTCTCCCTGCTTCCTGCAGCCCTGTCAGTCAGCACAAGGGACACATCCGGGCTGCAGTTACCCCGCTGCAGCGGGGAAAACCAGCGGAGGGGGATGGCCACCTCCCTCCATTTCTCCTGCTCATTTGCAAGGGCCTCAGGACTCAGGCCACCTCCTCAGAGCTGACAGAGCAGGCTCCCAGACAGCCACGGGGGACGGAAAGGATGATCTTTGGAATTTTTCAACTTCCTGTCCCTCTCTGCCTTCCAGTGTCAACAGTGACACTGCAGAAGAATATGCTGCCCTTGCTGAGGGGTCCAGGTGTTGGGTGCAGAGCAGGCTGAACTGTGTTGTCTGCAGGGCAGGCTGAACAGATGTTGGCTGCAAGATAGCCCACGCACTCAAACCCCCCTCTGTCTGGTCCTTTATCACCTGTTTGTGTCAAGTCCCGCTCAAGGCTGAGCACTCAACCCCCCTTGGGCCAACAAGGCAGCTTGCAGACCCAGAGGCCCCATTAGATTTGGGCTATAGAAACTCCCTCCTGCCAGGCCCCCCTCTCTCTTGCTCTCTCTCTCTTGCTCTTTCTCTCTTGCTCTCTCTCTCTCTTGCTCTTTATCTTTCTTGCGTGCACTCTCTGTCTCTCTCTTGCTCTTGCTCTCTCCCTGTTCATCTCTTCTCTTCTTTCTTTCTTTCTCTCTCTCTCTCTCTCTCTCTCTCTCTCTCTCTCTCTCTCTCTCTCTTTCTCTCTCTCTCTTTCCTTCCTTCTTTTCTCTTTGTTGCACTGCTGCAATAAAGATCTTTTGGTCACTCCGAGTGTTGTGGTCACTTTCCTTTCACCAGGGCCTCTGGCCGTCTGGGCTTTGATGACGGTTGCGGGAACAGCCCTCGTGGGGAGATGATGGGAGGACTTCCTGCCTCCTCCTTCCCATTCCTTTCTTCGCGCACCGGAGAGCCTGCTCAGGAAGACGCAGCGGAGCACACAGACTCCCGAGGCCCACAGCCCTGTTCCTACCCTGGATCCCCAACAGCGGCCAAGGAGATCCTTGCTTCCAACCCTTGGCTCCCTCCTGGTATCAGAATGAGAGATTCTTGGCCTTCGACAGGTGACTGCAGAGAGGGCACAGCACGTGGGAGGGAGGAGGTGACTCTGAGCTGGCCTCAGTGGGTCCCTGCTTCTGCTCACCTCCTTTGCCTTTCCACCAGGAGATACCGGTGGAAGCCATGGTCCCAGAAGGATCAGGTGGAGCCGGCGGACCCCCCTGCAGCCTGGAGATGGTCCCTGCCCCCCCAGGAAACTGCCACGAGAGGAGCAGACCCTGTGGAGGGAGGCCGGCAGACCTCTGTAAAGGCAGGAGTCCCTCTCACACCCCTCGCTCAGACGCCGCCCACGACACATGTATCCAGCGGAGCTTTCTTCACCGAATCGGAACTTGAACTTCCCATGTCAGTTTGCCTGGGCTGCACAGTATCCCTCTTTTTCTGTTTGTGTCTGATTAAAGCCAGGGCCTTGCTCATGCCAAGCCTGCGCTCTTCCACTGAGTACACCCTGGCCCTGAATTAGCCCTCCTTAGATTTTTTTTAAACACTTTTTTATATTTAAAAACATATCAACCTTGTGTGGAGGATAGAGCTCCACCATAGAGTGCTTACTTAGCATGTGCCAGGCCCCGGGTTAGAGTCCCAGCACTGCCAAAAAAATTTTTTAAAAAATGATAATAATAATAATAAAAGAAAACATGAAGAATTCTTAGCTCATGGTTTGCCCAGCCTTGCTCAGGTTCATGAAATTTCTTTGTTATAAAACAAACAGGTGGGGCTGGGGATGTGGCTCAAGCGGTAGCGCGCTCGCCTGGCATGCGTGCGGCCCGGGTTCGATCCTCAGCACCACATACCAACAAAGATGTTGTATCCACCGAAAACTAAAAAAAAAATATAAATATTAAAATTTAAAACAAACAAACAAACAGGTGCCTGGAGCCTTCTGATTGTGCAATCTTGGATAGACCACTTTATTGCTTCTAAATCTCGACTTTCTCCTCGTAAGGAGGAGACAAATAGAATTCTTCTCACAGAATAAACTAAATAAAATATAGGAAATGTCTGGTTTCGTATGTTGTGATTTTATTCGATGGTCTTCTAGCAGAAGGAGGGGGAGGAGCTCTGCTCCCAAACCCAAGCCAGCAGAGGCAGTGTCCCCGACACTCGGCCACATGCACACGGGGGGCTCCCGGTCCACACCTCTTAGAGACTGGGGTGCCTGCGAGCAGGGGCCCTGGGCAGCTTGTTCCTGGCCAGTGCATGGGGCTGCAGCATGCGGCTCCTCTGTCCTGTTGTCAGGACGGCCTTTGGGGGGCAGGACAGTGGGGGCAGCCGGGGATGGCTGGGCAAGTGGTGATTATGGTGCAACTGCCCAGGAAAAGAGGGCGGGGGACTCTGCCTCATATTTCTGCAGCATTTATAGGGCAGTGCAGAGGCCCTTGCAGACCCCTGTGGCTCGTGTGAATGACCATGATGTGGAGGGCAGCCAGGAGTCACGGGCCACCCGGGCTGCCCGAGGTGAGAGACACTGTTGGGGTTTGCATGTTCACCCCTCCAAAATTCACGTTGAAACTTACTTGGCGTTGTAACAGAGTACCAAGGAGGTCCCTTAAGAGGTCACTAAGCTATGAGGCTCCCCGCTCCTGAACAGATTACAGGTATTATGGTGGGGAGGGGGTCATCCTAAAAGGGTGAGTTGGGCCTCTCTGTCTCTGGTGCGTCCACTTCCCACCATGCAATGACGCAGTGAGAAGACTCTCACCAGATGCCAGATGCCCTGGAACCTGGACTTGCCAGCCCCAGGACTGAGGGTCAGCATGCACTGGTCATTATGAAGGGCTCGGTCTCTGCTGTTGTGTTTCAGCAGTGACAATGGACACAGGCAGACACCTGGCCCAGGGAGAGCATTCAGGGCTTGGACCCCTGGCAGGGCTTGAAGGGAAGCCTGGGCATCTCTCTTGAAGGTGTCCGTAGTCATGGGGTGTCCAGCGTGGGTCTGGGAGTCACCCCAGGAAACACAGGGGAGATGGACCCACCTGAGGCCAACTTGGGAGCTGCCTCCGGGGCAGGTGCACCCAGACCTCGGCAGGAGGGACCGCAGCCCTCGAGTCCTGTAGCCCTCTAATATGGTGGGAAATGGGACCCCTGAGGGCTTTGAATTGGACTTCAGTCCTGAAGGGTTTCTTTCTAGTAACTGGAAATGATCAAAAGAAACAAGGGGCCTGCGGAGATGTGGCCGGGGACGTGGCCGGAGACGGACAGTGGAATTTGACAGCAGCTGGAGGCACTGATTAGACAGAAGGAGAGCCATCTTGTGTTGGGCCAGCCAACCACGGATGGTGTCCTGGTCCTCTCCCTGTCTCCCTGGCTGCCCTCTTCTGCTGGAGGAAGGGAGACAGAGTAATGGCCACTGTGAGGCCATGCTCAGGCCCAGCATGCGCCGTCCACTCCTGGGGCAGCTTGAAGTCAGGGGTCCCAGCAGAGGCCCTGCCTCCGGGGTGTTCTACTTCAGGTTCCTGGGGTCTCAGTCATGACCTGCAGGGGTCTGAGACCAGAGGAGACGGCTGGCGGGAGCTCAGAGCGTCAGCCAGCTCCTCCCCGGGCAGCAGACGCGTGGGTCGGTCATCTGGTGAAGAGGGATTGCTGGGGCTCGTGGTTTGGAGGGTCCGGGCTGTGCTGGGTGTCCCAGGGGCCCTTGGGCCTGCAGTGAGGCAGCACACCAGGGGGACACACGGCCAGGGAGCAAGAGGGAGAGCAGGGAGGGGCCAGGGTGCCCCCCCCCTTCAAGGACATGACCCAGTGACATCCAGGCCTCCCGCTAGCTCCACCACCTCCAGTGGCTGGCCCTGCCTGGGGCCAAGCCACATGGACCCATGGGGAAGAAGTAAGATCCAGACGCAGCGGAACCAAGTATGTGCTTCCCTTCTGGATCCTTCTGCTCCCCAACTTGAAAATGCTGAGCAGTGAGCAAGGCCCCGTGTGAGCTTCTGTCCTCTCTTCGTGCTGCCCCAACCTGCCAGCTCTTTGTCTTCCCTTTCCTCTGCTCCTGTGGGACTTACCTGGTGGACAGGGGATGCTGTTCTGGCTTTCAGCACATTGTGGGGTCACTGCTTTGTGATCCGCTGATAAGCTTCTCAAGGGCAAGGGTCACGTCTGGAATCCCAGAACTAGACCTGAGCTGATGCTCATCACGTGGACCAAGACCCCCTTTATTTCCTCTCCAAGCCTTTTGGATTGGTGAAGGGCCCAGTTTCTAGACTCTGGGGAAAATGTTTCTCCTAGTGTCCACCCCCTTCCGTCCTTTCAGGCAGAGTCAGGAATGTGGACCCCATCTTATCAAGGTCAATGCCCAAAATGTCAAGAAAAACTCAATTTTGTTTTTCATTTTCTTCTTTCTCTTGTGCAAATGATACTTTTTGTCTTGTAGAAAACTATCTTGATCTTGAAATCAAGACTTATCTGGCCAGGTGGGTTGGAACATGCCTGTAATCCCAGCAACTCAAGAGACTGAGGCAGGAGGATAACAAATGTGAGGCCAGCCTAAGCAACTTAGCAAGAGCCTGTCTCAAAATTGAGAGAGGGAGAGAGAGAACAGGAGATGTGGTTCAGTGGTTATGTACCCCTGGGTTCAATCCCTGGTACCAAAAGCAAAGCAAAACAAACAAACAAACAAAAACTTACCTGTAGCACTACTTATGCTCAGTATAGAAGAAAGCACTGATTTATTAGACGGCCCAGCAGACCTTACCTTACGTTACCAACTCCCTTTACTCTCCTGGATGGAGTTTTGCAATAGCCGTAGGGTCTTTCCTGTTCCTAATCTGCTCCACTCTGTTCTCCACACTGGAAAACAAGGGACCAGCCAGCACTGTCAGCCAGGGGTTGGGACAAAGAGCAGGGAATGGACTTCAGGGACATTCAGTTTGCAGATTCACTTTTATGAGTGTGTCCAATTTTCCCCGAAGCACATATTCATAGAGTGTCTATGTTCTTCACAAGAAAGTGAACTTTTTATTGTTAATAATGCACGTAACTTCAAAAGGGGGCGACGTCATAGAGACTTTCCCAGGATTGAATCAGCACTGGCCGTGGGGACTGGGGCACACTTTCTACCTGTGGATGAGTTCATTTTTACATCCACTATAACATTCATATTAATTTCAAATATGGGTCTGTTGGAAACAAGGAACTTTGACTATTAGGGATGTTCACTGTAAATTATAATATGGAAGTGCAAAATAAGAAATAAGAAAGGAGAACGAGACGTTTATTTAGACGGAGAATGAATGGAATTGGTAACGGATGGGCTTTGGGTGTGGACCGGGTGCCAGGTGGGGAGCGTGGGCTGCCCAGGCCTGTCCTGTACCCTGCAGAGCCCTGCTCTTCTCAAGCATCTGTATCCTCCAGGCCTGAGGCAGGACAGGGAGGAGGGGACAGAGGGAGGGGACCTCTGTCAGAGCACTCTGCCACTCCAGGTTCAGTCTCAGCTCTGTAAATTGGCTCCCTGGTGAGTCCTTGGAGGGTGCCCAGAGTCCTCTCAGGTGATGATCGGGGTGGACCTGGGGTGGAAAGGAGCTGGGGGGGGGGAGTGGAACCTCAGCTGGGTCTTACAGAAGTTAGGGGGAGGGAAGCCAGCCAGCCAGGAGCATGGGGAGCGGGCAGGGCGAGTCTGATGGGCTAGTGAAGCTGAGAGGCCCAGGAGGGGCCTGGAGAGCAGGTGGCCCCTATGCTGTGAGGAAGAGGCTCCGAGGAGGACAGGCCCGATTCCTGCTGTCTTTAGAGAAAGCAGGGTTACCGCCCTTGTCCACCCCGGGTCTCACTTAAAGAACTGACACAAGGTGGTCAGGGTCCCACCAAGCCCTGGCCGGCAATTGGTGCAGGTGCCCAGGCCTGAGTCGATCAGGGCAGGACGTGTCCTGGAGACCGTGGCTCAGGTGTGAGCCTATGGCCCGCGATGGCGTCTGGGCAGTTGGCTCCCGAGGGGAAGGGAAGGGCCTGCCCCAGCAGGCCCTGTCTGGGCTCCTTTGTTGGGTCCTCTCCTGACCCTCGGCCCTGCTGAGGGGGCATGTGTAAGGATGGCCTTAGCTTAAGCAACTCCATTTTAAAATAAAACCTGCAGTCCCACCAGGCACAGCCAACAGAGCCCTCCAGTATGCCCATCAGACACAGTCAAATGAAGCAAGCCACTTTCCACAACCCTGAGAAGAGTCAGGGTGAAGTCACATGTCATTTGTCATAACCTGATAAGAGTCAGAAGTGTGATATCAGGGCGGAAATCACCAAACCGTAGGTCCTGACCCTAGAATGCAAGATGTCACCGAGAAACCTGGTAACAGCTAATAGGGATTGAAAGGGCGAGTAGAAACCTCGAAATTTAGCAAAAATAGTGGAGCAAATGAACAGACACTCAGCCAGCCGACGCGATGCCCACATGCTGGAGAGCCCGAGGAGGACCTGACTGACACCCCGACTCTTCTCGTGGTTGGCCTGCTCCTCTGCATCATCCTCACCGCTCTCAAACTCCACGGCCACATCGGGACCCTGGTGAGAACAGCAACTTCTCCTTAGGACCCTCTCCTCAGCTGGCCGTCAGCTCCACCCCAGGAGAAGCCTGCCTCCATTGCTTCCTGACCTGATCACTGCGGCCTGAGTGACCACGCCTCTGCTGGACTTCCGGCCTAAGGCTTGAGACTTTCCATCTGGCACTTGAGCTGGCATGCAGAGGGAATGTCTGTCACGAGTCTGTCATGATGAAGTGTGTTTGCAGTGCACAGAATTAACTTAGAATCGCTTGCTCTGAATTGATTCTGTCTATTGCAGTGCCCAGCATTAAGGATTGTCACTTTTTGATTAAGAACCTGTTGAATGAAATTGTATTGAGTGATCTGAGTGAATAAAGCATTGAAAAGGGCAGAAGCGGGTGGACATTCTTCATCTCTCCCCTCAGCTGCAGATGTCGCACTTCTTCGAGTTGTGACAGCCGGTGACTTGGTTTTGGAGCCATCCTAATGGAATAGGGATGCCAGAGAAAATATAGAGAGCCCAATTCAATCTGAGTGTGTGTGTGTGTGTGTGTGTGTGTGTGTGTGTGTGTGTGTGTAGGATCATGTGGGTACGTACTTGAGACACGCAAAATACAGGCCCCCCTTAAGTTTAGGGGAGTAGGATCTCCCAGCAGGAAATGACCCGAGCTAGCTCTCAGCTTTATAGGATCAGCAGACATGCCAGGACATCAGGAGTTAAAAAGTGGACCGGTCTCTGGGGCCATAAAATCTAGATAGCTCTCTTAGAGGGAGAGGCCGCACAGTCAGCTCAGCCTTCTGGGACTCTGTGGTCAGTGGAGGCACCAAGAAGCCAGAGCCAGCCAGACACTGTTGGCTGGTGCTGTCTCCATTCTTTCTCCAGCAGAAACCGCTCCCCCAAGTTAAGTCAAGCCATCATCTCTGGGTTTGAATTCTTTCTGGTCCTGTTTTTGTCTCCAGGACTCGGTCTGGACGCTAGGACCTGGACTCTGGTAACCCATCACCTATTTTTTATTGTTTGTCAAAAATTCAAATCAACCACGTGTCCTTCACTGATTCACTTTTGCCAGATCGGGTGGTCCTGTACCAGAGGACCAGGTGGGTGAGAGGCTGGTGCCTGAGGGGGCCGATGGGCTCACAGGGAACCCCAGTGCTGGAGGGCTACCGTGACCCTTAGGGACCCAGTTGTCCAGAGCAGACCCCCTCCAAGAGCCCCGCTCAGGAGTTACGACACAACCCCTAATCCATGGAGTCGAGGCCCCAACAGCCGGCTTGAAATGCAAATTAGGTTGTAAAGAATAAAGACAGATTCTTATATTCCCAATGGATTTATATCCATCACAGTAGAAAGCTTTCTCTGCTTCTCGAATCTAAGAATACCTATCCGGGTGTTCTCTGGGTGCTGCAGGTGGGGACTGGCAGGGCTCCTGTGGAAGGGATTTGCAGCTATCCAGTGGGACCAGGCAAGCCCAGGGAGAAGGGCTGCAGGGGGCTGCTCGGCTGGGACTGAGCATGGGGGACAGGGACTCTACAGTGAGGGTGCAGGTCAGGGCTGCGGGGAAGACCCTGCAGGGAAGACAGGAAGCTGCAGAGGAGTGACCTGCCCTGAGGGCTGCTGCCTGGGGAGTTGTCTCTCTCAACACCCCTGAGTGTGACCTTAATGGAAACAAGTTCTTTGCGGATGTGGTCAAGCTAAGATGAGGTCATCCTGGAGTCACAGGCCCTTATCCATGAAGCACGGTGATCCTCTCGAGACAGGGAGGTCCTGACGCATTTGCTCACATGGCCCCTGGGCCAGGTCCACAGTCACCTCTCCACCGCCTGCCGCCCTGCAGAGGGTCAGACCACCCCGGGATGCCTGCCTTGGGATGGCCTGGCACGGCCACTCACCAAACCACGCCTGAAATCTGCTTTGTTCTGTTTGGGGGTAGACATGCAGGAGGACAGAGAGGGCTCAGCTCCCAGGCCTCCAATTCTGTGTCAAAGGCTTCAGAGGAAAAGAAGGTGACAAGTCAGAGCCACAGGGCCAGCATGGCAGGGAGCAGAGGTGATGGATGCCAGCTGGGTGTGGTGTGCACTCCGGCAACCCCAACTACTGGGGAGGCTGGGGCAGGGGCTGCACGTTTGAGGCCAGCCTCAGCAACTTGAAAAGGCCCCGTGTCAACATGAAAAATCAAAAATGGGGGGAGGTAGGTGAGTGGTAAGGTGCCCCTGGGTTCAGTCTCCGGTATCCCAAACCCACCCTCTCCCCACAAAAAAGAAGGAAAGATCAGTGCAGCACTGAGGTGGTCAGCGATGCCTGGGATGGGGAGGTGGCGGGCGCCGTGTGCAGCAACTTGGGGACAGAGCGCACCTGGGACTGCAGCTGCTCCCAGCCCCTCAGCACCTTGCTCCTGGGAGGTGGGAGGGTGGGCAGACGGCTCCTTCCCCCCACACCTGCCTGTCCCACCTGCTTCCTGCTGAGCCACGCGGGTTTGGCTCCACAGCAGGTTTGCAAAGCAGCCACAGCAGCTTGTACCGGAGCCACGCGCTGGGTTGGAAAGGGACTTGCCTGTCCCCACCACCCCGGCTGGCTGGCTGAGGGCAGGCCGTGTGGGTCTCCAGGCCACGGGCAGTGGAGGAACGGCCTTCCCCTGCGCTTCCTGCAGCCGGGGAGAGGCAGAGGAAATGAGCAACAGGAGAGGCTTCTTTTCCTTCCAAAATCTGGAGCCAGGCTTCCGATGAGGACGCTGGTCTTGAAGGCTGTGATAAGACAGAGGAGAGACTGCTCTAGACTGTTTATCTGTGTCGCCTGCTTATCTTTTGTACCCCTGTCAGCTGGAGACAGTGTTTTCTGCTGACTGGGAAAGCCCAGGATGTAGAACAAAGGCTGTCTTGAGACGGCTCTCTGAGAACACGAGTGGTCTTACTCGGTGTCTAACTGTGTGGCCTCAACACACACAGTCTTCGCACCTGGAGGAGGGAGTGCTGCCTCTGGCCTGCTTGGCTGGGGGCTCCGTCTTTTGTGAAGCCTGACACGCATTTTCCAAGCCTCCTGGCCTTCTGGAGGCTGTGCACTTAACGTGACTGGAACATCTCGCGGGTCAGCATTTCCTGATCAGGGGGGGCTGGCTGCACAGGGAGGAGGCGCGGCCCACCCACCTGTCTGATGGGAGGCTCTGCCCCTTCCTGTGACTTGTGTTACGTCCCCTGCCCCCAGCTTGAAGTCCTAACCCCCAGGACCTGTGAATTGAGACCTTATTTGGAAAGAGGATATCTGCAGAGGTGACCAAGTTAGGATCGCTGTGGACCCTTATCCAGTGACCGGCATCCTTACCTGCAGGGAAGTGTGGACACTGAGTCACACACATGGGGAGACGATTGAAGAGCCACAGGGAGAAGACAGCCCTCCCCCAGCCATGGAGAGAGGCCTGCAGCCCAGCCTCCCTCGTCCCTGCCCACACCGGGATCGTGCACTTGGGGCCTCCAGAACTTTCAGAGAATATGTTTCCCCTGGTTAAGCCCCAGGTTTGTGGTACTTTGTTGTGGCTGCCACAGGAAACTAGAACAGTTGTTGAAAAATTCGGTGTGGCCTGGAGGGTGCAGCAGCCTGCCTCTGTCTCCCCTGCGGCTGAGCAGGGTTGAAATGGGGGTTAACTTTACAGCCCTCGCTATCCTCAGCAGCCTCACCCCCTGACTCGCACCTGGGGCAAGCACCAGCCCCATCAGGTGGGGGTAAGACCTGCCTGTCTCTTGGCGCTGCTCACGAGCACCAGGCCCTCTGCACCCGGCCCCGACTCTGGCCATCCAGCGTCTGCCCGGCCACCACATCCCGACTGCCTGGCCTAGAATTCCTGCCTGGGGAAAATTTTTCTTAACATGCTCTTTACAGGCTGCTGGGCCCAAGAAAGCCTGGCTTTGCAGGGAATTCCTTAACACTGAGAGCAAAAAAGACACTGGTCCCTCAGAGGTCTGCATGAGGGCACCATCCAGGGCGTCCGCTGCCCACGGGGACATTCCCTCAGCTGAAGGGCTCCAACTCTTTGTGCTGACCTTGAAACAGACCTTAGGCAGTGCCTCGTGGGCAGCCAGGGGCGGACGGCTGTACAGGCCAGGGTTGGCCAGAGCCACAGACTGAGCCTGGGGCACTTCGTGGGGAAGGGACCCTCTGCAGCCTTTCCCAGGTGGGGACTGGCAGGGCTCCTATGGAAGGGATTTGCAGCGATCCAGGTGGGACCAGGCAAGCCCAGGGAGAAGGGCTGCAGGGAGCTGCTCGGCTGGGACTGAGCATGAGGGACAGGGACTCTACAGTGAGGGCGCAGGTCAGGGCTGCGGGGAAGACCCTGCAGGGAAGACAGGAAGCTGCAGAGGAGTGACCTGCCCTGAGGGCTGCTGCCTGGGGAGTTGTCTCTCTCAACACCCCTGAGTGTGACCTTAATGGAAACAAGTTCTTTGCGGATGTGGTCAAGCTGAGATGAGGTCATCCTGGAGTCGCAGGCCCTGATTCAAAGTGGCTGGTATCCCCATAAGAAGAGACAGACACACAGGGACACGTGTGAGAAGACGGGCAGAGAGGGGCGAGGCGTCTGTGGGACAAGGACACCAAGTCTGGACTGGCGAAGGCATGGCTCTCGCTCCTCCCAGCCTCCAGGAGGAGGAGACAGCCAGCCCACCTTGATTTTGGGTTCTGGCCTCCAGAACTGGGAGAGGATGAGTACGTTCTGTGGTGTGAGCCACCGTGCCATGGTCACCTGTGACAGCCCAGGAGATGAACCTAAGGAGCCTGCCACATGCCAGGCTTTGCATTTATTTTCTGTGGGCCTTGAAGGCAGCCTGCGGTGGTCACCGGGTCAGGACCCAAGCCCTGGCCACCCAGCTCCCCACTGGGTCAGCCCAGGGCCAGACCCCTCTCCACCAGCCAGGAATTGGGACTGATCCCTTTGGCTGGGTCTCTGGGCTTCTTGTCATTGCAGACCACCCTGAGCTGCCCCAGCACTGTCCAGCTCTGGGCCCTTCTCAAGCTGCGAGCTACCAGGTGTCATCTCCGCCTGGCTGAGAGTTCCTCAAAGGACCGGGCCTATTTTATTGATCTTGGTGGCCCTGGCCATTTTGAAGGAGTGTGTGCAGGACTGGTTTCCTCAACTCTCCGGCTCAAGACCGCCCTTTCAGGCTGGGGATGTGGCTCAAGGGGTAGCCCGCTGCCTGGCATGTGTGTGGCCCAGGTTCGATCCTCAGCACCACATACAAAGATGTTGTGTCCGCCGAAAACTAAAAAATAAATATTAAAACTCTCTCTCTCCCTCTCTCTATCTCTACCTCTCACTCTCTCTTTTATTTTATTTTATTTTATTTTTTCTTAAAAAGACGCATCCTTTCCGCGGGACTGGGTCGCAGGCCGCACCGTTCCCAGCACGTGTCTGACCCACAAGCCCCGCTGTGGGCCCGGAACCAGACCAGGCCACCGCCCTGCGGGAGAGCCCGCTGGTCCTCAGCCACGCCCAGGCCCAGAGTCGCGCGTCTAGGTTGGGGTGGCCGCTGGGCGCCTGCCGCCATCCCGCCGAGGAGGCAGCCTCTGCAGCAGGACCCCAGCCCGGTCCTCGCGCTCCTGCAGACCCCACCTTGGGGCCCTGCTCCGTGGAGCCCGAGCCTTGTCCCAAACACCCCCACCTCCGGGGGACGGTCCAAGGCTCTGGGAGATCGGTCCCTTCCACTGGGGAGACCCCTTCCAGACCCCCAGAGCTCCCACCACCATGGCTCTTCCCGCGGGGCCTCGCGCCGCTAGATGGCAGCAGAGACTGGGGCTGGCCCGGCTGTCCCCAGGGCGGCGCAGTCCTGGTGGGAGAGACCCCAGGGCCCCTAGATGGTGTGGGCCCTGGCCCTGGCAGGGAGGGAGGCCACCAAGCCCAGCTGTACCGGGGAGGTCGCGGGCAGGGAAACCCCAAGGTCAGGGTACAGGCAGGGTGGGGGAGCACCGGCTGAGCTATGAAAGCTGAATTTAGAAAGAGGAAGGCAGAGTGGCAGAGATTGTGCCCAGGCCTGGGTGCCACCCCAGTGCAGAAAGAAAGGAAAAAAAGAAAAAAGAAACAAAGGAACCGGGGAAGAGTTTCACAGGGGCGTCCACCAGGGCTCCCGGGGCAGGTGGCCCCCCAGAGCCCCCGGGGCAGGTGGCCCCCCAGAGCCCAGGCCTTCTTCCCGGGTCACCCGCCAACAGCTGCTTGGCCAGAGGGTGCCCACCAGGTGAGAAGTCACAGCAGCACCTCAGAGTGGCTCCCTGGGTGGGGATGAGGTCACCTGCCTCCAGGTGCAGCTGTCTTCCCTGCACGGGGTGCTGCTCTCAAATGTGGAGGGAGAGAGGACGCAAGGAGGGAGGGCGGGAGAGAGCCAAGGTGCCCTGGTCACTTGAGCTTGGTGTCCTCTGTCCGGACAGGTCCCTTCTGGGTTCTTCAGTTGGTCTAGAGGTTTTGAAATGTCGGGAGAAGGCTTTTTGTCATTAGTTTGCCTGACCATGTTCGGCTTTCCTGAGCCCAGATCACAACCATCCTGTAAGAGCCCGCGGGGGCTCCTGGGACCTGGCGTCCACAGCAACAAGAAGCCAGAAGGAGCCAGATGTGGAGCCACGCCTGTCAACCCAGCTACTCGGGAGACTGAGGCAGGAGGATCGCAGGTTCAAAGCCAGCCTAGGCAACTTAGGAAGATCCTGTCTCAGAATAAATTTTAAAAATGAGCTGCGGATATAGCTCCGTGCTAGAGCATTTGCCTAACATGCATGAAGCCTTGGCTTCAATCCTCAGTACCCAGGGGAGAGGAGCAGCCAAAGAGGAAGGTTAGTGAAGACTTTGTAGTTACTAAACAAATAAATACTATAATAATAGTCACCATTTATGAAGTGCATGTAAAAAACCAAGCATTTGTGTGTATTACCTAATTTAGTTTTATAACTTTCTAAAAAAGAAACTGAGGTTCAAAGAGGCCCAGAGACTTACATGTTGCCACAAATCAGTCATGGAGTTGGCCAGGTGCAATGGCGCATCCACCTGTAATTCAGGTGGATCAGGAGGCTGAAGCAGGAGGATTGTGAGTTCCAAGCTAGCCTCAGTAACTTAGCAAGGCCCTGAGCAACTCAGCAAGACCCTCTCTCTACATAAAGTATCAAAAAAAGGGCTGGGGATGTGGCTCAGTGGCTGAGTGCCCCTGAGTTCAATCCTCGGTATCAAAAAGAAAAAAAAAAAGAGGCCTGGTCTTGTCCATGGCTCCTGGGAGGGACCTCTCAGCCCTTGGAAGGTCCTGACCGCTAAATGTCTTTGTTTCCCCGGGGCCTTGGGCCACCCCAGATAGTCTACGCCTCGGTGTGACCTTTGTCAGGGGCCCTGGGTCACAGGGTATCAGCCTGAACTCTGGAGGTCGGCCATTGGGTGGCTAGATGTGTGTATGTGACTGAGACCCAGTGGAACCCCTGGGAGAAGTCCCTGCTGGGGACAGTCATTGTGTTGGCACACGTGGGTGCAGGATGGTCAGCGCTGTCCCCGTGACTCCACTGGGAGAGACAAGGGGAGCTGCCCTGGGCCTCCTGGGCCTGCCCAGGGCCCTCTCCCTAGCAGGCGTCACCTGGGTCTTGTTACTGTGATAAACCGTAACTGTGAGTAGAACCGATTATTTTTTCTTCTGACTTTGGTGGGTCTCTTGGAAAACTATCAAAACTGAGAGTGATCTTGGGGACTTCTGGATTGTGCCTATGACGAAAGGGACTTTGCAGATATAATTCAGGTGAGAGACCTTAAAATAGGGATGTTAACTTGGATGATTGGGAAAGGAGGCTAAGCTAATCACACACAAAGCAGAGAACCTCCGCTCAGAGAAATCAGAATCCCGAGGCAGAGAGATCTGCGGGCGACAGTGGTTCCACCTGCACTGGAGGGTGGGCACTGCGAAGGCTGGAGAAGGACCCTGGGCCGCCTCCGAGCAGCCTGGCCCCAGCTGACTGTGGGCTGGTGGAACCTCAGTCCTCCGACTTCAAGGAACTGAATTTGGTGGTAACCTGATGGCATTGAAAGTAGATTCTTTCCAGAACTTCCTGATAACAGCTGGAACTTTGCTTCTGACCTTGCAAAACCTGGATCAGAGAGACCAGCTGGGCAACCTGGACTTCCGCCCTGTGAGCGCCTTGTTATTTCAAGGCGCCACGGTCCTGGCACCACAGGATCTGAGCACCCACAGCCATCCCGGATTCTTTCCATTCCCCCCGTCCTAGACAAACCGTGCTACCTCCAGCCTTCCTGTGGCAGAATCCCATCCTGGGTGTCCCCAGGGCCTGGCCAGAGGGTCAAAGTTCAGAGTCCTTTTGGAGTTATCTGCATCAAACAGGATCTTTGAAGCCTGGAGGAGAGGAAGTGGGGCAGGGAAGATTCGCTTGGCCAAACAAAAGCTCTTCTGAATTCCAACCTAAAGAATCCAGATCTAGGGCTGGGGATGTGGCTCAAGCGGTAGCGCGCTCGCCTGGCGTGCGTGTGGCCCGGGTTCGATCCTCAGCACCACATACCAACAAAGATGTTGTGTCCACCGAGAACTAAGAAAAAATAAATAAATATTAAAATTCTCAAAAAAAAAAAAAAAAAAAAAAAAAAAAAAAAAAAAAAAAAAAGAATCCAGATCTAGCAGCCCTCACCAGCACACAGGCTGCGTGGAAAATTAAAGTTGCTTAAAAATAATTATTTGGCTTTATGCTGAGTCGGAGAAGCCAGACATTAAAGAGTACATTCTGTGTGATTCCGTTTCTGTGAAGTTCTAGAATAGGCAAAACTAATCTGTGATGGCAGAAATTGGAATAGCAGTCGCCTCTGGGGAGAGGGTGGGGGACGGGCTGCCAAGAGCCAGGAGGGAGCTGTGGCGGGGTGTTCTGTGTTTCCACGGGGGTGTGGGAGGCGCCAGGATGTCCACTTGTCCAAACCCACCACACTGTGTACTGAGGATACATGCGCTTCGATTCTAACGTAGTGAAAAATTAAACATAATTGTTTAGAACAAAATAATTGGGCATTGAAACAATCACCTGTTGTTCTGAGAAAAGGTGCTCCAGCTGCAGATCTAACAAAGGCAAGCTGCTCTCAGCCTCCCAGGGGCATGCACCGCCCCAGGCAGGAGGACCGGCAGGAACCGCTCTGTCCCGCTGGGTCCTGGGAAATTAAAGTTGCTTAAAAATAATTATTTGGCTTTATGCTGAATTGGAGAAGCCAGACATAAAAGAGTACATTCTGTGTGATTCCGTTTCTGTGAAGCTCTAGAATAGGCAAGTCGGGCTGTAAATGCTGGAGTTGGAGGAAGCTCTGCCCAGCGCGGGGCTGGGGGATGGGAAGACCCCTGGGGGCCATCAGGTGGGGCTGTTGGTGCCCACGGCTTCCTCGCCATCTGTGTGCAGGAGAGCTGTGGCCAGGAACCCCAGGTGCTGGGTGCTCAGAGAGTCCACTGAGCATGGAGAAACCACCCCCCGCTGCCGGGCTTTTCCTGAAGTGTCCTCCTGGATTCTCTCTGCTGAGCTGTCCATGGGTTGGGCTGGCTCTGCTAGCTTGCCTCCAAGGGTGGGGCACCAGAGCTTAAAGCTCTTGGGCCTGGTTCCATTTGCATGAAGAGGGAGGGATACTCTGATGTCCTTTGCCAGGACAGCAGGGGCTGGGACCCTGACCCCAGTGGGACCCAAGACCCCTGGGCAGACCAGGCCCGCAGGCCAGTTCCCCATGACCCTAAGGGATGAAGACAGGCTTTAGGACAGAGGGAGGGGGACATGGAAGCTGAGGCTGGAGGGCCCCTGCATCTGGCCACCTGACATGCTGTGGCCAGTAGAAAGTGGCAGAAGTGACAGGTAAGGAGCTCAGCCCACCGCACAGTAGACTGACCTCACTTGCCACACCAGCTGTAAGTTCAGGAGTCCCCCAAGGGACTCTCACTTCAGACCAGCTGGCCATGATTCAGGGGCTCCCATGACCACTCTGGGCTTGATCATTCTCTAGAACAACTCCCTAAACTCAGGACGGTGCCAGGCTTCGCGGGGTTCCGTATCTGCAGGGCCAACCAACCTGGGATCAAAAGTATTCAGAGAAACGTTGCGTCTCGTCTGAACACATACTGCCCCCCCACCCCGTCGTTATCCCCTAAGCCGTGCAGCACAGAGCCTGGCCATATTGCACTCACGTCAAATTAGGCGTTTTCAGTAATCTAGAGAAGAGTTATAGCAGTGGGAAAACGTCCCTAAGTTATATGCCAACACTAAGCCCTTTTACACAAAGGACTTGAGCGTCCATGGGTTTTGGTGTCCGTGTGTCTTTGGGGGGGTGTCCCGGAACTAATCCCCCACAGTCACCAAAGAACATCTGTGCTTATTACAGTTTTACATCAAGGACACAAATTAGAACCACCAAGGGACAAGACACACAGGGTGAGGGTTGAGTGGGACCCAAACATGGGGCCTCTGGTCATCCTGTCCCCATGGAATCCTGGGCGCCTTGACTTCCTCCCAGTTACTGTGTGTGACAACCCCGAAGACCACTGCCACCCAGGGAAGCTTGCCCAGGTCTGAGTCCAGAGTCACATGCTGCTGGGTGTCTGACCTTGAGTGTCCAGTGAGGAACTGACCAGCCACGGCCCCATCATCAGTCACACTGTGGGGCTGTCCAGAGGCCAAAGCCCCCATGAGGCAGGACATTGCGGGGACCGAGGGGTCACCTTCCGGTGGCCAAGGGCAGAGTCCAGCTATCTCTTTGGCAATGTCACTTCTCCACCTACAGCTGTCTCGTGACCTCGGTTCCTGACTTCACGGGCTCTTGCTGTGTCACTCTTGCCCTCTCGGAATGCCCTTGTCAGGTCCCAGGCCTCCTGGAGCATGAGACCCGCCCGACATCTCGACATGGAGGGAGCGGTCAGGTGACAGCTCCAACTGCCAGCAAAGTGGGTAGACTGTCCGGCAGACTGTCCGACTACCCCCTGACTCCCCAGGGAACCACGCCTGCTCCGTCCGTCACGTGAGGCTGGGGTTGCCAGAGAAATACAGCTTGTCCAGTATTTCTGGACTAACTGAATTTCAGATGAACAACAAGTAATTTTAAGTATAAATTATTGCCTGGGAGATATAGATATTAAAACTGACTTCTTTTTTTTTTTTTTTTTTTAAAGAGAGAGTGAGAGAGGAGAGAGAGAGAGAGAGAGAGAGAGAGAGAGAGAGAGAGAGAGAGAGAGATTTTTTTTTTTTTTTTTAAAAAGCCTTTACAGCCTTTTCAGTTAGGTGGCTCCCTTAACTTTTTATTTATTTATTTATTTATTTATTTATTTTAGTTCTCGGCGGACACAACATCTTTGTTGGTATGTGGTGCTGAGGATCGAACCCGGGCCGCACGCATGCCAGGCGAGCGCGCTACCGCTTGAGCCACATCCCCAGCCCTAAAACTGACTTCTTATTTATTTGAAATTGAAATGTAACTGGCCTCCAGTATTTTTATTTGCTGTTCGCCCCCGCCCCCCTCCCCCAGGAGAGACAGGAGCAACACTGCTCAGCAGAACCAGCCCAACTGTTGACTCAGTCATGAGCAAATAAAATTACTGCTGTTTTAGGCGATGACGTTGGGGGTGGCTTGTTCTATGACAAGAGGCAACGCCTAGATCATCAGTCTAAATCCACTTTACCACGTGTCGCCTAGAGGGCCTATTCGATTCTCAGTTTGGAAAAAAGAAAAGCAACTTTTCGGTGTCGGTGCTGAGGATGGAGCACTCTCACTGCCAGGCACGCGCTCTGTCCCTGAGCCACCCTCCCTGCCTGGCAGAGAACCTTGACTCTCCAGCTCAACTGAGCTGCTTCTACGTCAAATCTCGTGCCTCTCCTTTCGTTAGACCGTAGGAATTTTCATTTAGGAAATCTTCATTTTGCAGGGTGTTAGAAATTCACTTGAGGTCTTCTTCTAGCCAATAGAATAGAGTTTAAAAATAGAGTGGGCTGGGGCACTGCTCAGGGGCAGAGTGCTCGCCTCGCAGGAGGAGGGCCCTGGGTCCCCTACCCAGCCCTGGAAAAAAAAAATTAAGGGTGCTGAGATCCACCCCTAGAATTTCTTTTTTTTTTTTTTTTTTTTTTTTTAGACAGAGTGAGAGAGGAGAGAGAGAGAGAGAGAGAGAGAGAGAGAGAGAGAGAGAGAGAGAGAATTTTTAATATTTATTTTTTAGTTCTTGGCAGACACAACATCTTTGTTTGTATGTGGTGCTGAGGATCGAACCCGGGCCGCACGCATGCCAGGCGAGCGCGCTACCGCTTGAGCCACATCCCCAGCCCACCCCCTAGAATTTCTGACTCAGTGGCTCTGGGGGTGGAGTCCAAGGATGTGTGTTTCCAGCAAGTTCTCAGGTGACCCAGTGCTGCTGGTCTGGGTGCCACGTTTGAGAACCACTGGTATAAACTGATGGAGGGCATCCTGTTCCGTGGCTGGTGATGGGTCTGGGACAGTCAGGTGACTCCATTCTGACAATGAGTGCTGAGGAGGAGTTGGCCCAGGGGCTTCTGGGCAAGGTCTTCACCACTTCTCCTTCGGTGGTCCCTGGGTCTGGATTGAGTGTCTGGAGTGACCCCAGCCATCCAGAAACCGGGCAGGGAAAGTGGGGCAGGGGAGGCAGGGGACCAGCTGACATCAGCCAGCTCCTCACCTTCCTCCTCACTGGGGCTTGGGGAGATAGCGAGGCCTTGATTCAGAAAGCCAAGTCGATTCAGAGTCTGTTACTGGGAACTATGGGCTGCCAGTCAGCCGCAGCCCCAGTGCTGCCTCAGCTTGTCACCCAGAGCTGGAGGTGACACGGGGACCAGACGCTGGGTTGCAGGGTAGAGGCAAGTGCTCATCTTTTTTTCTGAGTTTTGAGGTCGTAGTGATGAGTCTCGGGGCCCATCTGACAGCCAATCTTGGGATCGCCACGCCCCGTGCCTGGGGCACCTGCAGGTTCTGCAAACAGACTGTAACAGGGTTAGTCTCCTGGTCAAGGGGCTCCTGAGCTGTTGGGAGACTGGGGAGAGGGAGGCAGAGACAGGACCCCAGGCTCTCCTGGGCTCCCACGGGGGGGGGGGGGGGGGGGAGGCAGGGAGAGGGAGGCCGGGCTGCTTCCCGAGGATTTTCCGGTGGAGAGACTACTCACAGTCCTCCAGGAGAATTAAACGGGATCTCTCTTCCTGAATAGGGCTTAAGAAGACAAATAAAACCTCCTTATTGGATTACCACCTCGGGCGGGAGGGAGCCGCTCTCCTTTCGAGCCTCCTGAGCAGGACGGTGGAATCTCCAAAGAGCCTGGCGGCCCTCCAGACCTGCCTCCGCTCAGGCTTGCTGTTCCTTTTGGACCTGGTCTAAAAATACAAGTAAGGTCCAAAGTCCTCAGCGAAGGCCATTCAGATCCCACACAGTGACGGAAGTCGTCTCTCTGACAAATATAGGTCCCAGAGCGGAGCGAGGGAGGGTGGGCGGTGGGATGGGAGCAGGTGCGGTGACTGGGCAGAGTCGCCGCCGCAGCCTCGGGCGCTGGGCTCTGAGAACGGGCAGCGAGACGGGGAGAAGAATCGGGGTGGAAAGGGATCATTTGTGTGAAAGCCGGACTCCAGGGGGCACCTGGTATCTTCGTGTGTGTGTCTGGCCTCGTTCACTGCACATCACATTTTAGGGTTCATTGGTGTGTGAGCGCCTGTCAGAACCTCCCCCCTGGCACCCCGAGGCTGAGTGTTCCTACATCAGGGACGCCACGTCGCGTCCATCACACACCTTGGTGGACATTTGGGCCATGGGAATGGTGCTGCTCTGGACCTGCGTGTTCACATATTTGTTTTGATTGTGTTTAATTCTTAAGGACAGATTCCTAGAAAGGGTGAGTTCTTTAAAGGGCAAGTCCGTGCACACATGCATGTCCACACCTGTGCTTGAACACACATGTAAACACACACACATCAGATGGGGCTTGGGAGAAGCCTCCCCGTGGGTACACAGCAGGCAAAGGTAGAGCAGGTTGAGCCCCCGACTTCCCATTGGCACAGCCCTGCACACTTAGTAAAAGCAGAATTTTTTCGCCCTGAGAATGGCCAGATAAATCACAGTAGGTTCGGAGGAGGTAATACGATGCAGTCATTAAGGGTATTTTCAAAGACTAATGACCCGGATCTGGAGATTACAAGCAGAAAAGGCAGAGAGCAGACGCGCTGCATGCAGTACGCTCACTATCTGGTTAAAACTGCAGACATAGGCGAGGAATAGGAGGAAATACATAGTGGCATGACAGACAGAATTTTCCTTCCTTGTAATTTTGTATTTTGCAAATTTTCTACATTGAAGCATTAGGAGGCTTAAGTGAGTTAATGTAGCAGAAGACGGAGAACAGCGCTTGCCGCCTGGTAGGTGCTGCGCAGGTTTGTTGCCTCCTGAGAAAGGCGTCTGCTTGTGACCTGAAAATTTTTGTAGAAAAATACTTCTTCTGACCTTCCTCATGCTGCCTCAGAGAGGGCAGGGACGTCCAGTAGGATTTGGGAGGACAAGGGCTGTCGCTTAGACCTTTAGGGTAGCCCTTCCTGGACAGGGAGATCACTGCCAACCTGAACATCTGCATAGAGGGTCCCCAGAGGACGGTGGCTATGAAAGGTACAGCTGCACCCAGAGGTCCAGGCAGTAGGAGGTATTCTGCTTCCAGGTATCCAAGGTGCTCTCCATACGCAGGACCCTGGGAGGAGGAGGAGCCTCAGCAGGAACCAAGGGGGTGAATTTAGCCCCGGCTTCCCATCCCCCTTTCAGGTACTCTGAGAAGGGCGACCCCAGGTGTCCCAGATGCGGTGCCTGTGCGACTTTGCCACAAGGGGGCGCTCCAGGCGCCAGTAGGGGCTCCCATGGGAGCCTGGAAAGCAAACATGGTTTTCCCCAGGTGGGGTGCGGGGACACGGTGTCTCCCACCATGGGCTGAAGAGGGGTGCAAAGAGCAGGTTTAGGATTGTTTCTCAGCCTGGGCTCAAGACAGGCCCTGAGGGTGCAGAGGGTGTTTGCTCTCCCCTTGGAGCCACAGTCTGAGGGGTCTGGGTGCTGGGAAGCAGGAGGCACAGCTTGGGGTGTCCCCAGTCAGCCCCACAGGCACCGTCTGGGGGCTCCCTGAGAGCAGCCAGCGAGGAGGGGCAGGCAGAGCAGCCACTTGTGGGGGCTGGAAGGCGGGCCCCATGTCTGTTTAGAGCTGAGGCCTCCTGCCCACGGGATGAGAAGCCTGCAGTGTGAGCGCATCGCGCGGGGCCTGGGAGCGCTGAGCACCTCCGAGACACCCGGGCACGCGTCAGCCCCGGGCTTATGAAGTGAAGCTGGATCTCATTCCTGCTATACGACACCTGGCTCATGCAGAGCTTGTGAACAGGGGTGCACACGCATGTGTGTACGGCCGTGCAGATGTACGTGAATGCACGCCCACAGATGCACGCACAACAAACGCGTCCAGACGCAGCTGGACTTGCGCACACAGGGCTCTACTGACTAGGGGCCATGAGACCAGACGCTCCCAGATTCACAAACCGCCTACCTGGGGGTCCCAGCCGCGCCCAGGCTCCCCCTTACCTGCAGTCCTGTCTGCCGAGCCAGGAGTGGCAGAACCCCCCTGAGTCAACTGCTTCTAACTGGAGCCGCGGGAGGCCAGGGGCGATGTGCTGGGGGTTCTGGCCCAGCTGGGGAACATCCCCGCAGCCGCCCAGGGAGGCAGCAGAGAGGGCAGGAAGGTGATGGTCTAGTACAGACGTCACTGTCACCAGATGTCTAGTACAGCCCCCTCCTGCTGGCCTCAGCCTGGTTCTGCTCTGTGACCCTGCAACCGTGAAAGGCCATGAGGAGGTCTTGTGTCCACCTGTGTGCCCTGGGGCCACTGGGCCCCCAGGAGGCAGCTGTGCCAACCGGCTTCTCTGGGTTTGGAGGCCGGTCTCCCTGCTTCTGGTGAAGTGCTCACCAGCCCAGCTCCCTGGAGTCTCTGCCTTTGTCCCCTCTGCTCTGCCGCCTGGGTGCAGCCCTCTCTGGGCTTTGTCTCTGCACATGTCTGCACACAAGGGTGGCCTCAGTGTGTCCCTCAAGGTCCACAGACTTGATCCCAGTGAAGCAGCGTTGGGTCATTGGGCCTGAGGAGGTGAGTCCTTGAGGGCTCTGCCTGCGAAGGGCCCCTCCCTCCTACTCACAGTCTCCGCCCTTCTGCTTCCTATTGCAGGATGATGGGATGATGGCAGTGGGAAGGCTGCTGCATGTGCTCAACCTTGGGCTTCCAGCCTCCAGAACTGGAGCAAATAAATCTGTTTTTTAAAAAATAAGTTACCCAGTCTCAGGCATTCTATTATAGCAGCACAAATGGACTAGGTCTCTTTCTCTCTCTCTCCCCCTCCAAAGTCCTCTGCCTATGCTGTCAGAACCTCACCTCCCTCCCGTGCCACTCACCTCCAGACAAGGCTGTCACCTGTCAGTTTGTCCTCCCCACCTGGTGCCTTTCCTTCTCTTCTCCTGGCCCATCCTGGGAGGGAGTAGGAGAGGCTTCCTCTGTGTGGTCTGTGCCCAGGACATTGGGAGAGTCATGGCAGATGAGTTTCCTGTGGACAACCTGCAGGAGTCCTCGGAGCCGGGATGGACTCCAACATGGAGCTGGGGTCCTAGGACCGAGGAGGGGAGGGAAGCGGGGGGGGCGGGGAGGGAAGCGGGGGGGGGGGGGGGGAGGGGAGGGAAGCGGGGGAGGGGGGTGCGGAAGCTGAGGCAGCCAAAGCAAAACAAGTGGCTGGGGGAAAGGGAAGGAGCCCAGGAGGGTCCTGAGATGTGGGGGCAGTTGGCAGGCGACTGCTGGGAGCTGAAGGGCGTGGTGCAGTGCTCCACGGTGAGCGCTGGTGGCCAGCAGTCACGCTGTCCCTCCGGTGTCTGCTCCAGGGAGAACGAGGGAGTCAAATGCCAACAAGAGATGTGCGCTTGACCCGGCCTCGGTGGAAGCATGTGGCCTCTGAGGAGCCTCGGGATCTGGGGTCCCTTAGGTTCCCTGTCCTAGGACGGCAGAAGAGGGTACCAGCAGGGGCACCATGCCAATCACAGAGACTGGAGTGAGGGGGAGCAAAGAAGGGTGGGGAGTGCCAATCCTGGGGGCAGCCCTACCCCAGACTGTCCACTCTGGGCAGTGAAATGGTGGCCTTGGGGCCCAGTGGGTGGCTGGACCCATCCTGCAGGCCTCCCTGGGCCCTCCTCAGGGTCTCCTCTTTGGTGCTGTGGAGGAAGCCTGAGCACCCTGGGCTGCCCCGGGGGACCCAGTGCCTGAGCTCTGTCCGGGGGGGGTGGGGGGCCAAGTCCACACAACAGTAGGAGCAGAGTCAGGATGATCCCAAGCCTGCTCTCTGACCCCGTGGCCACAGTGACGGGCGGTGGCTGGGATCGTGGGCACTTCCCCTGTGCGGGGCTGGGCTCTAGGGCTTGCTCTGTGCAGCTCCTCTGGTCCTTACACAGCCAGGGAGCGTGCGCTCATCAGGTCACTGCTTTATAGACAAGGGACCTAAACAGGACCCTGGATGGAGAACAGGGAAATGAGTGTCGGGAGGAGGGGCCACGGGAAGCTGTGGGTGTGGGCTCTGCAGAGGCACAAGACACCAGGTCCCTGAGCCCGAGAGCTTCTGGCTCAGAAGGGGTGCATTGACGGTGCGCCCCAGGGCACCACGGGCAGGAGCTGCCAGGAGCGAGGACTCACATGTCACACTGAGGAATCTGGACATTTGTTATGAACCCAGAGCCGTCAAAGCCGGGGAGGGGCAGCCAGCAGATGGTCACCTCTCTTCCCACGCTCTGCCGCCTCAGCACCTGGGAGACAGCGAGCTCCTTTGCTGGTGGAAGAGCAAAATTGATACTTGAAACAAATGCTAACTAAAGCCCTGGGTGCACCCATCTCGTCCTGGGGCGGGAGGCACGATCCATCCCGGGAGATGGGCTGTGGAAAAGGCCACCTGCTGTCTATCCAGCGAAGCCAGGAGGGCCTCCGAGCAACTGGCTGCCAGTCCCCCTCCCCTCTCTGCTCTTGTGGGCAGGGTCTCAGCCACGCCACCCTCTGAGCACCGCAGGCAGTTCCCGCTCACCCCTCAGCTCCCTGGTGGTCTGAGGAATCATTCCAACAAGCCAGTCACATGCTCCTGTGGGAACTGCGGGTCTCCGTGCCCTTTGGATGCTGCAAGGCCTGCCTCCTGTGGCCCCTGCTTATGCTTTCTCCAAGTGCCACACCATGTGGCAGGCTGTGCCCCCGCCCCCAGGGTGGGAACATGTGTGCCCAACCACCCACTGGCAGTGTCCTCTGACGGGCGTCACTGTCATGTTCTGCCCTCCCTGACCTTAGGGATGGCCAAAGTACCTGCATTTGTTTTTGCTGAGGATCCCTGGACGGGCCTGGTGATGGACAGACAGGGGGACAACTCTGAGATGGGGAGAGCTGGACGGTAGAGGAGGAGGCTGTCCCTGGGAACTGGCCTGAGCGAGGGGCAGAGCATCCTGGAGAAGGGACCTTGGGGACTCAGGTCCTGTGGGAGGGGGGCTGGAAGGAGAGCCACAGGACTCTCCCTTGGCGTTCTCCAGAGAACCTTCGTCAGCTGTGGCGGGGGCTGGCCCAGGAGCTCAGCTGGCCCCTCCCTGGGAGAGTTCTTCATTTCCACAAGACTGGGGAGGGAGGGCCTGAAGGGAGAAGGTCCTTATCAGAGGCCCTGGGTGGGGCCTCCTGGACAGCAGCTCTCCCTGGAGCAGCTTTGATGGGCATCAGGCCCGAGTCCCTGTGCCCCAAAGCCAGCTGGCTCCTCTTCAGGGATGGTAAATATTAAAGTGACATTTTAAACCAGGAGGGCTGGTGGGGCGGGGAGAGAGCCCACAGCCTGTCTGGATGGCTGCAGCTCCTGGTCAGCTCTGGGGCATGCGGAGGTGGCCGAGGCTAGGCTTCCCCCACTGCTGTTGAACAAGCGTGGCCCCCAGGAGAGTGGAAGTCAGAGCGTCACTGAGGGAGCTTCGCATTTCAGTTCCTATTTTTTTTTTTTTTTTTTGCAGTTTTGGAGAGGTTTCCAAGGCCATCAACACTTTGGTATCAGCAATGGTGGGGGCTGGCGCCAGAGCACAGGGGAGGCAGGGAGCAGCAGGAGGCGTCTGCTCGGCCATGCCCTGACCCTTCCTTTGTCCTGCTAAAGAGGTCCAGGGCCAGAGTTTGTTCAGCTTTCTTCTCTCTCTCTTTTTAAACCTGTTATCGTTCCCACTCTTTTTTAAAAATTATTTTTAGTTGTAGTGGGACCCAGTACCCTTATTTTATTTACTTATTTACATGTGGTGCTGAGGATGGAACCCAGGGCCTCGCACGTGCTGGGCGAATGCTCTACCGCTGAGCCTCCACCCCAGCCCCTTTCCCACTCTTAAAGTGAAATCCAGTGTAATGTTAACATGCTTATAGTTAAAAGAACCAAATGGTAACAGGAAATCGCAGCCCTGGCCCTACCCTGGCCCAACCCCGTCCCACTCTCCAGGGAAGCATTTCAACCCTGACAGCTGTTTTTTTCTGAGTTTTGCCTCCATGCTATTATTTATTTTTCTATTCTGATAGATGAGAATTATCTCACCATACTCTTAACTACCCCCTCCATCTTTCCCACAATGGGGAATGTGGTTATATTGGTTGTCACTGGTTACGTGAATAGTGTACACGTTATCATTCCTTTAAATACTGACTTTTTTTCAACAACTTGTTGTTTTCCCTGGAGTTAATCATTGCCTTGGATTTTTATTTTCATAATTTTCTCTTCTTTTCTTCTTCTTTTTTTTTTTTTTTAAAACACAATATCTTTATTTTACATTTATGTGGTGCTGAGGATCCAACCCAGGGCCTCACACATGGTAGGCGAGCACTCTACCTCTGAACCACGACCCCCGCCCATATTTTCATAATTTTCAATTTAGCTTTTGCTAATATTTACTCAGATATTTTGAAAATATTTCAGATGTCCATCAGTCACATCTTGCCAATATTCATAGACATTAGGTAATAGACCTGCTACATTCCTGTAGATCTCTCTCTCTCTCTCTCTCTCTCTCTGCTCTAATCTAAAGCTACTGTGTCCATCATCCTTCCTTCCCTGTCTCCTCCTTCTGGGGCTTCTTCCCTCTCTCTTCCTGTGGTGGGGTCTCTGTTACTTACATCCTGTCCCCCCCTCTTTTTGCTGGAGCACATCCTCAGGTAGCTTCCATGGAAGGGGTGGGAGCTGCGGTTCTGGGACCCTGAAATCCTTCTATTAGAGTCGCACTCTGCTCAGTCATCATAGTGGCTCCTCTACCATCCAAACAGAAAGAGACACCCAGAACCCAGTGACTGCCACCGTCCGGCAGGAGTTCCTTTCTGATGTCATGGAGTTCCAGGTGTCACACTAGGAGGACAGGTGGCAGGTCATCGGCCCCCAGAGGCACCCTGCCTCCTGTACCTCGGGGTTCACCCTGGTTGGTCTTGCCTTGCAGGCACGTCCCTGCCCTCCTGCTGGCCTGCTCTAGTGTGAAGCACCAATCCCATGGTTTGTAACCCCAGCAGGGACATCTGGAAGGGCTCCCGCCCCAGAGGGTGGCCTGAGGTTCGGTCATGGGCGCACCTTGTGCTCATGGTGGCCACAGACTAGAACAGAAAAGAACACCCACTCTTGCCCCGTGCTCTGCAGCCCGGGGGTGTCATGAGGTGCCCGGGGGGGAGGGGGCCTGGGCTCAGGGTCGGAGGCCTGGGTCACAGCCCTGGCTTCCCCAAACCCAGCAACCAGCACGTCACTTGGCTCACTTCACACAGGAGGAAATAGAGGTTCAGAGATCAGTGAAGTGCTGTCCCGTGGGCTGGCGATGCTCAGATGAAAGCCTGGTGTTGAAATGCGGCACAGGGTTGGGGATCATTATTAATCACCGAGGAAGTCAAGTCATACCTGGGGGCCAGTTAATTGGCCAACCTGCTGAGATTTCCAGGGTCTGTTTTACCTGTGAGCAGAGGCTACTCAGAACTGAGCGACTTTCTGCAAGTCACAGGACCCGGAGTTTCTAGGGGTTCATTTACAGCAAAGAGCCAAGGCCTAGAGCAGCCTCGCGGCTCATCAGACTCACTGAGGCTGCTTAGGCTCCTGCTGTCCAAGCCGAGCTCCAGCCCCCGGGCCCTGCACTGGGTGCTCTTCAAAGCTCCCAGAGGGTCCAGGGTGCAGCTGGGTGGAGAAAGCCCATGCACCGGGGGCTCCCCTACAGGGATGGGTCTCGCCCCTGACTGGGCGTGCAGAGGGGATGTTAAAACCTCAGGTGCAGGGCTTCACCTGCACAGCTACATTTACCTGCCCCAGGGAAAGAGCAGCCCAGGTGGCCCAGGTGACATAAGAATTGCTCCTGGTAATTAGCTGTGAGGGGCTGAGGAGAGGGATATGGGCACGGGCCCTGGAGCCTCAGGATGTAAACCCACTGACCAGGAGGAACAGCAGGGAGCTGGTGGGCCGTCTCTGAGGTCCCTCTTGGCCACTTAGCTCTGCAGCTGCTGCTGCATTTCTTTCCAGACCACTTCCTCTGTCCTTTATCGCTGCCGACCCAGCTGACCTCGCCACACAATGTGACAAACCCGGCTGAGGGCGTGACGGGGAGCAGTCTCCCAGCTCAGCGGCAGCTCTTCCGGGGTTACGTGGGAGTCAGGCTGGGGGATTGCCCACCAGTGTCTGCAAAGATACAAGGGTAGCTTCACGCTCCACCATGGTGGGGAGTCCGCCTGGAATCCGGGGACCCGCCAAGATGGAGCACGGAACGTCTCCGCTCTGTGAATGTACCTCTGGGGGTGGGCGGTCAGAGCGCAGGAAGGCCCTTCCCTGAGAGAGATCGAGGAATGTCAGCTTGTCTTGCTCATCGTGCGGAGGTAACTAGCTCACTGCCGCTGTGACTCTTATCACCTCCACATCCACAGAGGACCCAGGCCGCAGCAGAGTCGCAGGGTTTAGGTTTCACTTCTTGGACATCACAGGTCCCAGGACGCTCTGTCTCCCGAGCTCCCAGGCACCGGAGGGAGCAGCCCAACTCTCGGGGGAGGTCTACAGTCCTGCCCTTAGGCCCCCACCAGGGCCAGGCCTGCACCAGAGGCTCTGAATGGAGACAGAGGGATCCTGGGTTGATTTTATCCCCTGTTCACTCTTCACCTTGGACTTTGCATGGCAATTTTTCTAAGCTGTCGAATGGGGTAATAACGTTTCTGCTCAACAGGACTTTGTTGAGGCTCCAACGTGATCGTGTGAGTGGATTGGCTTTGAAAAGAAATTCCGAGGCACAGGAGCACAAGGGTTGACACTCGGGGCACCCTCCCGCTGGCTCGGTGGTGCTATGAGGCTGCATGCACAGCCCCCGAGCCCCGCTGGCATTGAGCGTGGAATGAATTGCCTTCGGAAGCTCCACGCGCCGTGTGCACACAGCGAAGGGAGGCTGGCGGGCCTGGCCTCTGCCTTTTATGGCAGCCTGGGAACTTGAAACACTCCAGCCCATCATTCTCCAAAAGCTTTTTGTAATTCTTCAGAAGTTTACGTCTCTGCAGATCCACATTTCACAGGTACGCGGCTGGATGGGTCCCGTTAAATCGGGAGCTAATGCCTGGGCTCATTAAATGCTCCTGACACTTGTTACCATCGGCTGGGGTGGAAGTGAAGTCAGCCGGTTCTGTGTGTTTTATTGAAGCCTCTGAGGACCACCCCCGTGGGGCTGGCCCCTCCTGGTCTGAGCCCCAGGACTAGAGAAACTCAGTTGAAAGATGGATTCGATCCTTAACTGATTTCCATTTTAAGACACAAGCTGTGGGGATTATTACAAAATTACTTCAGTTAATTAAAAAAGAAAAAGGCTTTGAAGTAATTTACTAGTGTTTGTGCATTTTGTCCTAGCCTGGTCTCTGTGGATCTGCTAAATTCGGGGACTGTGTGCCTTTCCCTTATCGCTGACAGCAACAAGGAGACTCAGGGAGATTAACTATTGACATTGATTTTCTTTGTCATCAGATGAAACCTTCAGCCGCTCTGAAGAATTTTAGTTAGTCAGGCTTGGAAAATTGATCTACTGGTTTCTCCAAAGTAGCCCTCATCTCCTCCTCCCGAGAACACGTGAAATGTTCATTTCTGTGGTCGGAGCAGCTGGGCGATTTGTGACTAGGGTCCCTCTGTCCTCCAGCTAAAGGCGGATGAAGGCTTCTCTGTTCATTGATTTTCCTGGTTAGGTTCAGTTCTGTTAGAAAGCGGTTACAAACTCATGTTCAAGAAGAGTGGGGTGTCACCCCTCGTGGGGGGTTCGCCTCTTCCTTAAGGACCTGCAAGGGTTCTCAGTGCATCCCACACGATCCCTCGGTCAAGCCCATGTTTACACCTGGCTCCTTTCCCTCCAGGGCTGCCAGCACCCAACACACAACCATGAGCAGATGCTCACCTTGCAAAACAGGGAGACGACCCGGCGTGAAGACTGGTGCCAGCCCGGGGGTGGGGTCCCACCAGGCAGCACACCCGAGTCCGACCTGTGAACCCACAGAAAACACACTGTTGGCGGATGTGATGGACCACAGCCCAGGGTGGGAGGCTCCGGACATGGGGGGGGTCCCCACAGGACAGATGATCTTCCTTTTCAACAGATAAGCTGCAAGGAAAACCTGATAGATAAAGAGAAACTCAAGAAACGTACCCACCAATTACGTCGTTTGAAAGTTGTTTGGATCCTGGTTCGGGTGAAGCGGCAAAAACCATAAGACGTTTAGGAACTTTGACCATCGATGGATATTTGGTGTGATGAAGAAGTTGAGGTCGTGTTCTTCCAAGCATGATAATGGTGTAGTGGTTTGTTCTCCTCCTCCTCCTCCTCCTCCTCCTCCTCCTCCTCTTCCTAAGAGCCCTTTCAGGGATGCATACTGAAATTCCTATGGGTGAGGCTGAAGATGTCTTCAAATACAATCTGATCTAGGGATGGAGAGAGGATAGACTGAATCTGAACTCACCAAGGATTAATAACCATTAGAGCTGGATCGTGAGCACCTGGATATTCATGAGAGCATCTCTCTGTGGGACTCTTTGAAATTTCCTAGAATAAAGAGGATTGTTAAATAAGGGGTTACTTGGAGCCAGGGTGTGGGGTAAAGACCACCAGAGTCCTGAGATCTGCAAGTGCCACTTCACCCTGTGATCCCTGACTCCACATGCCACCAGTCCTCCAGGACCAGCCCCACAGGGCTCCCTGCTCTCAACCCATGGCTTCGTGGGGTAAGGACGGTGTGGAAGTTTCTGGTTGCCTAGCAACGATGGGCAGCAAGTCGATGCTCTGCTCTGTAGCACAGCAGTCGAATATTGATTATCTGGATGATTTGAGATTCAACTCACTGAATGAACAGGTTTCTTTTCCTCGTGCAATTGATCAGGACCCTGACGCTGGTGGGATGAGGGAAGAGACATTGAAAAGAAGAGCTGAGATCCGGAGAGGAGTCAGCGAGGAGGTAGACAGCGGGGGTGGGCCAGAGGCCTGGACGTCGGGAAGGTCAGGGCTGTCCTGGCTGCTCAGCCCTCGAGCTCTCTTTCCACCTGGGAGAGCGACCCTTGGTTCAGCACTGCGGCAGCTGGACAGCACCTCTGGGAGGCAGGTTTCTGAGGGCAGTCTCTCCTGGGCAATCCCTGAGTGTACCGGATGGCTCCTGTTGCCAGCTGGTCAGTGCAGCTGGCTAGCCCCTGGTGTCAAGGGGGCCAAGGCCCTAGTCTTGAGCCTGGCATTGACCCATTGGCTTCAGCCAGCTCTGCTCCAGCTTTGCTCTTCTCTGTAGCTTTGCTCAATATGGTAGCATCTACCTTATTGATCAGAGATAACAGGTCATTGTTTGGCTGGGCAAGATAATAGGTATAGATCCATGTAATGAGAACTCCATTCCTGACAAAGCTATTCCAAGTTCATGCTTTTCTTTGAAGAAGATCAGCAATGCCTATTACTGCTAATTTCCCCTTCAAAAGAACAGCTGGGAGAATGTGCAAGGGTAGGAAGCCTGCCCCTTCGCATGAGCCAGCTATCACGCTTAACAAACAACCGCAAGGCTCCGCGGCAGACAGCAATGAGCATTCGCTTCTCACTCATTTGTCAGGTCGGTGAGGGTCTGGCTGCTCTCGTCGGGGCTTGTCTGGAGTAACCTGCAGGGCGTAACCGGGGTCCACGCCTGCTCCATGCACTTCCGTCCTCCATGGACCTAGAGTCACTCAGGGCATGTCCTGCTCCCAGCAAGAGGCAGGTGGACAAGGGGCAAGCCCTCCACACAAGCACAGTCCAACCACTGCTCACTTCATGTTCCTGAGGGGTTCATGGATCAAAGCAAGCCCCAAGGTCAAGCCCATAATTGGTGACGCAGGGAACACAGTCTGTCTACAGTGTGCACTGCAAATGTTTGTGAGTGACATTTAATTGATCACGCCCCCCCCCGCCCCCTCCTGGAAAGCAGTCTGTGTTCTAGCTTGGACGGGCCTGGGAAGGACGTGAATGGGAGGAGAGGCCCAGTGCAGCACCCTGGGGTTGCCTTGCACAGTTGGACTCCAGCTCCAGGTCTGTTGCCCTCCCTGGGTCCCTGAAGTGGGCAGGAAGCAGACAACTGGAGCAGGAACCAGCAGCTGCTGGCTGCTGTCCCTGGGGCCAAGGGGACTTGAAGAGGCTGGGAGCATGTGCCTGAAACTCTTTTAAGCTGTGCTATTTTGCAACATTGAGAGTTCTCCTGTGTGTGTGCATGTGTGTAGGTGTGCGTGCATGTGTGTGAATGCATGTGTATCTGTGTCTCCCTCTATTTGTAGACTCCTGAGGCAGCAGGGATAAGTGAGGCCTCCCTCACCACCCGGCGAGGAAGTCAAAGGGATTGTGGAGTCTGTCAAAGAGGCGTGGAAGACGTAGTCATGTTTGCACAGAAATCTCTGGTGCGTGATGCAGGCTGGAAAGAGCAAAGAGACTGGAATTAAAACACCGCCTGGCTAGTTACTAAATACAATGTTTTCCAGGACGTGTGAGCAGCTGTTTAAATTCCAGAGCATGGAATAGCATGTAATTCTGTCTTTCTCGCATAGTAACTGCTTGGGGTTCTGGTTGGGGACTGATGCTGACACAGAGTAGCTGGGAAAGTGAATGCAAGTGTACCCCACAGAATTTCAGGTTGGTGCAATAGCAGGTGGCTGGCTGGCTCCCATGGCTGAAGCTCAAAGAACGGGCGGTGCTCTCCCTCCCTCCCTCCCTCTTGCTGGAAGAAGGCGAGGATGAGCATGCGCTCAGCCCGGCACCTGGAGGACCTCCAGCCCCTGCTCTGCCTCCCACCTGCCCGGGTGCTATTTCTCCAAGTGTAGGATCAGAGAGGAGATGGCAACCTTGCCAGGGAGTGGTGGAGGAACCACTTGGAACATAGTTAAGCCAAGAGGGGTGTCTACAGACATCCTAAGCTGAAGAAAAGGCAAGAAATGAACAAAATAAAATAATAGTGTCTGCTTCTGCGGTTACTGGCACAGCGTGCTGTGTAACAAACGTCCTGCAACTTGGTGGGCGAATACAACGGCCACCACTCCTGCTCTGTGGGCATGCCGGGGTGGCTGCTCTGTGTGTCTTCACCTGGGGACCTGGGCCCAGCAGGTACTCACAGGAAGCTCCTCTCCTGGTGACGGCAGGTGTGCAAGGGGCAGGCTGGAGTGCATGGCACTCTTTGTACCTCCCTTTGGGTCATGCCTATTTGCATTCCGCTGGCGAGAACATGTCACACGGCCCAGCAAAGTCAAGGTGCAGAGAAGCGAGGCTGGCCTTTGGGGGGAAGAACCGCAAAATCACACAAGAGGCCCCGACACAGGGAAGGTGACATAGTGGGGCTTCCATCCACCACAGTGACTGAGACCATGTGCAAGCAGCAAAGCAGTTAGGTGGCGTGTGCATGGAAAAGCTGGGGGACAAGACAGGAGGGGACAGACCAGGCGACACGGGAGCCTCTGGGTGCTGCGCGGAGCAGCTGGGGCCGTTCTTATGGGCAGCCTGGGAAGGGCTGGAGCTGCAGGGTGACGGGGGCAATTTGTGTTCTGGAAAGTAGTGACCAAGCAGAAGGGGCTTGAGGTGACCGTCCAGGGGAGAGACCCCAGAACTCCTGGGTGTGGGTGTGCACACATCTCTCTGAGCAGGTTTGACCAGCTGGTGGTCATGAGGAAGGAGAGGGTCACAAGAAACACTTGGGAGTGAAAGGGGACAGGGCACCCGGGGGATCAGGTCACTGGGCTCCAAGGCAGATCCCTGGCCCTCCAGGTTGGGGCCTGAAGGTCCCAGACGTCTCTTGAGAGCAGCAGGAGATGCTGACCTGCAGAGGAAGAGCAGAACATGAACCTGCCCAGTGTCCTGGGAGAAGAGCGCGGGGGGACAGGCCCTCTCTGGTCTGTCACTGCTTGGCCCTCAGAGCTGCGCCCAGGTGCCCGCAGTGTTCAGGAGATGGTGCTGGTGGCAAGCTCCCTGGCATGTGTGTCTGCAGCTCAGGGGGAACTGTGGCCTGGAGTGGCGGTTTGGGGGTCATTCAGGCCCAGGTGGTGGCTGGGGACCAACTTCTCTGAAATAGTCCTGGAGGGACACATGGGTCACCCTGTCCCACGGGCGCTTGTTGTGGCTTCTAAATCTTATTTATTTATTCATTCTCTCTAATTGGGTATATAAGTCTTACTCTCTAGCTGAAGAGCTCGGGTTCCGCCCATGGCCCACGGGCCTGCCATCATCCTCCCGGCCGAAGGCCCCGCTCCTCCCTCCTCCCCAGCTCCCTCCAGCCTGCGCCTCCCCCGCCTCTGTGCTTTCCCTCAGGAGCTCTCCCAGGTTTGGAGCTCACTCTCTCGTTTCTCGTGTCCTGAAATGCTACCCGGTCTCCAGGACCCAGCCCAGTGCCACCTGCTCTGCGACACCTGTGCCCGCGGCTCTGGGAAGGACGCACTCCCTGCTGGCCCTCCGCCTCACGGGCACCTCCTGCGGCCTGGGGTCTGACATCACGGTGCAGCGCCACCCACCGCCTGACACCCCTGAGCCTCATGCCACCCCAGAGGCCTGACTGAGTCCCCGGGGCCCACCAGATGTGCCCCCTGCCCAGAACACATGCGCTGCCCCCCCCTAGCTCCGCGCCAGCCTGAGCAGCTGCACATACCCATCCTCCGCCTGGTGTCCCCCCGCCAGCCAGCAGAGCCTCTCACTGGCCCAGCACGTCCCCCTGAGGGAGCAGGGGCACCTCACAGACCTGCCTCGGGCCCCCACAGTCCCTGCAGGCACTGAGCTCCCAAGGACAGCCCCGAGGGGCCCTGTGGGTGGGGGACGTGCTTCTCCCCGGGATAACCTGCTACTGAGAGGCCCCTGTCCGCCTGGCCTGGCTGGTCCAGTACCAGGTGTTTACCTTCTCTTACTCATGGCCCCTCCCCACGGGGGAGTGGTCAGGCCTTCTCCCACCCTGGGTCCTCTCAGGCCTGGACTTTGAACCCCTGGCCTTCTTTCCCTCAAGGTCGGGAACCTTGAGGTTCTGGCCTCCTGCTTGGCCACAAGTGCAGCTCAGGAAATGTGTGTGGACGCTGTGGCCGCTCCTCCTCCTCAGGCCGCTCCTCCCAGCTCCCCACCGCCTCCTGGGACCCACGGCACTAGATGGAAGCCTGTCATCTGGGGCCCTTTCTGCCCTCTGTCTCCTTTGTCGATCCCTGTACCGAGCTGGGAATTCTGGACGGACATTTATAGACCACCGTGAGTCCCTGCAAAGACTCCCCCAGATTCCGCACCCCAGGCCACCTCCACCCGGTGGGAAGCCCAGCCAGTCGCAGCGCATCATCTCCCCTGCTTGGCTCCAAATGATGTTTAATTTTTCTGTAAATTAACTTGCACAGTGTCACACCACATTACCGCACCCTGGAACATTCCGATTCCGATCTGTGAGCAGCCGACCAGCCGACACACAGAGAGATGCCACCGCATTCTCCGGGGACGTTTTCCCGTAATGTAACTGATTAAAACACAGCTGACTGGGGGAGACGCAGGCGCTGCGGCCGGCCGCGGGCGAGCGGGCGAAACCCGGGGATAATGAATAATGGCTGGTGGCAAAACTGATAATGCACCCTCTATTGTATCGACTGGGGCTGCGGCTTCAGTTAATCGTGCTAAATTGCTGGGCTGGGTTCCACCGGGCTTGGCCGCTGCCTTCCTCTTTTGAAAATTTTCATTTGTCTGAAGTTGAGTTCTTGTACCTTCCTCCTGGAGCTCCATTCAAATGAGATGGCTATTTTTGCTGCGGCGCCCGTGGGAGCGTGTGTCTGGGAGGCAGCCGGGCCGCGTGGCTGCATCTGTCAGCTGCACGCACCCACCACGGTGCCCACCCCGCGCCCCCCCGCGCCCTGTGCCGTGGCCAGGCCGGGCGACGGCTGTGTCCTCCCAAGCCTGACGCCCAGGCGAGGAAGACGCGGGGCCCCGAGTGTGGGCCGCCTGTGGGGCTGCGTCCTGGCTGCAGCGAGGCAAGGACCCGTCCCTCCTGCCCCGGCACTTCCTGGCCTCTGGCCTTGAGCCTCCGCCTGCCCCCACTTGTCAGTGCTGTGCTATGAAGTGGGTAGTGGAAGTGGACCGTGGGGCCTTGTGCTTGGCACACAATCTGTGTCCAGTGCACGGTCCTTGTCGCCATGACAGAGGCCTCTGCAAAGGACCACAGGGCACAGGGAGGAGTGACCAGCCACCTGGAAGGAAGGGCCAGCTCCACAGAGGAGCTGATCGGGAGTTGCAACTTGAGGGTGAGAAGGACCAAGGACCAAGGGAGGGAGGCTGCTGTGTCCAGGGCAGGCCGAAGGCCGGGCTGGAGGGTGGACGGGGCTGTTCAAGAACAGTGAATCTGCGACGGTCCCCACGTCAGCTAGGCTGGGCTCCGGGTCCTCTCCCGCCCTGACCCGTCTCCTCCGCTGGCCCACACCCAGAGCACCCCGACACCACACTGCAACACCAAGGCCTGGGGTCCTCCCTAGGGATCCCCGCAGGGCCGAGCCCCAGGCTCCTAACACCTCCTCAACTGGCTTGTCTCTGCTTCTTGGGGGTCACTCCCGAATAAGCTACACCCTGCCACGTCTGCGTCCAGGGGACCCCCTAAGGAAGACAGGCCACGCTCGCCCCACCTACCCCACCAGACCTGCCCTCCCCGGTCGGATCTGGGGAAGAAGAAACGTGGGCCTGGGGCCTGCTGTGACGTCTACACGGCCAGCTGAGGGGTGAGAGGCTCGGCTGAGAGGGGTGCAGGCAGACGAGAGCCGAGCACCTTCTGCCCAAGCTCCAGGCTGCCTGCGTGTGGAGCCAGGGTCTCTCCCTGCCTCTGTCTTGCCATCCACTTGGGCCCCACGTGGTCCTGTCACAAAGGGAGCCAGTAAAGGGCAGGGCAGAAGACAGGCCACTTTTGCCTCAATCTGCCTCACCAGAGTGTAGAGCAGCCGGTTGTGCGGGAAGGAAGCTGATCAGATCCCTGTTCTGTCCTTGCTGTGTGGCCTTGGGTGGGTGCTGAACTCCTCTGGGTCTCAGGATCATCATCTGCCAGAGGGTCGACGGCCCCAGGAGGGCTCTGTTCATCCGGCTGGCACTGATCGGCTGTGACCTGGGTGCCACACGCTCTCTGAGCACGAGGCTGGACTATGGACTTAAACACCCAGGTTCCTGTCCTGCAGGTCGCGCTGCGGTGACAGGACGCCATGAACAAGAAGGTGGCGAGTCAGTTCAACAGAACGTTGGAAGGTGTGAGTGCTGTGGCCAAGGGGGTGGGGAGGAGCGTGGGAGGTGTGGGGCGTGGGGGGAGGAGGCCATCCGGCCCCAGGTGTAAAGCTGAGGAGGGAGTTAGCCTGGTGCACCTCTGGGAAAGAATCATTCAGGATGAGGAACAGCCAGTGCAAAGGCCCTGAGGTAGAAGTGTGGCTGGAGCAGAGTATACGAGGGAGCTTGGGAGGAGTGGAGGGCACGGGGATAGCAGGTCTGACTCTGGAGCCTGCAGGCTGCTGTGCAGAGCCCTGCACCCCCCATTGGACTTCCTGTGTGGAGCTCAGTGTGGCGGGTGGGAGTGGTAGGGATCCAAGATGGTGGTGGCTAGGTGGGGACAGCTGCTGTGGTCCCACTTGGGACATGGTCAGAGTGAGAGGAAGTGGACTTTGAAAGGCCTCGGTTCAGGGCGGTGAGGCGCCATACACACGGGCGGTGAGTCCTGTGGGCCTGGCTGAGGCCTTGGGGGCAGTGGGTCCCTTCCTGGGGGTGGGGGCACGAGTTCAAAATGAGCTCAGGTCTGCAGAGCCGAGAGCCGGGCTGGCCCCAGGTAAATGTCCAAACCGTGCCCTGGCGTTGGGGACGCTGTGACCCAGTGGCCCTGGAGCCCAGGGGTCCATAGGGTGTTCAGAATCCTCCCCCAGCCTCTGACGCCCCCCTCTGGACCCAGCAGAGATACAGGGGGCCCTGAGGCCGTTCCCAACCGCGCCCCACGGCGGGGGGGGGGAGGGGAAGCCCCTCTTTGTCCTGGGGGTCGGTGGGCTCTCCCAGGTCGGGTCCAGGGGACAGTGGCTGTGGAGCTGCAGAGATTCCTGAGGCCCTGGTGGCTGTTCACCCCTCTCACATCCCAGAGGGACCCCCTCTTCCCACCAGTCCCCTGGAGGGGGGTTGCACATGGAGGTGCTGAGCACCCGGACCCGGGCTGACCTGGAGGGAGCAGGCCGGGAGGGGCTGCCCCTGGGGTCCACACCTGGGCTCCGCTGAGGACCGCCCGCCCTCTCTTGGCGACCTGCACTCCCGCCGTGGAGGAGGCCGGCTCTGCTCCTTGAAGAGGTTTGTTAAATGGACAGCCGGAAGGGAATGGCAGGCAGGCGTTCCAGGCTGTTTATGTAAGTGAACAGCTAAATCAGGACGACCTCTCTGAGCACCATCTGTCTCCATCCGAGCTTTAAAAATCTGGTCACCTAGCAATGTTCTCGAGTCAGGCGGAAAACCAGAAAGCGGGCCAGCCCCGCTCCTGCTCGGAGAGGGGACTGTCACTCCTCTGTGTGGATCCTCCTTCCTGCCACAGCGGGCAAGTGCTGGGGCTGCTGTGGCAGGGGCCCGTCGGGAGGTGCTGGGGCCACTGGGGGTACAGGTGGTGACGCAGCCGCAGGCCCCGCTCTGCTCACAGCTGCCTCCGAAGGCAACAGTGGGCAGCCGCCAACAACGAGGCTGGATGATAAAGTCACCCCCCTCCCCAGGCCACCTGGCTGTCACCATGTGGACGCCCAGAGGAGTCCAGGCAGCCCATGAGCAAGGCAGAGGCAGCTCAGCCCACGGGGACGGGGCAGGAGGAGGTTGTGGGCAGGGAGATGGGACAGCTGTAAAGGTGACCCCGGCTGAAACTGCGGGGGAGGCCGCTGGAGGCCAGCGCTCACGCCGGACAGTTGCTCTTTGGACAGTGCGTTGGCCTCCTGGGTGTCTGTCCCGGGTGGGCAGGGAGGTCCTCTGCCTGACGCTTCTCGCCTCGATGCGGGGCCCCCAGGGCTGTGGAGCTGGTTGCTGTCTCCTGTCTGGGGGACAACAGCACTGTCTGTCCAGTGTCTGCTCAGCCGGTGGCCAGGACCCTCCTGGAGGCAGGACCCTCCCTGCAGTGGCTCGTCCCCTGCAGGTGGTCCCAGGGGCCAGCTGCTCCACTCCCAGGTCGGCATGGAAGACGGAGGGGCCGAGAGGCTGCGGCAGGGAGGCCACCAGGGGTGGGCCGTGACAGGAGCTGCCACCCTCAGTGGCCTGGAGGGTCACAGTGAAGTGCAGTGACCAGGGCTTGGGACTGGGTCACTCATGGGGGGCCGCTGGGGGCTCCCTCAGGGGAGGAGCAGCCCTGGAGAGGCAGAGCCCTGGGCAGAGAGGAGCAGGGGCCCTGCAGCCTCCACCCGGCCCCGGCAGGTCCTCCGTGGACTGAAGCCAGTCAGCGGCCAGTGCACACGGAGGCCCAGGGAGGAGCCTGCGGGGGGGGGGCAGAGCACGGTGACGAGGGGGGCAAGGAACAGACCCGAAGCCGGAGGGTTCCGCTCTCCCGAGGCCTCTCCCGTCACACAGGTGCCGTCTCTCCAGCGTCTCCCCCGGCGTCCCCTCTGCACCTGTCTGTCCTAATGTCCTCTTCTTGCAAGGACACCAGGAGACAGCCCTGGGGCCTTCCCGTCTGGCTTCACTCCACACACAGGGTCCGTAGTCACCATGAAGGTGAATTCCTGGGGGACACAGTTCAGCCCATAAGGGAACCCCAGGGTTGCAGCCTCCTTAGGGTCACACAGACCAGTCCTCCTGCAGTGAGGGAGGGGACCACAAAGGACAGGAATGTCAGCGGGCGAGGCCCCTCCCTGGCACCCAGGAGAAGTCCTTCCCCGGCAGGCCTCGGGGCCGCTCTGCGTGCACAGTGTGTGTGTGTCCTTCTTGCAGATGAGCAAGCAAACGAAGCTCATGCGCTGTCCCACCTCCCTCCTTCTCTTAGCAAGGCCACCCAGAGCCTCGTTCTTTGGAGACTCCACAGGTGAATTGTCGCCATCTGTGCGTGGCTTATGGTCTCCAGTGCTTGTGGCCTCTGTATTGGGGACAAAGTGCTGCAGCAAGCGTTCCAGTGTCTGGGCCCTTCCTCACGGGTCAACACCTGCTGGGAATTGCTGGGTCAAAGGCCACCAGCCTTGGGTGGGCGTCTGAGGGCCAAGTTGCTCCTGGGGTGTGGAGCAGTGCACAGGAGGGCCCGTCCCCATAGCCCTGCTGGCCCGGCCTGGGGCCAACAGGTTCACTCCTGTTAGTCTGATGGTAAAAAGCGGCATCTCCCCGTAGTTGCCTGTAGAGTTGAGGCGACATCTGCGTAACGTCGGGTTGATCAGCCACTTACAGTGGACACTTGACCAGTATTGACACGTCCACTGCCGTGTAGCTACCGTGCCTGTCTAGCCCAAAACATGCTGCTGCCCCGAGGGAAACCCCCTGAGCGTTGACCCATCTCTCCTCCCCCTCCCCCAGGCCCTGGCCACCCTCCATCTGCCCTCCGTCTCTGAGGACCTGCCCTTTCTGGACATTTCATAGAGGTGGCATCGTGCACTGTGTGGCCCTTTGTCACGGGTCACTTTGACGAGCGTCATGTTTTGAGGCAGTGGCTGTGCGGTCCTCCCTGACCATGTGAGTCACAGTCCCCAGGTGAACAGATGTACCCTGGGCTGAGGGTGTGCCCCGTGTGCTCTGCAAGGTCTCACTCTCCAAATGACCGCCCCAGGTGACTCCCGCTGTCCCCTCTCCCAGCTCCTCACCCACCAGCCCTGGGGACTTCTTTTCATGCTTTCTATTAGTAATCTGTGACACTTAATGATATACTCCAAAGTCAGCAGCTTAAAATCATGAACATTTGGTACCTTCATTTCTGAGGATCAGGGACCCGGGAGTAGCCACCCTGTGGTAGGTTCTGACTCTGCCTTTCCTATGAGACTGTCATCAGGCTGTGACATTCAAAGGTTCCGAGACGGTGCCTCACATGGCTGTTGAGTGGGGTTCCGTTTCCTCTTTGAGTGTGGACAGGAGGCTTCGGTCCTCTGCCACATGGATCTTTCTCCAGGGTTAGTTGAGGGTCCTCACAACATGGCGGTTGACTTCCCTGGAAAGAGTGATTCAAGAGAGGGCGCGAGGAAGAGTCAAGACCTTTTATGACCCCGTCTCAGAAATGACACCGCATCTACTTGTCAGAAGTGTCTGTAAGTCCAGCCCGGACTCAAAGGGAAGAACTTAAGCTGCAAAAGTTCTTATTTTTTTTTGGTACTGGGGTTTGAACCCAGGGGTGCTCTACCGCTGAGCTACGTGCCCAGCCCTTCCTATTTTTTAGTCTGAGACGGGTTCATCAAGTTGCCGGAGTCTCACTCTGCACAGGGGTGATGCCAGGGTCAGAGGAATGATGTGCCAGGTGCGGGTTAATAAGGTGGGGCTGGGATCCAATTCCTCCGAGGCAGCAAGAAGTCAGAGGGGCTGTCCATGGAGATCTGCAGGGCACCCGTGGAGGGGCAGGGGGGCAGGGAGGGGGAGACCCCGTCGCGCCTGGGCTCAGAAGCGTGGCTGGGAGGTGCCAGGAGGGGCAGGCAGGTGGGTGGGTGCACACGGTTGGGCCTGGCAGACACCTCGGGTCCCAGGGGGAAGGAGCACAAACCTTGAGCCTTTCCCTCCCATGTAATGGAAATGCTGATTGCACATGGTCTCTTTCCATTCATTCTAGAAGCACAAGAAACCTGGCAAATTCTGTTTTGTTCGCTGTTTTCTGCGTGGAGTTTCAAAGTGGTTCTAAAGACCATCCAGTCGTCCACGAGTCAATCTCTGCCTTGGTGAGGCAGAGCTCGGTCCCACTGAGTCTAAACAAGGGGACTTTGGGAAGGTGGAAGCCCGCAGCTCCCTGTGGAACCCCTGCTGTCCTCGTCCCCACTTTGCAGGGTCCCGGGCAGCCCCTGAGATGGTGCCAGCCTCTCTTCAGGGGTAGACACGAGGATTCTGTGGGGAGCCCTGGTCTCTGCACACGGCTGGTCTGAAGCCTCGGGTTTGTCTTCATTTCATCACAAACTTCTGTGGCCAGCCACACACTGTACCTGGGGGACATTGCTGCTGGCAGCGTGGACCTTGCTTCCAGGGCTGGCCAGGTGTGTCTGGCCCTCAGTGTGACCAGCCCTCCTCTCCTGCCCCCCCCACCTCACTCTGCCTTCCTCCTCTTCTCCATGGGGTAGGAAGGTGGGCGACTGGGACGCGGGAAGGCAGAGGACTGGGGGGGTCAGAACCTGAGTCCGCAGCTTGGGTCTGCTCCTGGCCTCTGGCTTCTGCCCTGCCAGCTGCTGGGGCCTTGAACGGGTCTCTTGACCTCTGTGCTCCAGTTTCCCCATCTGTAAAATGGACGTAATGACGGCTCTAGGTTCACAAGGCAGTTATGAGCGTCTGTGGAATCAATTAGTGGAAATTTCTTAGAACCGTGCCTGGCCCCGGGGGACCTGTGCCTGGCCCTGGGGAACCCGTGCCCGGAGGTCTGTTGAACCGTCTTCGTCTCTTGTCATTCCATCTCCAGGGCCTGCCCCTCCTCTCACTACTGTCCACTACGACGTCACCTGCCATCCTTCATGTATTCAACGGGCACCGGGCACTGCCGAAGACCAGCCCTGACTTCAATCCTGGGGACAGGACGATGACCAAGGTCAGCGTGGTTCTTGCCCGGGAAGCTCACTCGGGGGACGCCTACACACCTTCAGTCAGCGCCACCTGGCAAGAAGTGTCCCTCCCGCCTTCTAATGCTCAGAGGGGCTGAGGCTCTGTGGAGGGGAAGCACCTGGCCCGGGCCTCATGGCGGGTGGGTGGCCCAGCCTGGTCTGAGTCTCCTGCCATCCCACCTTGTCAGCCCCCCAGGCTTCCTGGGGACTTCTGAGTGCCCCAGACAGATGGCACTCAGTGCACCCACCAGGCCCCCCCATGTCCTCCCATCCAGTCTGTGCTGTGGGGACAGGGGGACCATGGAAACGAGCAGTGGGTGCCTGCAGGCTAGAGTGACCCAGAGGACACGGGGACTGCCCGGAGCTGTTCCCGGAGCCTGTCCTTGGCTCTGGATTCCAGAGCGGCACAGGCAGAGCCGCCCACTGCACACTTCTGGAGGGCCCGCTGGGCATTGGTGGCAGAAGCCCTGGACCATGTGTGGGAAGATGGCCTCGGTCCCTTTGGGATTCAACAGGTCTGAGCTTTGCAGAATCTCCACTGGCAGAGGGCAGGGCACCCACATCCTTCAGAACAGTGCTCTGGACTGAGTCCATGGACCCCAAACTCCTGTGTTGAACTAACCTGAGGGAGGAAGCCAGGAGGCGGGCCCTGGGCTCTGGGCAGTGGTCAGGGCAGGAGGGATTCGTGCCTCCAAAAGGCGGTGCCCAGCCCCTCCTGCTGCAGCGGGAAGGCGCCCTCTGTGAGCCAGACTCCCAGCAGACACTGATCCACGAGATGCTTGATCTTGGACTTTGGTATCCAGAACCTGGAAATGAACTTCCACTGTTTATGAGCCACCCCACCGATGGCATTTCAGATAGCGGCTCCCGTGGACTCCAGTGGACCGAGGTACCTCCAGACCTAGGAGGCCATGCTGCTGGCTCCCCTCTATGGTTAGAATGAGGAGGCCCCCAAATCCCGCCCCACCGCACAAGCCGGAGACCCAGGTTTCCCACGCATGTGTCCTGGGTGGCTGCCCAAATCCCGAGCCTCAGCCTGAGGGGGGTCCAGGCCCCTGCTGGGAGCCGGGTTAAGAGGGGGGTCCTCAGGAAGGGCTGAGACTGGAGACGCCAGAGGGGCCATGGGCTGGCTGGGACAAGTCATCCCCGCATTTCAGGCTGGTCAGAGAGCTGCCCACAGGGTCATCAGGCAGAAGCCACCTAGGGACGGGGCTGGGTTGTTCTGGAACGTGCTGAATCGGGGATGACGTTGGGGTGGCGCAGTGCAGCAGGAAGTGGGGTCATCAGGCCCTTTACCCCTGCGATGGGTTGAACAGGATCCCCCAAATTCCTGTCCACCTGGAACCTTAGCAGGTGAAATGGGATCTTTGGAAACGGGATCTTTGCAGGTGTAATTCAGTTTAAGATGAAGCCAAACCGGATCAGCATGGGCCCTAATCCAATATGACTTGGCCTTATGCCGAAAGACGAAATCACCACCAATTTAGTTTGAAGGCTTGTTAGCTGGCGCGGGATGATTCTGCAGGGTGGTGGAATTGGTTGTCACGTCTTTATACGCGCACGTCACAGCTGTGTAATCTGGACAGTTCTGTTCCCTTCACGGCCCTTCCCCTCCTCCTCCTCCCCGGTCTCCTTCCTGTGCTCTGTGGCTGTCCCTTGTGTTTCCATGGCTTTGTTGTGTGTGACTCTAGAATCAGGCAGCACCGCGTCCCCACGTGTTCTTTTTTTTTTTTTTTTTTTTTTTATTGGTCGTTCATAACATTACATAGTTCTTAATACATCATATTACACAGTTTGATTCACGTGGATTATGAACTCCCCCTTTTACCCCATATACAAATTGCTGTATCATATCAGTTTTCCTTCCATTGCTTGACATATTGCCTTTCTAGTGTCTGATGTATTCTGCTGTCTGTCCTATTCTCTACTATCCCCCCTCCCCTCCCCTTCCCTCCCCTCCCCTCCCCTTTTCTCTCTCTACCCCTTCTACTGTAAATCATTTCTTCCATTTGTATTATCTTGTCTTGCCCCTCCTTTCCTCTTATATGACATTTTGTATAACCCTGAGGATCGCCTTCCATTTCCATGCAATTTCCCTTCTCACTCCCTTTCCCTCCCACCTCTCATCCCTGTTTAATGTAAATCTTCTTCTCAAGCTCTTCGTCCCTACCCTGTCCTTGTTTACTCCCCTTATATCAAAGGAGTCATTTGGTATTTGTTTTTTAAAGATTGACTAGCTTCACTTAGCATAATCTGCTCTAATGCCATCCATTTTCCTCCAAATTCTATGATTTTGTCATTTTTTAATGCAGAATAATACTCCATAGTATATAAATGCCACATTTTTTTTTTATCCATTCATCTATTGAAGGGCATCTAGGCTGGTTCCACAGTCTTGCTATCGTGAATTGAGCTGCTATGAACATCGATGTAGCAGTGTCCCTGTAGCATGCTCTTGTTAGGGCTTTAGGGAATAGACCGAGAAGGGGAATAGCTGGGTCGAATGGTGGTTCCATTCCCAGCTTTCCGAGAAATCTCCATACTGCTTTCCAAATTGGCTGCACCAATTTGCAGTCCCACCAGCAATGAACAAGAGTGCCCTTTTCCCCACATCCTCTCCAGCACTTATTGTTGTTTGACTTCCTAATGGCTGCCAGTCTTACTGGAGTGAGATGGTTCCCCACGTGTTCTGATACCCAGAGCGGAGCCCGGGCTCAGCAGGTGGAAAGGACCAGGGAAGCACAGGGCGGGTCGGCCATCTCGCAAAGTCGAAGCAGAGGGGCTCCCTGGCCATGCCAGCTACAGCCGTGTGTGGGAGCTGCTCCTCTCTCCTCTCTCTGCCTCCAAGGCTCAGGTCCACAGCTCAGCTGCAGCTTGGTGACGGGAGCCTCCCCTCAGAGCCTGGGTAGCTCCTCCCCAGGACGCCTGAAGGAGCCGGCCTCGATGGGCCTCTGGTGCTGTGAGAGCACACGCTCCTGTTGCTCCAGGCTGCCCCGTTTGTGGCACTTTGTTGTGGCTACCCCAGGAGAATCCCATAGTCCCTTCCCCGGCACCATCTCTGGGCATGAAAGTGGGTCTGGAGAGGGACCTGATTTTCTGGTCCTTGGGACACTGCTCTGAAGAGGGCTCATCCAGGGCCAGACTCAGCGCAGCGCACAGGGTAAAGGAGGCAGAAAGGGGTCTTCCTCAGGCGCTGGTGAAATGGCCGGCCCCTCTGGCCTTGCTGCAGCCTGTGCCCCACTGAGCATCACTGGGCCTAAGCGTCCAGGGGCAAGTGGGAAGTGAGGTTGGGGTCAGGGCTGCAGTTGTAGATTTGAGGGCCGCCTACACACAGGTAACCTGTGGGATTCTGCGGGTTGGTGGCCCACCCTGGCCTTGTCTAGCTGCAGGGCCCACTGCCCAGGGAACACCATTCTGATTTGGGATCCAGCACAGATGGAGTGGTCTCCTATCTGTTTCAGCCAGTGTGCCCCCTGGGCACATCTCTGTAAATCTGACATTTATGTTCACTGATCAAAGTAAGGACCCAATCAGCATTGATTGCTACACGATTTAAGGCACTTCAGATTCTGGCAACTTTGATTGATGTGCATTTGTTTGCTTTCAAAACAAGTGATATTAGTAGACACATATTCCTGGCGTGTGAATGGATATGTACTATTTCATCTAAACATCCCAGTGTATGCACATGGTCTGTGTGTTTTGATTTTTCGTCTTCATGCCATGATCCGACATGCCGAAATACTGGGATTTGCTTAGCCCAGGCCTGGGTTGGTTTAATTCCCTTTTCAAAAGTCTCTGCATTTCCGGAATATCAGCTCCAGAGGAGTATGCATGAGGACAGCAGGACACGGTGCCCCAGGCAGGGCCCGACCTGGGACTGTGTTAACCACTAATGCCCAGAAAACACCTCCGGTGAGACCTGGCTGGAGGAATCCCAGGTCAGTCCGTGGCATGCGGTAGCTTGTACTCACAGCACCCTGAATTCATCAGCGCATGCTATGAAGACCCCCCGCACACGCCTGCCATTTCAGCTGAGCTTAGCTGGCCCCAGCCCATCGACTGTCCTTCAGGGTCTTAAAGACCTCGCAGCCCTGGGCAGCACATGGGTAACAGGGATCTGAGAAACTGGCCTGGGGCCTCCGCCACACCGCACCTCTCCCCCCATCTGGGGGTCTAGACCACAAGAGGGGACGAGGACAGAGGCAGGGAAGGTACCCTGCCTCCACTGCTGTCCGTGAGAGTGGAACTGGGTGACAGGTATATATGCCACAAGCCAGGAACGTGTTGGGGGGTTTCTCTGTGCAACCCGATGACCTGGCTGCTGGAGAAGACCCCGGGCTGGGGACTCAGGGACAGGGAGACTTGGAACAAACATCCCTACAGACGCTGCAGGTCAGGGGTCTCCTTGGAACCCTCTCCTTCCCCCACTGGAGCATCCACAGGCTCCCAGCTTCCAGATGGCGCAGCCTCCTTGGGACGGCACCTCCTTCAGTCTAGGCAGAGGGTGGCACCCCACCCCCAGGGCAGCTTGGCCAGACCCGACCGTCCCCGTGGCCATCGCCTAGGTAGTCCCCACCTGGCCCTGGCGAGAGCAGCTCACCTTAGCCCTCCAGCTCTGCAGTCCCAGGATGCCCGCCCCAAATCCACACACGGAAGCCCTGGATCCTGATGTGACGGGAGATGGGAGTCCTCGGAGGTGACTAGGGTCAGATGGAGTCTGAGGGTGGGGCCCTCGTGATGGGATTAGTGCCCAGAGAGGAAGGACACCTGAGAACTCAGTCTCCACCTGTCTCCTCCACGGGAACAGGCCAGGAAGGGACCCAGCAGGCTGCTCCTGGTCTCAGACAGGCAGCCTCCAGCACCAAGAGAACCTGAGTGTGTGTTTTTAAGCCACTTATTTATGGTGTTTTGTTGTGGACGCTCACCCGGACTCATACAGCCTGTGGCGAGCAGGCCAAGTGGGTGTGGGTCCCCTGAACTGTGTGCCCCAGAGTCATGTGGTGAAGTCCTACCTGAGGACCTACGGTGGGGGAAGATGCATGTGGACAGCCACCTGCAAGTCCCAGCTTTTGCCACCTAGCATCTTCCAAGGCTCTGGTATTTTCCCTGCAATAACAGGTTTTTATACTGCCTCCCCTCCCCTCCCTGAGCCCCTTACCCACTGTCCCTTCTCCCCTTGCCTGGTAGATAGAGCTTCTCCACGCACCTTGGGCCTCCAGCCTCCTCCCCAGAGTCAGCTTCAAGGGGGACCCGCGCTCAGCTCAGTGGTCCACGTCGCGGACTTGAAGTTCTCAGTAATTTCTGAACATGGGCCCTGGACCTGCATGTTGCACCAGGAGATGAAAATGGTCTGCTCCTTCTGTGTTGGGTGGTGGGTTCACTCCCTCTGGCCTGCAGACTACTGAGGATGGGGACTCTGTTTGGTTACACTTGGGACCCCAGGAAGTGTCTGTCTGCTGTGTAACAGGGACTCACAAGTGAGATTGAGTGAATGTTCTTAAGCAGCAGAGGCTGGTCCCTGGTGGCTCCAGGTTTGGATGGGCGAATCCAGAGCTGGTCAGGTGAATCCAGAGCGGGTGACCTCCCTGATTCAAAGCCTGGGAGGAACCACTCTATCCAGGTCGGCTCCTCACATAGTGGATGCTGGAGGCAGAGTGGCTGTTCATTGGTCTGGCACTGTATGTTGAGGGCCACCAGAGGATCTGTGCCAGAAAGCCACTCCCAGCCAAAAATCTAACAGCTGGCCTGGCATTTGAATGTCCCCAAATTGCTACTACAAGGTAGTCTACAGGGCTGGGGTGTCGTTCAGTGGCGTAGCATCCGCCTGACATGTGCCGTGCCCTGGGTTCCATCCCCAGCTCGGCAAAATAAACAATTAGAAGATTAGGTAGGTCTTCACTCACCAAACCACGTGGTACTTTGCACATGCAGAAGACTCGGCCAAAAAACACTCGGGCAACAACCTGGGCTTGGCACGTGAGGCCAGGAGGCGAGAGAGGGGCTTAATCCAAACTAGAGCCTGGGGTGGGGGTGGGGGTCCCCCCTTCAGCCTTATCCCTTATCTGCCTTAGCAGGTGAAGGTAGGAACCAGGTGTGGGCAGGCTCTGCTGGGCCTTGGCTGCCAACAATAAGGTCCACGCCACAGTAAATCCTTGCTCTGGGCACCCTAATCCCACCCTGGCTCCCGAGGCTACAGGCAGAGCAGCCGTTCCCTGGAACCCAGTGAGAGAGACCGAGGGAAGGAAGGGATCCGGGCACAGGCTCACAGCTGGGTCAGCCACGTTTCTGGTTTCTGCAGAGTCCATTTTTTACACCTGCCCTGCCTCTGGCCCCTGGATGTGGCCTGTCCTGGGCCCCGCACCATCTGCCTGGGTCACCTTGCCATGGCCTCTGCCCCCCTCACCACTCCCCACCCCACCCCACTCCACTCCTGGGGCAGGATTCCCAGGGCTGGCACCCCACCATCTCCTTACTGGGCTCACACCCGAGGCCACTGTTGACACTGCTCTCGTCGTCCCCAGGCTGGGTACCATGAGCCAGTACAGTCCCAGGCCCAGAGCACACGGAAAACACTCCCACCAGCCAGGCTAAGCCTGCTTCCTGCCTGGTCCTTCCCTCTGCGGGAGAAACCCAGGAAAGGCCCCGTCCACACTTCCCTTCCCTCCCTCCGCCCCACAACTGACCCTGGTGCTTCCCCGTGTCCTCACCCCCTTCCTGGGGTGCGTGTAGCCCTCTCTGGGAACTAGGAGTCAAAGTGTCTACTCCAGGCAATTGTCTCCCCATCTGCCTTAGAATACTTCAGATTCATATTCACACACTAGGTTAAAACAATAGGAAAGAAACAGACAAAACCCCACTCAGCCTTCTTTCCCATTACCAGGACAGGCAGAGGAATTGATTAAATACGCACCTCTCTTTTAACCCTGATGGTCCACTCATCCCTCCACCCATTCACCCACCCACTCATCTCTCCACCCATCCATCCACCCACCCATCCATCTGAGATTAACTGAGCCATGAAACACTTTTTAAACATCTCCCAGAGTACAGCTTGTCCTTCTACTTTGTTACAATATTTTTTTTGGTTTAAAAGTTTCGAATTTTGCAAAAGTTAAATGTATTTCTTATTCTGTATAATTTATGCTTTTGGAATCTTACCACATCTTTCTTTAAATGTCCTAAAGACATTCTCCTATATTTTCTCCTAAAAAGCCGGTATTTTTTTTTTTAACGTTTTGCCTCCCCACATTGAGGCCTTGAATTCTACTGATTTTCATGTCCTCGTGATCTAATCACCTCCCCAAAGTTCCTTCTCCCAATGCCATCACCCTGCATCTCAGATTTCAACCTGTGGATTTGGAGGAGACAATGCCCAACAATTTGATTCGATTCTGACCTCTACAGTTAGTGCAGATCCCACAAGTTAAGGGACAATTCGTCTAGCGGCTCCTACCAGATGCTAATAGGGCTACTAAGGTGCCTGGGTGGCCTGCATCTCCATCCCCTGAGCGCAGACTCGGAGGGTCGCACAACCATCCTCAGGTCCAGTGATTCTCTAGAATAAATGCTGGGGCTGAAGAAAGCTTCCTACTTAGGATTGCAGCTTTATGACACAGGACAGCTCAGGAAGAGCCAAATGGAAAGACACATGGGGGGGTCTGGGGGGAGGAGGGCCCTTCCCAGGTGTGTCACCGTCCCACCTCCCAGATGGGTTGACCAACCCGGAACTCCTTGAGGGTGGTGTTAGAGTTTCACTACGGAGCCACGGTGGGGGAAATCACTGGGCACTGGTGACCAAGCTCAATCCCGGCTGGCTCCTTGCTCAGGAGGTCGGGGAGTGAAGCTGGAAGGCCCCAATTCCTGGTGACCAGCCTCCATCTCCAAGCCACGTGGAGGCTCCACCAGGCATCACAAACTCAAGAAGGACAAAACCATTCTTATCACTCAGGAAAATCCCAAGGATTTTAGGAGCTCTGTGCCCGGATCTGGGTACGAAGACCAAATACCTATTTTCATTCTACCCCACACAGACACTCCTGTTTTTTTGTTGGAGCTATGACCACCTGGAGGAAGGCGACTCCCCGTTCCCTGTGACTAACATGACCAGAGCACTGACCTGTGGTCCAAAGGGTGTAGTGGGGAGTGTGGCCTTCAAGATGTGTCCTTCGAGATGGGGACAGATCTTCTTCACTTGCTCCACTCGGTGACCGGGGTTGGGGTGCGGGATCAGGCCATGGTGAACCAGGATGGTAAATGAACACGGACGGAGTGGACATCTTGGACAACCCATGGGACACAAGTGCCAGCCCTGGGCCATCTCCAGAGACGCACGTGCGTGGAGAAGAGGCACCATTTTGTTTAAGTCACTATTGATTCACACTGATACCAATTACATGCAGCCAAATATTTATCCTAAGCGACTGTCGTTGTCTATTGTGTCGGTTGGAAAGCCGGTAAAATACCGAATCAGATGATGGAGTTGGCTTAATGGTCTTGTTCTTGACTCCCAAGGAAATAAAACCCATGTTGTATCATTAGGTAGTAGGCTTTTTTGGGTAGGATTGAGATAGACGTTTCTTATTGGTTTAAGAAAATTCCTGTCCACTCTTGTTTGCTGAGAGAAAAACCATTTTAGTCGTGGGCGACTTCTGCATTTTATTAAACTCCCTCTTTCATCTGTTAAGGTGGTCCCGGGGCTTTCTGCCTTCACGTTTTAATGTGGTGAAATACATCAGTAGATATTTTAGTGTTAAGTGTCTTTATTCTTGATCTGTCTTGGTATTCATTTAGATGGATTTCTACGCAGGTTGTGGGACCTGGTCTGTAAATTTGACTTAGATACACACATCGGTGCTCATTCTGCAGGAGCTGTTTTTGCCTGCTTTGGACATCAAAGCAGGAGTAGGGGGCCTCCCCCTGTCCACTCCAGGAGACTTCTATGGAACAATTTTGGTCTGATGACGGTGACTTTTTCCTTGACATTTAAGACTTTCAATACTGTCTGACTTGGGGATTTTTTTCTCCCTTTATTTTTTTTCTTTCTTTTCCTCTTTTTTTTTGCAAGTAGATTTGTGACTACTGATTTAATGTTCTTAAAGTTGATAGGTTTTCTATTTTTTTTTTGAAAGTTGGATAGTGTGTATTTTAATGCATTTGTCTATTTCTTCTGCCATGACCTATTTTTTATATCCCGTTGCTCACGGGATCTTCACATTTTTCTCAGGGATCCCGCTGTGAATTTGTGCCTTCCTGAGAACCTTCATGTGTTTTTACCTTCTTCATGATCTTTATTTCCAAGAGTCTATCGACTTTGACTTCTCATTTGTCTTCACATTTGTTGGCTCTTTCCTTTGTGTATTTTCTGACCTTGAATTTCTGTCCTTGTCTTCATCATTTCTTTCCTTCCATTTCTCTGGGATTATTTTCTCCTTTCTTATATTGAATGCTTACTTTATTAATGTCCACGGTGGCTTGCCAACTAACAAGTGTTTTAAATCATTCTGTTACTGCATTAGATACATCCCATGTTGGGGTATATATTTTCGTTGCCTTTGAGTTCTAAATATTTGATATTTTTTTATGATTCATCTTTTGAATTACTTAGAAGTATGTTTTGAACCTCCAAAAATCTGGATTTTATATTTTATTATTTAGTGTCAGAGAGGAAGTGGTCTGTATGATACCAGTTCTCTGATAGTCACTGAAACTTCCCTTGTAACCTAAAACCTGATTAAGTTTTACCTGTCTGATGTCTGTTTGAAAACAGTACTTAGCTCCAGGGTATGTTTAGATCAAATTTGCTCATTGTGTGGTTCAAATCCTCTATGCTCTCACTAATTTAAGCTATGGCTTTCTCAAAGAGGTGTGTTAAAATTTTTCACCATGATGGTGGGATTTTACTTTCTCCATTGGTTTTCTTTTCTGCAGGCAAGAAAAAAATAGATGTGCAGAGACTCAAGACTAGTGTATTTTCTAGAAGAATTCTTTCATAAAGGCTTGTTTTTGTCCCAGTGACTCCTTTGTCTAGTATTAACATTTCTATACTAGCTTTTTTGGGTATACATATTTTCCCAACCCTTATTTTCAAGCTTTCTGTGTTGTCGGATTTAACTGTATCTTAACATTTTTGAATAGATGGACTTCTTCATCCAGTTAGTCTCTGTCAACTGACAGGCAAGTTTAACACATTTACTGTTATTGTAATTACCAATACACTTGGATCTAACAGTTGTAGTTGGACTTCTACCTATTATTTTACTGCTGAGACTTTAATTTCTTCCTCCCATCTTTCATGTTATTTCTGGTTAGTATTTTATTTTTAATCTTCCTGATTCATCATCATTATCATTATTAATATGAATATTATTTATATACTGCTAAGTAGTTTGACTGTCATAAAAATCTCTCCAGAAGTAATTTCTACTCCACTGAAGGAAACCTCTAAATAGTTTTCCTGGTGAGGATCCATGAAGGATAGCAAACTCTGCCTCTGAAAATATCTCCATTACCACCCTCACTTCCGGGTGATAGTTTAGCTAGGTATGTAATAGTACTTCAACAGATATGTTCCCTCAGTACTTTCAGGATATGTAGCATTGTCTTCTGGCATCCATTGGTGATGCTGAGAATTCTGTCAGACAGTCATTTCTTTTCAGGTGGTTAGTCTCATTTCTTTGGTTGTTTTTAAGATCTGTGTCTTTGATGTTCTCTTGTTTCTCCACAGAATGTCAGATGTGTATTTATTTCTTCATCGTCCTGTTTTCATTCTGATGACTCATTTCTTCACTTATGGAAAACCCTTGTTGAAACATGTTGAACTTCTTCTCCCTTGTTGTCTTTATTCTGTTCTAAATTGTAAAATGTGTCTTCAGCCTACTCATCCTATCTTCCAGATTTCTTTGTTAGACATTTATATTTTCATGTTTTTGACTTCTTTGTGTCTCTGTGCTGCATTTTGGATGATTCCTGCCATTTCTCTCATTCTTTGGGTGTTTTAGTTTCTGCTATTTATCTCAAAGTTAATCTACAATTCCAATAGAGATTTTTCACTTCTAAATCTCGTGGATAGTTTTTCAGGTCTGTTTTCCCTTGTTTCAAAAATATCCTACTCTTACCTCATGGCTCCAATTCCTTCTCTAACGTCCACATGATCTTACGTGAGCTTTAAAGTTAGTAAAGATGTTTTATTCATTTCAGTTTTAGGGAGCTGGCTTCTTTGGTGACGTCTAGTGTCTCTCGTGGTGGTTGATGTAGATGTTCTGTGACATTTCTGTTTGGAGCCTGTACTCAGTGTTGGCCCCGGGCCCTGGGAGGGTCCAGCGTGCTCAGGTTTCATATTCGCTTCTGCCAACACTCAGGTGTCTACATGGTCTGGATCAGTCCTTAGGGTCCTTCGTGACTTGGGCTTCTCAGCCTCTCTAGCAGTGGGAGGTCCCACTCTGCCTCTACGTTTTACACATTCCTGGGATTTTCACTTCTGAAGTGTAGTTCCCTTTTCCCTCCCCCCCTTCCTTCCTTCCTCTCTTGCTTTCTTTCCAAGCCCCTTTCTAGTCCCCTTTGTTCCACCTTCAGGGTAGCCCTTCACAGCTCTGGGTTAAGCTGGGACTCTTCTGGTCACTCACCTTGAATGAGCCCCGGATGTCCCCATCTGCCCCCTTTGGAGCCTCAGCCCCCACCTTGAAAGCTGAGGTCATCAGGTATCAGTCGGATATCGACCTCTGCCCCCCTCCCACCGGGCCCTTGACCCCGTTTCCCATCCTGAGGACCCCGCCCCCTTTCTTTCTTTCTAGTGTGAATATTTATTCTGGAAGCTGTTTGGTGGTGATGGCCTCTTTGTTCTTGAAGAGAGGAGATCCCAGGTCCCCTTGTCTGCCACCCTGCTGGGACCCTTTCCCCTTCCATCCACCTGGGCTCCCCTGTGTAACACAAAGGGCCCTGGTGGAGAGAGGCCAGGGAAGGGCCAGGGCAGGGGAGAGGCAGGCTGATAGTGACGGAGGGAAACGTGGTTGGGTGGCATTAGGGACCGTCTCTACAGGATGGGCCTGGGGGTATCTGGTCTGGAGTCACAGAAAACCTACTTAAATTGGCAGCTGGTGAGTGATTTAAGAGGCACCTCCAAAGAGCCGTCACTCCGTGGCCAACCAACTTCTCTCTCTGCAGCACAATTTCCTGGGAATCCAAACTGTGGTTGCTGTAGGCCAGGGGAGCCACCTGCCTCCAGCAGGGTCCAGCCTGCAGGCCGCCTGGGCCCCAGGAGAGGGCACCCACAGCTCTGTGGGTCAGGAGGAGGAGGAGCTTCACAGAAGGCACCCATCTCTAGTCAGGTGAAGTCTGCCCGCTTCCCAGCTCCAGCCGACCAGAGGAGACCCAAGAGTCAGCTGTCACAAGCTGTCACGGCTCCAGAATCTCTGCTGAGTAATGGCTCTGGACTTCAACTCAAAGACTGGGGGCTGTTCCGACCATATTTCATGTGAGAGATGTGCAGTCCTCATCCCGAGGAAGAAATATGGTTGTTAAAGAGGCGGCTAATGGTCCACCATTTATCTGATGGCAAATCAGGGAGGCTCATTAAGCTGACCACAGGCAGGCAGCCCCCTGAAGAGAAATGCAAAATTAGCTGCAGGGGGAAGAGGAAAGAAGGAAACGAGACCAAGGTGGGGTGTGGGAGCTGACAAATCGGAGGTTCTGAAACATCGAAGGGAGGGAACTAGGAGGTCTCCCCCACGTCACCCCCCCTCAGGAACACGTGGACGCCACAGCACGCGCTTCTGCAAGGGATCCCCCAAGTGTGCATCTGAGCAGCCCCCGGAGATAAGCAACTCCTGTTGCTCCATTCCCACCCTATGCCGCCCCCAAAGCTCAGAAAGCCACTCTGCAGCACCCGCCTAATGGAGCCAACCTCTGGTGACCAGAAACTTGAGAAGAGTCTTACCTCAGCAGGGAAAAATGGGAAGCCCCCACCCTGGGAAATCGACCTGCTGTCCCCTGGTGCCTCCTTGTGGGTCTCCAGCCAGTCCCAAGCCAAGACAGGGCTGGCAGCGACTGCAGACCAGAGCTGGGGACGCCAGGATGGGTTGCTCATGCTTGGGTTGGGCAGAGGGACAGGGTCAGGGGTCATGGCTGCTTCCCAAGTCATAAAGTCGAACGGTCTTTGCTTCGACCTAAAGAGCACCAACCTATAGCTCCAAATTGTTATAGCTTCCTAAAATTGTTACTGATGGCGTACTTGGAAAAAAATTAGAGTACGCTGGTGGAGAGCCAAACCATTCAAGAATATTAGAAAGCAGGTCTCTACAGCCTTGACACTGCTCAGCTCTGCGCCTCAGCCTCCTGTCACTAAGTTGACCTGGTCACTGTCCCCGCCTGCCTTACACACTGTGAGGTGCGCAGCCAGCCCCTCGTGGTGGGGCTTCACATTCAGCACCACACAGCGCAGGCTGCATGTGCAGGTGACCCCCAAGTCCCTGTGGCTCTCTGAACAAGGCTTATTTTTAGTTCATGCTGAATGGCCATTGTGGTCAGCCACGGCCCAGCCATGTGACAATGAGGCAGACAGAAGTGCCATCACCAGGTGCCCGAGGAGCAAGCAGGGATTCTCCCCGAAGCCTTCAGAGAAAGTGTGGCCTGGTGACCCCTTGCTTCCCGCTGCTGGCCTCCAGAACTGCAGAGCCAGCATGTCCCTTGTCTTCAGCCACCGAGTGTGGTACTCTGTCACGGCAGTCAGTCCTAGGAAACTGATACAGATTCGCCTTCCCTCCGGGACCCCAACTGACGGAGCAGCCTCTCCCTAGACCTGCGGGGCTCTTCCTGGCGGGGAAGACAGACTATGAGCTGGCTTGGAGAGCTTCCCCAGGGAGGTGGCCACACCACGCCGCTCGCCTTTCACTGAGCACCCCTGAGCTCAAAAACCAGGGAGATCCCATCCTCTATCACGGAGGACGGCGGAGTTCTAGAAAGGGCTAGATAGCAAATATTTCAGATTTTGTGGGCTGCCTGTTCGGTCACAGCTGCTCAACTCTCCCATTTTAATGAGAAAACAGCCATAGCTAATATGTAAATGGCATGTGTTCTAATAAAACTTTATTTACAAAGCCAGTCAGCAGACACACTCTGCAGCCCCCTGTGCTGCTGACAGGTGTGGTGGGCTCTGCTCCTTACCTCCTCTCCTAGTTACCTGTGGCTCACAGCAGATCACACCAGAGCTTAGTGGTCAAGACAATGGCCATACTCAGCATTGCCTCTGGCAGCCCCGGGCCGACTCTGCTCAGCCAGGAGGCTCTGAGGCTGCCGTAGGCCGTGGCTGGGGGCACCTGAAGTCACTCAAGCCTGCTGCACACTGGCTTATGCCGAGATCACACATGCACACAGGGGGCGGGGCTGGGGCTCCACAGTTCCCCATCCGGGTGCAGCCTGTCCACGCAGTGTCTGCTGCGCAGAACCTCACAGAACTGCTTATTTGTCGGCTCGTGGCTCCGCAGGTGAACGAACAGAGAAATGAATGAAGAGAGAGTGAGCGGGAGCCTTCTGTGACCACAGTAGTCCCTCCTTAACCCGGGGACGTGTTCCCACACATCCTGCAGATGCCTAAAACTCGAGAGAGTACCGCTCTGTCTTGGTTTGGATCTTTAATATCCCCCCAAAAGCTCATGGACCAGGCGATGCAGGGATGTTCAGAGGTGAGATGATTGGCCCACGAGGGTGCCAGCTCCCTCCGGGGAGTGATCCATCTGATAGATTACTAATGTGAGCTGCAGCAGGTGGGGCATGGCTGGAGGAAGCAGGTCTCTGGGGAGCACCCGTGGGCTCTGTCTCTGTCTCCTCCCTGGGTGCCCTGGGTTGGGCAGCTTTTCTCCACTGTACCCTTCTGCCATGATGTTCTGCCCCATCTGAGGCGCAAAGCAATGGAGCTGGCTGGCCACGGACTGAATCTCTGAAATGTGAGCCCCAAGTGAACTTTTCCTCCTCTAAGTCGTTTTTGTCAGGTGTTTTGGTCGCAGCGATGAACAGCTGACCGACGCAGCCTTAGATACGCGGTTTTTTCCTAGAGTCCATACCCATAACAAAGTTTATTAGTTAGTCACAGTAAGAGAGTAACTTCTGGAATTCTCCATTTAATAATTTGGAAGCACCCCTGACCACAGATGACCGAAACCATGGAAAGAGAACCCACAGAGAAGGGGGGACTACTGCATTTCAGTTCTGTGAAAATTAGATAAAATTAAATGAAATTTAAAATTCAGTTGCTTAGTTTCTTGAGCCACATTTTGAGTGCTCAGTGGTTACATTCGGCATATGGCCACCATCTTGGAGAGGGAAAGGGGAGAGCGAGAGGGAGAGTGGGAGAGAAGGGGAGAGAGAGAGAGAGACAGAGAGAGGGAGAGAGCGCCCCAGGAAGCCTGGGAGTCACATGTGGTCATTTCTGTTGGTGACAGTCACGACCCGTTCAGGTTCAGAGGAGGGAAACAGAAGGCACCCGACTGGGAGGGCAGGATTCCGGATGGGAATGTGGAACCAGAAATATCACTGTGGCCACTGTTGGAAACTGGCCATAAAAGGCCACCCCTCCTCCCGTCTCCTGGCCCTGTGCTGCACCCTACACCCTCATCCCCACATTCCTCCCCCTGGAACGGGTCCTCGGCTGGAAAATGTCCCCGTAGCCAGGGCCCCGTTGCTGGGCCTGGGGCTCAGGCCCAGTTTTGTTCTGATTCCTTGAGTTCTCCTTCCCCTCGGCAGGTGCCGCAGGTGTGGCTGGCAAGGTGAGGGCCAGTCTGCTGTCCCCATCCTCACATCGAGCCCCGGGCGCCCTGTCCTCAGGCTCTGAGCATGGAAGCCCTCCTGCCTCTGGCTCCCGGCACACAAAGCCCAGGCACTGTCCTAAGGCCCAGCCTGTCTGTGCGGGACTGTGGGGTCGTCAGGCTGCACGTGCCAAGGTCCCTCGGGGCTTTTGAAACTGGCAAAACCTGCTTACATCCTGCCCTCACCTGCCTCGCCTGGCCCCCAACGCTCTCCCCCCTCCTTGGCTCCAGCGGCTCTGGGCTCTGCTGGGTCCTAAGTCAAGGGAACCCCCTCCCCTAGACCTCTGCACCTCTGTCCTCCCGCCTGGCGCCTCTGCCCAAAACACCCTCACCGACTTCAGATTGTGGCTCGGATGTCGGCCCTGATTACCCTGGTCACAACAGAGCCCTCCCCCAGCACAGGGCACCTGCCGCCCAGGGAACACTTCAGTGTCCTTGCGATGCGGTGGGTCCCTGGGTTCCCAGTGCCCTCATACCCAGCCAGGCTGGGGACAGTTCAGGAGAGGGCTACGTCTTAGGTGCCTTGGGGACTAAAGCGCAGATACAGGGGGAGGATGCTGGTGCAGGGGGCAAGTGGCCCGAAAGGACTATGGGGGGAAGGGAAGGCAGGGTGGGACCCCCTCCTGGTCACGTGGGTTGGTCCTCACGTGGGTTGGGCTGTGTGGGTCTGTGCCACAGAGGGTGGCACGAAGGCCCGAGGGTGAACCTGGTGTGCCTCATGGGAGTGGGGAAGCCCCCCTCCACCCACCCATGCCACCTTGCAGAGCAAGGTCCTATCTGAGCACCACTGTATACCCTTTTGTATGGACCCACCCCACCTCTGAGAACCAATGCTGATCTTTGGTGGATGTGCTGTGTGGACCAGTGGTCACCCCAGGAAGACCCAGAATGACCCTCCTTTTCCTCTGCCCTGGGCGAGGAGGTACGGCGGGGAGGCTGCCCCCTCCAGAGCCCTGCTCTAGACCCATTCTCCCATGGTGAGGTCTGGACTTACAGGAAGTGCTGCTGGGATCTGTGTTGTCCTTAAAGGGCGGGCAGTATAACTCCACGTCTCCGAATGCCCCCTTTCTGTTCCCAAAACCTAGCCAGGTTAAGGGAACCCTGAGGGCAGGCCTGGGCGGGAAAGTCCGGGGCCTACATCCCGAAGGGCCTGGCTTTCTCTTGTGCACAAGGAACCCGGCGAGGCAGGGGCATCTGCAGGAAGCTACTGTCTGGCCAGGCTCCTTGGGACGCGGGTCAGACAAGTGGAGTGTGCAAGCTGATGCTGATGACGTCACTGCTGCTGCAGCCTGACGTAAAAACCCTCCCGGGGGGGGGGGGGGGGGACTGCGGCACAGGGGAAGCAAATGTGTCACTCATCCAGCGGCCACCACTGGACCAACAGTGCGGCCATTTGTGGCACTTTCTCTGGCCTTTCAGTAACCCACCCCAGTACCCTGGCACCACTGGGCTGTGGACGTGCGGGATCACTGGTCCAGAGAGATGGGCTTGGTTTTTGTTTTGTTTTTGTGCACTCTTAGGAATGGAACCCGGGTCTTGTGCACGCCAGGCCAGCGCTCCACCTTGGAGCTGCTCCCTCAGCCCAGCTCCGCGTTTAAAACTACACGTTATGTAAAACTGCCACCTGGCCTGGGCGGGCAGCCACCCCCACTTCCCTGCCGGCAAAGCAGAGGACATGGCGGCCTCTGCTGTGAGTTCCCGGCGCTGCACAGTCGGAGGGCACAGTTGCTGCCGGACCACCCCTGCTTTAGACCCCCCCCCCCACAGCTAGTGACCTCAGCTGGCTCTGGACTTGGGGTCCTTACATTTGAACCACACTCACATTTGATAATCCTCCCGAATAACTTACAGGACTCCAAAGGCTGTGCTTCAGTCACAGTGTTATCAGAGTGGAAGGACGCACATCAGAGCTAGCCACAGGATGAGTTCTGGGGGGACCCACACAGGGGACTTCTGGTCATCCTGGCCCCGTGGAACCCGGGTGCCACTGCTTCCTCCTGGCCATGATGTGTGACAACACCCAGACCACTGCCACCCAGGGAAGGCTGCCCAGGCCTTGTGTCCAGAGTTTCTACTGGGCTCCACCACAGGCTGCAGGGCATCTGACCTTGAGTGTCCAGGTCCTCTACCATCAGAACTGACGTGGTGTGTACCACCTACAAACCTCCTACACAAAGCAGGACATTGCAGAGACCAGGGGACCATGTCCCAGTGGCCAAGGGCAGGCCAGCTCCGTCTTGGCTCAGGTGAGTTCTCTGTCCACGTTGGCTCCCAATGCAGTTCCGTCCCAGTGACCCCACCGTAAAGTGAAGAGATCGGGAGTCAAAGCGCATTTAGTCCACCCGACCTACCGAGCTCCCCAGCTCCCCAGCACAGCACCCTGGGGTCTGGCCACCTCCCCTCACGATCACACGGCTGAGTGGGGGTCGAGGTCACTGCCACCGCACAGCCTCACGACAGTGTCAAATGGAGATTGTTAGCTCCAGAAGAGAGCAACATTCAAATTCCGAAGGAGGGTTTCTACGGAACACTTCTGTCTTTCCTATCGTTGTAAAGTTGAAGAATTATACTTGAAGTGTCTTCCACCGAGGACCATCTGTGCGGCACCCGATTCCCGGGACTGTGAGGTTCCCGGAGCTGTCCCCGTGAGGCGTTGGTCACAGTGTCCCACGGGGAGCATAATAAATGCAGGCTGCCTTTACACCCACCTTCATGTTGGAACAGGGCCCCTCCTGCCTCGGGCTGGCGCAGGCCAGGGGCGTCATGCACCCCCCCCCCAGCACTCCCTGGGAGGAAGGAGGGCCTGACCTGGCTTCCCCACTACCCCCACCCCAAAATGTTAGAATGGAGGTGGGCAGGGGCACTAGGCAAGGGAAGGGCCAACGGATGACAGGGCACACCGTCACCCTGCTGGGAGCCCCAGGAGCCTGAGGGTGGAAGGGGACCTGGATCTTTCCCACCCCCCAAGCATCGCCAAGAATTCTCGAGACCCTAAGAGAACCCTGCACAGAATGGACTCCTGTCCAGCCTGGAAGAGCCTGCGCAAATGTGTGTGGGGTCTGTCTCCCCCAGAGATGTCTCCCCCGGGGGGAATGGGCTGTGGCTGTTTGTTTGAGTGGTAGGTCAGGCCAGGACATGGCGGGCAGCCTGCAGGCCCAGGCTTATCTGTCGTGTGCAGAGGGGAGGGTTCCTCGGGAGCCAGAGAGAACCCACAAGGGGCCACCTGGGAACCTGTCCAAGGGCCCAGGAGGGAGGGCCATGCCCGGGAGGATGCTGGGGGGCTCCTGCTGATGTCCAGCCAGGCACAGAGCAGTGGGATCTCTGAGGTCTGAGGAGCGTCCCTGGGGACTGACCTTGGAGGAGCCCACGGAAGCTGGGAGAGGAAGCCACCCAGCCAGATGAGAACCGTCCCTCCAGGCATCCCCACCACCCCACCCCCACCCCCGTCCTGCCGTGATTGGAGCTGGTCACCCACCTGTTCCCCCTGGACCACAGCAGCTGATCTGGGGGAGGGACCCCCAGGGGCACTTGGAGGATGAGACTGAATATTGTGAGTTATGGGTAGGAACATCATATCCCTTCTCTCCTCAACCCTCATACATTCTCAGTGGGGACAGCCCTGTGGCTAGGGACAGAGTAACAAAGGAAACAGAAGTTCATCCACCTGTATGTTTCCTGTGAACGTGGAGACGCCAGGAATCACAGTCCAGAGGTGGCTTTGGGTTCCGGCTTCTGCAGCATCTTCCACAAAGAGCGCTGGGTTTTCAGAGATGGACAGAGGACAAGGACTTTGAGTCTCTCAGGGACGACTTGGGGAAGGCAGATTCCTGTCGGGCAGAGGCTGGTGAGCGTGGCTTGAGCGCAGCCGGCCCAGCCTTCCCCTGGTGCAGCTCGAGGGGAGGGTCGGAGCATCTTGGTGGCCAGCCTTGGGCTCCCTGGTGGAGGGCAGGGCTTCTTCTGTTCTTGCAGATTTGTGTCCTGCCTTAGGCCAACCCAGGGGGGCGGAGTTATTGCTCAGCAAACCTTATGCTGGAAGATGCCTATTTCAGGTGGCACCTTGTGGCCTCCCTCGGACTGACTGTCTGTGACCTAGAACAGGCTCCGTGCTCTTACCAGGAGGAGCCAGAAGCCAGGGCACTTGCCAGTGTCCTCACCCAGGGCCCAGGGAAGATGAACCTCCTCCCTCCACAGAGTGAAGGGGGGGACTGGGGGGCCCAGTGTGCGAAGGCCTGGCCCCGGGCTGGGGAGGGGCACCTCCTGGGCGCTTTCAGTGTGTCCCCAAGAGCTTCGTGCACGGAACGCTTTGTGCCAGGGTGGCGGTGTTGGGAGGGAATGAGGAGCCTTTGAGAGGTGGGGCCTAAATGGAGGTCCTCAGGTCATCGAGAATGTCACCTGGAAGGGGTGCAGGGCATTCTCCTGAGAGGGCTGTCATGACACCTGAGTCCAGACACACTCGATCCTTTCTCCCCCTGTGCACCTGCCACGGCGCCCCCACCAAAGCTGGCACCGTGCTGTCTGGACCTCCAGCCTCCAAAACCCCGAGCTAAGTAAACCTCCTTTCTCTGTCAGGTTAGCCTGCCTCAGGTGTTCCCTTGCAGTAACACAAAACTGACCAACGCAGCACCCAAGTGCTGATGGCTCTTGAGGTGAGGATGGGATTAGGATGGGCTTTGCCTGGTTCCTTTTATTTTTCTTTGTTTTCTGATTTTTTTTCTACTGTAGATTCAGGTTACTTACATAATTGGAAAAAGTGCTTTTCTTTTTTTGGCATAAAAAGGGATGCATGTAGAATAAGGAGCTTTCCTCTGCACCCCGGTTCTGGAATCTTGTTTTAGGTCGCGCAGAGCTGCTCTGCCATCCTCCTGCTTGGGGAAAGCCTCTCCATGAGCCCGTCAGGGCAGCCTCCAGTTTGGGGGCTCCTGGGTTTTCTGCTTTTGAGCTGATCTTGTCCCCCTGAATTCCTCCCAGAGATGGGGGCGAGGTGGGAAGTCTGAGCCGGTGGAGAACAGGAGACAGAGGAACCTCGCTGTCGTGGGGATTTCTGGGAGCCCTGGGGTAACTGCAGTGTCCGGAGCTGTGTGGGGGATGGACGGGTTGCCTCTGGAACACTCCTTCGTTAGCAGCCTCCCTCTTCTGCAGGGTCTTCGGGGTCTCTCCTCGGGCCTGTTCAGAGGTGCCGGGGCTTCCGGCAATTTCCTTCCTGGCTCTGCTGGTCTGGAGAGGAGTTCACTGGGAAGTGCGTCCACTGAATTCCATTTCCTGATGGCAGAAGCGCTGGGGGCGGTTGCCATGGCGACCAGGGGTGGGTCACACTATTAATCTGTACGGGAGCAATGAGGGATGTCGTGACCCTCGGCAGGAAGCCTGGGGTTGGAATGACCATGTCGCTCCCACTCTCCTCCCTGTGGTCATCTCCGAGTGGAGGACAGAGGACCCGTGCGGCCAGTGTGGGCACGGAACAGGAAGGCTGCCGAGCCGGCGGGGGGTCTTGGCAGTGCTCCAAACACATTTCCAGGATGCACTCCTTCCCGGCTCTCCTGGGGGACGCATGGGCAGGGGGCTGCACATTCACACAACCTCCGACTCCCAGGAGCCCGCTCCCCAAGGCACGGGCTGGGAGGGGCGCCAGGGGCCCGGGCACCCAGCTCCTGCCTTCCCAGGACCAGGCAGGAAGGAGGTGGGGCAGAGCCCAGGAAGAGCCTCCCCCTGGGGTTGCTGCGAGAGCCCAGGGGAGCCTGGGAGACCCCCGCCCCCACCCCCCACCAGCCCCACCCCCAGCCTCCTGCAGACCTGCACGGGGGCCCATCCTGGGTTCCACTCAGACTCCACAGCTGTCCCCCTGCAAAGCCACGCCCTCGAGACCACCCCAGGGGCAGGGGCACCACGTGGCTGGGTGAGGGGGGCGGAGGCGGCAGGCAGCGGGGTTCTGGCTGGTTGTCTGTCTTTTTTTGGCTCTTTCCCAGGCCGACCCGAGCCGTGCATTCAATCCATTCTCAGGTGGAGAAGTTGATCTTCAGCTAGAAAAACAGAAACAGCACCAGCCGCCGGCCGGGCTCCGTTTCACAGCAGCGTGTGGGCTGAGTACCTTGTGCTCGCTCCCAGGTGCAGGGGCCAGGGGAATTAACCGCCCAGTGACGCAGCCAAGCAGTGGCAGAGCAGGGAGCCAGACCCCTGTGTAGCCCACTGTGTCAACCTGTCTGATGCCCCCTGCTGGGTCCCTGGGGGGGGGTCTGGACGTCCCCCTTAACCGTGGCGTCTGTGGGACTTTGCTTTCTGATGCCCAGAATGGAAAGAGTTGGAATCCCAGGTATCGCTGACGTGTGATCGTGAACCTATCACTTCACTGTTCTGAGCGGTTTCTGAAACAGAGGTCAGGGTGGGCCGTGAGCTCATATGGTACCTGTGGGCAGATTTGAAGGAGGTGTCCTCTGTGGGAAGGTGCAGCATGTGCGTGGGCTCCCAGCCGGGTAAAGAGAGCCCAGGCTGAACATTACACCACTCACCGTGTTGGCTTGGCTCTTGTTCAGCAAAAACCTGCACCACAGCACTTGGCAGCCTTTGGAGGGGCTCGTGGTCTCGGATGCCACTGAAAGCATAAACTTTAAAATCAAGTCAAGGCCCACTCCTTGGCATATACCCAAAGACTTAAAATCAACAAACTACAGGGACACAGCCACATCAATGTTTATGGCAACTCAATTCACAGTGGCTAAGCTGTGGAACCAACCTAGCTGTGGAACCAACAAATGAATGGATAAGGAACATGTGGTACATATACACAATGGAATATTACTCAGCCATAAAGAATGAAATTATGTTATTTGCCTATAAATAGATAGAACTGGAGACTATGATGCTAAGTGAAATAAGGCGATCCCAAAAAACCAAAGGCTGAATATTCTCTCTGATATGCGGATGCTAACGCACAATGTGTGTGGTGAGGGTGGAGAATAGAAGTTCATTGGATTAGATGAAAGGGAAGGAAGGGAAGGGAGGGGGGATGGGTATAGAATGAATGGGACGTCACTTTCCCAGGTTCAGGAATGAACACGAGCAGTGAGACTCCACGTCAAGTTCAACCACAGAGTGGGAGGTTCTACTCCATGGAGTAGGATATCTCAGAATGCATTCTACGGTCACGTGTAACTGTGAAGGGTCTGGATCCTGGCTTGGTCACATGTACCAAACGCCTGTGCTTAAGGGGCACCCAGGAAAGGGTGCTGAGAACAGAGGCCGGTCCCAGCAGGGGCAGCTTTGGGAGCTGGAGTTTCCTACGTTTCCTGTCTATGTAACAGAGCCCGCATCTGGGCAGGTGGAGAGCGGCCAGAGGAGACCTGGGGAAGGTGCGGAGCTCCGCTGACAGGTTCCCTTCCCAGCCTCAGCGCCCCCTGACCCGCCATTCATGGCTAGCCCGCCTGCCTCTGCTGGTCCCCGGGCAGCAGGGTGGCCGCAGACTGGCAAGCCCTTGGCTCCCTGCTTCATGGTATCTCGCCCACCCTGTGCCAGGTCCCAGGCCTGGGTTCAGTCGTCCAGCATGGCCTGGACACCTGGCCATCCCGTCCTGGATGCTGGTCACAGGGTGAGGCTGGGGGAATAAAAGGCGCCCAGGACCCGTGAAAACATTGCCTTCCGTGCGTGGCAAGAGGACTGGGCGGAGGGCATGTCCTCCAGGCCTGTCCGGCATTATTCAGGTGTCCAAATCTCACCCCCGGGCTCCTAGACAGCAGGAGGGAGGTGGAAAAGGCAGCGACGCTCTGTTCCTGTCCACAGCCCTGTGCCGGGGTGACTGACCCTGACGGGGAGGCAGCTTTGCATCTGGGTTCCCCCAGCAGCCGGTTCTCATCCCTGTCCTCTGCCATATTAAACCGCAGTTTTAACCCTAGCCCTTTCCTGACCTCGTGAGCCCTTCTGGTAAGTGACAGAAACTTAGTGAGTAGCTCCGAATTGGTAGCTAGCAGATCAGAAGGAAAGGAGGTCCAGCGGCCCCCCACCTTGTGGCTGGTGTCTTAAGGAGAGCAGTCCTGTGTCCTCCGTCTGTGGGGCCCAGAGACAGTGCCCCTCTGTCAGTGTCCCCAGTGCAGGGGAAGAGCTGGTAGGAGCAAGATGGTGCAGTGGGCAGAGATTGGGCTGGACAGGGGAACTGAAGCTGAGAAAGAGCACCCAAGGGTCTGCTGGCCAGGGGTGAGCTGGGGCCCCTGGACACGGGTCCCTTCCATCAAGGAGCCTGTGTTTGCCCTGGACCCGAGGGCTCAGGGGGTCTCCAAGCCCTAACAGCTTTCCCCTGGTCAGTCAGAGTCCCTGACTGCCCTCCTGCCTGGATTACAGACAGACAGCACAGGCTTCCCAGCACAGAGAAAAGTGAAGAGTAGATTTACCCAAAAAGGAGAGAAGGCAAAGGGCTGATTTGCATTATAAGGAGTTTTTTTGGTGCCACACCTTAAGTCTCCTTTTTAAATAGCAAGTGCCCCGGGGGCATTGGAAACAGAATTCAGCTTAGGAAATCCAGACATACTCTCAGGTTTAGAGGGGCCTCAGCTGCACTGGGTGCTGATGCCCAAGACAATATTTCAGGGGGTAGAGGTGGTAGGTGTTTGCACCTGCCCATCCACAGCCATCCTGAGGCCGGCGCCCTGGACAGCAGACGCGGCTCTTCCTGGGTTTTCTAAAACCCTGAACTTTCAGCTGGTCAGCTGGCATATTAGTGGAGATATGTGAGATTTTACTCTTTTCCATAAAGCAGAGTTGTTCAATGTGAAGCAGAATTGGACTCGATATTTGTGGCTCCTTAGGCGAGGCACAGAGATGGCGAGATGGTGGTAGCTATTGTGACCATGGGAGGAGCCGCTGGGAGGAGCTGCTGGGAGGAGCCGGGATGCTGAGCCCAGGTGGGCGGAGCTGGGATGAGGCGGCCACCCTGGGCAGGTCTGGCTCTTGTCATCTTTTTCACCTAAATGCCCTCTTGGGTTGACAGAGAGAGTTTGTGTCTGTTTTGGGGGTTCAGGAAATATAACGATTTTTTGTGCAGTTTTGAGTTTTGGCCCCTGCTTTTCCCAAGACGGGCCTGGCTTTACTGCTGCTGTAGCAGGAATCAAATGGTCACTCTAAAACTGGGGATACAAGTGCCACCGCCTCCCCCAAACACCCCCGAGGGCTGGGACACAGCCCTCAGCTGCTGGTCACTGCAGCCACCTCCCTTCCACACAGCAGGCAGCGGCTGGCCTTTCTCCCTGGCTCCTGCAGCGCCCCTTTAACAGGAACCGCTGATGCACAGACACAGGTGGACGGTCACTGTCCAAGGAGGCCCGTGCCCCGGCCACTGTGGGTATGATGGACAGACGTGGCCGAGGGCAGCGGGGTCCCTCCTGGCTTGCTCTAGCCTCCTGGCAGATGTGGGTGGGAGTCCGTCTCAGCCTTTCGAGACTTGGCCCTGCAGGGCTGGGTGTGAGCGTGGACACGACGTGGGGTGGACAACAGGGGCTGTGGCTATTCCCGACGGCACCTGAGGCTGGGGTGCCCAGGGTGGGTGTGCCCATGCGCCCACCCTGCTGTGCCTCAAAGCCACGCAGACACACTGGCTTCCCTGCCCACGGGGGCGTGGGGAGCATGCCACACAGTGTTCTGAGGTGGCGGTGGCACCCGCCCACTGTGCGCTCTCGGGCAGTCCCCGTGTGTGCCACAGCCTACGCCCGCATCGCAGAGCAGCCTGCACCCACCTGTTCCTCCTGCAGGCCCCAGGGGGTGGGGTAGGTGGCAGGGGCCTGAAGTCCTGGTTCCTGGGCAGGGGTGGGCCTGGCCTCGAGGCTCTGCCCCCTGTGTAGCAGCAGGGACAGGTCTGCCCCCTAGCCCAGAGGGGCGGTAAGGGACTCATGGGGGAGGGGGCTGGTGACACCTCCCCCAGAGATGCAGAGATTCTCAGCACCACATACAAATAAATTAAAAAATTCATCAACAACTAATAAAAATATTTTTTTTAAAAAAAGAAAGAAACGGATGACTCACTATTAGGCTAGCAAACCGGGCACAGTGCCTTAAACCTCTACTCCCAGTGACTTGGGAGGCTGAGGCAGGAGGATTGCAAGTTCAAAGTCAGCCTCGGCAACTTAGTGAGACCCTCTCTCAACATACAAGATACAAACTCAGTGGTAGAACCCCCTGGGTTCAGACCCCAGGACACTACCTAGCCCCTTAGCCCCTTCGCTTAAACGGAGAGCACTCGTCCAGCAGATCAACACCCCAGATCTGCCTTCTCGCAAACTGCCTGCAGCCCCTCCTGGCTGCCGTGTGAGACCCAGCCAGCCTGTCCAGCAGGGTCCTGGGCACACGGGGGGGAGCATAAAGCTGGGCCAGGGAGCTCTCCTCTTTGATCATTAACTATTTAATGATTTTTTGTGGTGCTGGGGACTGAACCCAGGGCCTCGTACTGAGCCCCAGCCCCAGCCTGGACGCTCTCCTCTTGGACAGAGAGTTAACCCCGTGGTAGGACCTCAGGAGAACGGGTCCTGAGGTGGCAGAGGGCAGAGCAGAAGGACAGATAACAGGCCACTCAGCCTGGACGACCACATCGAGGCTGGACGAGTCGGAGGCCGAGGAACGTCGTCGCTCTCTGCTCAGCTTCTCGACTTGAGCCGTTCCACACCCAGGACCTGCTGCCCGAGGAGCTGGTCTCCACAGCAGGTGCGCACGGCGTCCATCCCCGTCTTTCCCCTGCCCTGTCCCCTACCTAGCAGATGGGGCCCATGGGGGCAGATACTTGTTTTCCTGGCCCCTGGATGTACATTTAGACTATTTAGAGAAACTGGACATGAACTTGAACTTGGAGCAGCACCCACTTCCTATTCATGGGGGCCTATGGCAGAAACCTCAAGTTCAAGGTCTCATAGCAGTTGTTGGCAGAACCTGCCCGGGATTGGCCTTTGCCTGCCTGCAGGTGGCTGTCCCCCTCTGTTTTAGTGTCCCCTGGAATGGAGACCGACTTCTCAAGGGGCAGAGACACTGGCATAAATGGGTTGACCAGATGTTCAAGTGGAAGTTCATGCCAATGCCTCCAAGATACTAGAAAGCAGAGTGAAAGAAGAAGAAATCAGTGCCTAGAAACACTGTGATGGAGGACAGAACACAAAAGACCAAGGGAAGTTCTTAGAGGGAGTCAAGAGAAAGGACTGTGGATGGCAGCTGTCTCCTGAAGGGCATCCCCAGAAGCCAGCCCGTGGAATGGTCTTTCTGAAGTGCCAAGGGCATATCGCTACGATTGTACACCCAGAAAGACGATTAAAAGCAAGGGAAAAGTAAAGCTGTGTTTCAAAGACTAAGAGATCCTCCCTCGCGCTCTCAAGGTGGTTCTTCGGGAAGAAGACAGAGGATCTGAGCTTAGAGTTGGCAGACAGGGGGAGCCAGAGAAGCCACAGTTCACCAACACGCTGTCTACCTGGGGGGGTTTAAAAAATAAAAGAGCAGAGTGATGTGGAGCTGTGTGAGTCCTACAGTGGGGCCCCTATTGACGCTGCAGATCCTGGGGAAACGGGTCTTCACGCAGCCCGTGGTGGTTCTCGTGAGGGCGGCACAGGATGTGATGGCTGGCGAAGGAGCCCGGGTGTTGGGAGGCTGTTGCTTTGGGAACTTAATTCCCATGGGAACTGGTGATCTTGTTTGGCAGCTAAAACTTGGTAAGAGAAAAGTGCTCGTATCTGCACAGCGGACATTGGGTGGTCTGGCTCTTTGGTCACATTGTTAAGCCCCTCTCTCGTGGTCAAGGTGTCCAGTGTAGCTGGGCATCATGTGAGGTGGGAACAACACCAGGGCACGGTGTGATCTGGAAGTCACTTCCAGTAACTTCCGTCCTGTCCCTGGATTGCAGGAGCCTCTGTCCTAACAAGACACACAGGTGCTGTTGAGGAAGCAGCAATGGCAGGAGCACAGGAGGGACCTTTCTGATATTTGACTCTTCTCCTCCTTGGAGGAAAAGGCCACGTATTGGAGGCAAACCTAGGCTTGGCTTTTCAGCCCAGTGGAATAAGAACAGAACATGCGTAACGGGGAGAGGAAATTTTCATCCCCAGCCTTTGGCCTCTTGGTCAGTGTCCAGGGCTGCTATGGACAGAACTGTGTTTCAACCACATTCTTACCTTGAAACCCCAATGCTCCCACCAGTGGCTGTGTCTGGAGACTGGGTCTGGGGGACGTGGTTAAGGATAAAGGAGCACAGAAGGATGGGACCCAGATCCAACAGCACTGAGCCTCTAAGAGAAGGGGAAGGTAATTCTTCCTCTCTCCCTGCCACGTGAGAACCCCACCATGCCCACTCCCTGACCTTGGACACCGTCTCCAGAATTGCCGTCTGTATTATTTGCTTGTTGCTGTTGTTTTCCGTGCTGTTTTGGGGTGCTGAGGATCGGACTCGGGGCCTTGTGCTCACCAGGCAAGCGCCTGCCAACTGAGCCGCGCCCCGCCCCAGCCCCAGCACTGTGAGCAGATACGTCCCACCAGGTCTATACGGTACCTACTGCAGCCCCAGGAGACTGACAGGAGGACGTTGATGGACCCACTTGCTGGCAGAGACTGGACGAAGACCACACTGTCCACAAGGCCCTCTGTTCCTCTCCCTGTGGCCTCCGTGCCACAAGACGGGCCAGCTGAACCCAGGCTCAAACCCAGGCCTCGCGGGGCATCCGTCTTGCTCCTCCCTTCCATAAACCATGCCAAGGTGAGACGCTGCAGGTTTCCCGACCAGGAGCCAGCCAGAGGGCGGTAAGACCCAAGACCTGTGCTTTGGTTTGGTTTGGTTTCTAATTCCAAAGATCACACGCACCTGTGATAAAAACCAAAAGGAAGACAGCTGTAATGACAGCCAGGGTCGCCCGGCTCCTCCTTCCTCCCTCCCCGTCTTAACCCCCCACCCCGGGAGGTGTCCCATTTTACAACTTCTGATTTTTGACTTTCTCGTAGTTACCTTGGAAACTCTGGATCATGGCCTATATTGCTAGTTCTTGATTTCTCAATATTAGCCCAAAGCCGTCGGCTTCCCATTGTGAAGCTGGTTCCTGCTCTTCACCGTGCCCTCCCCCGCTCCACGTTTGTTGTTATTTTGGTTCTGCTGGGTTCCTTTTAACTCTGAGGTATGAGAACCTTTATTTCATGTTGCATCAAATTCTGACAGTGACTCTTTGTGACGAGGCTGTGTGCCCACTCACCCCTTTACCCAACACATTTTCCACTCGGACACTGTCAGAATTCCTCACGTTTATAATCTGCTCCTGAACTTCAGCCAATCCTCTGGTTTATCCACAGCTTGATTCTAAAACTTAAAAAGAATAAGTGACATTTATATTTTTATGCCCTTGCAAATATTTTTTTCCATAGGGCCAAGTAATGTGCTCAGAATAGACACTTTGGGTTCAATGTCCAACAACCAGGGATCAATCATGGGTGACGATTTATAACATCAAGGGCAAACACATTCTCTTTCCTTACTCGGAACCAATAGCTTCAAATCATGCCACATGTAATCTCTTTGGAGTTTGGGTGATAATTTTCTTATGTAATTGCTTGTTTTTCCTGGATTGCCTTTTTTAAAAAATATTTATTTTTTAGTTTTTTGGTGACACAGTCTCTTTATTTTACTTTATGTGATGCTGAGGATCGAACCCAGTGCCTCATGAATGCTAGACGAGCGCTCTACCACTGAGCCACAACCCAGCCCCTGGATTGTCTTTTTTTTTTTTTTAATTATGTCCTTAAATTGTATCTCCATCATATCATAAATTCTAAAGGATACCTGTTCCCCCAGGAATCCTCCCTCATACCGGTTAGTCTCTAGGCTCAGGATGCCAACCATCCTAGTTTTCCCAGGACCAAAGCGTTTCCCAAGAAACAAGACTTTCAGTTCTAACAATGACAATCCCAGGTCAGCTGGTGAGTTGGTCCAGCTGTCCCCGGCCTGAGATCACCTGGGCTACTGGTGCTTCTCTCGACTCTCCTCTAGGTTGGGTTCAGTTTCCTGGATCTTTCTCTCTCACGTGTTCCCTGATTTCCTTGAGAACGTCGTCTAGCGACTTTAAAAGAAAAACTGAGTTTGTATACACACGTCAAATCATCCCGTTGCATAAAACTTCTGTCAATAAAGCTAGGGGGGGAAATCAGCGTGGTGTGTTGAAGACAGCGTTTGTCCTCGCGTGTTTGAAACAGCGTGGCCCTGCCCTCGGACGTCCTGATGCATAGTTGAGCTGGGTATAGAATTCAAGGCGAAGCAGGACTCCTCCTGACCACACCCAGGCCGCTGCTCTCTCCCCTGGCGCCCAGTGGGGTAGGCTGCTCTGCTGTCTGCTCAGACCTGCTTCTCTTTTCTCCCACCTTCCTCCCTGTTCCTCTGACTCTTCATTCTGAGATCCTTCATTTTCCAGTCCTTCTCCGGAACTTTTGATCTTAGCAAGCCTCTCTGTTAATCTCAAGTGCTCTCTGGTTGTTCTTGGATTTGTTTTCCCCAATAAAACTGAGTTGTATTTTGCTGGAATATCTTGTCCCATCTCTCTAAATATACTCACCAAAGCATTCAGACGCTACCTTCGCCCCATGAACCACTCCTGCTTCCTCTGGGCGGGCATCTTTGTGTCTTCCAGATGCTTACTCTTATTGCTAATGAGCCCACCCCCAACCTGGGATCCTTTAAGACTCATTCATGTGCAGGAGTGAAGGGCTGGGTGACCGGTGGTGTTTCCTCTGCCCTGGTGTAAACCGCCTCCCAATCTGCTCCTGTGTCAGTGGGGTGGCCAGGCTTCATGGCAGAGAGAGCTACCAGGGCCCCGCCCACCCCTTGGCGCTGGGCGGGGCTTTGCTCTGGGGCATGGCCGTCTTCCCAGGTGCCAGGCTGGGCTTCCTGGCTGTTGTTCCTCAGCAAGGAGCCGTTGATGGGGTGGCCGCGGTGGGAAGGGGAGCTGCTACGGATGCAGTTGTTAGATGAGCAGACCTGGCACAACTCCCAGCCCTGGGCAACTGGGCTCTGCAGTATCTGCTGTCCCTATGCCCAGAGGCTCGGGGGCTTCTGGCTGGCTGGTCTCAGTCCCCCTCCCTGCAATCCCATCACAGCCTCTCCCTGGCTTGTGTCACCCAGCACACCCCACCCACGGCCTCCCTCCCAGCATGGGTGAAGCCTCACCTCCCTAGCTCCATTTTTGTGTTGTGTGTTCCTTTTGTGCTGGACCATTTGGGTTGTGGTGGGAACTTGGAAGACACTCGGTCTGCTTTCTGCCTCTGTAACAGGACACCACAGACCGGGTGGATTACAAACCAGAGAAGTTTATTTAGCTCCTGGTTCTGGAGGCTGAAAAGCCCAAGGGAGAGGGGCTGCTTCCGGTTAGGGCCTCTGGCTGCATCACAACATGGTGGAAGGCACCCATCACGATGGGGGGGGGGGGTGGGAGCCGAATTTATCCTTCAATCAGGAGCCCACTCCCATGACAATCGACCTTCTCTTGTGACAACGGCGAAAATCCTACCACTGCCTACAGGTCCCACTTCTCAACACTGTTGGGATGACCACTGGACTCCAGTGTGAGTCTTGGGGGATGTTCAGAGTGTAGCCCACTCCGCGGCCCATCGCTGAGCATGGAAACTTCACCCAGGAGGGAAGGGAGGCGTGGCAGGAACTAGGAACTCCCCTAACACAAATCAAAGGGACGTCCATGGCCCTGGCGACAGGCCAGCCTCTGAGACTCACAGCTTCACTGCATTTGTTTCTTGGTGTTATTACCCCCACTTTAAAATTCAGACGTGTCCCAACATTCAGGAACTTGCTCCAAATCACAGAGCTAGTAAAAAGGAACTGTGAAGGCCCATGCAAGACCCTGTGACCTCCCAGAGGCCCTGCAGAACTGCCCTCTGCCCAGAGCTATAGCCCAGCCTTCAAAATCAGCAAGGTCCACACAAGCAGCAGGGAGCAGTTCCCTCAGGCCCTGGCCTGACTCCCTGGATCCGGAAAATTGCAAACCCCAGGCATCCTCTAGGACCCTGCTGCCCCAGGGGGCTGACCAGGACCTTCTGATGAGCCTGGGGCCGCTGCAGGGCTGTGACCTGCTCTTTTCTCTCCTCCATATTGTTAATGGACCTAAATTCGGGCCTCCCCTGGGGCCTCCTCCTGCTCTGACCACTGTGGGAGGAAGAAGCTGAGACTGGGCACCTGGGCCTGAGACAGAGCTGCTCCTTCCTGTTCCCTCACCTGGGCGGCAGGTAGCTCCACTGACAAGATCCCTCATTTTCCAAAAGTCCTTTCTAGTGGGAATTATCATCCCCAGGTTATTATCACCAAAAAAACTGAGGCTCAGAAGTTAAGGAACCTGTTGGGAACACACAGCCACTCTCGACGCGTGCCCTGCGCACAGTGAGGGACTCCCACCTCCAGCACAGCCCGGCGCCAAAGCTGAGCTCAGGCGCAAGGCCCGCAGCAGCGTCACCTAGGAAAGCAGCCGCAGTTGTCAGAGTGGTCACCAGCTCTTGGTCCCTGTGACCAAAGCGCCCCAGAAGAACAGCTGAGACAGGGACAGTTTATAGGGGCCACCGTTTCAGAGTTCAGTCCATGGTCAGCCAAGTCCACTGCTCTGGGCCTGAGAGGACGGGGAACATGATGGCGGGAAGGTGTGGTGAAGGACACTGCCCAGCCCCAGGCAGCCAGGAGGCAGAGAGTGAGAGGAGCCAGGCGCGAAATATAGTCCACAGGCACAGCCCCAGAGATCCGCTTCCTCCAGCCTCGCCCCACCTGCCCTCAAGTTAACCACCCGTCCACTGGTGCCCGCAGCCCCCGCCACCTAACCATGACCCTCCTCTGAGCCTGGCTGCATGGGGGACCGTGCTTTCAAAACAGGCGATCTTCCGGGGACATTAAGGGCACAAACCATAGCAGCCAGGATTCTGGATTCATTTCTGTCACCTGCCTGGCCCCGTGCTGTGGTCCCCAGCCTCTCAGGTGGCTCCTGTGTGGCAGGCAGGGCTTGATTCAGCCTCTAACCACATCCTCAGCTGACTGCAGAGCAGGCCCCGCGCCTGGAAGGAGCCGGAGCCCAAGGAAGGGGATGGGCAGGTGGGAAGGACAGGAGAGGAGTTGTCCCCCAGATGAGGGTTGGAGAGAAAACTTTTGCAAAAGCATCTAGCTCCACGTCCCCCTCCCCTTCCCGGTGCAAGTTTGTGCCAGAGGCCCAAGGAGGGGCCACAGGGAACAGTGGGTTTCCTGGCCAGAAAGAGGGCACAGAGGCCCTGGAACCAGAGAGGGACCCTGCGCAGACCAGACGCCCAGCACACGGAGCTCACTCAATGACCCTACACCCCAGGACGGAGGCTCGTGGGCTCCACTCTGTGGCTGACGAGGGGCGTCTTGCTTCCAGAAAGTTCCTCCGCGGGAGGCCTGGAGTGTGGCTCGGTGACAGAGCACTTTCCTGAGGCAGCAGTGCCCCCCAAAATAAAAAAACAAATCCCCGTTCGTTCTCACCACCAAGGGGTGTCCTTGGGCTTTGAAGATGAATCCTACCCTGGGGACCTCTGCGGCTAGGACCCCTCTCCACCTGCCCACCCAGGAGGAGGAGGAGGGCTGGGGGCTGCAGCGCTGAGGGCCCCCGCCGGGCACCCACCGTTCCTCATGCATAAAACACGGGACCTAGGCTCTGCAGCTAATCAAAGCCTCCTGGGCTGAAAGAGTGCAAATGAGGGCCCGAGTCAAATCATTTCCCTTGCAAATGAAGCTGCCGTGGAGCTCGCTCTCCGAATGCCTCATCAACACGGCAGGGGGCCGGTCGGCTGTGGGCTCGCCCAGGCCAGGGCCGCTGCTTGGCACATTTCAATTAGCTTGACGGGTGTCTGGGATCCGCTGCAGGGCACCTCTGATCCCTGGTTCCCCAGCCCTCCCAGGCCCCGGGGGGGAGGCTCCCGGCCCCAGTGGTAATTAGTAGATCCTCCAGGCCCAGCGGGAGAGGTCAGCCCCGCAGGTGGGCGGTGACCTGCCTCCAGCCTCTCAGAAGTCAAGGGACCGACCTTGGAGCCAGTGGACTTAGGGAGGCCGGCGCCTGGGGAGGCCAGGTAAACACACAGCTGGTCTTAAGGAAGAGAGGCCTGGGTAGAGGCTCCTTGGCCTGCAGAGGTCAGCCCCAATGAGCCAGGAAATGAGGAAAAACTCACCTTCCCCTCTGGATGCCGAGGGTCTTAGAGATAATGGTATCTACCTTTCCCAGCCGTCAGTAATGGACCTATTCTCTGAGGTCAGCGTAGGGGCTGACTGGCAAAATAGCACTCTGGTCCTCTGAGGGGCAGATTCCTGCACCCAAACCCTGCCTGCCACACCTAGCTGGGTGGCTCTGGGAAAGCTGCTTAACCTCTCTGTGCTTCAAGGATGGAGATGTCGCCTAAGGGTAACTTTTATAAAGGTCAAATCCTGGCTCAGGGAAATGTCTAAGGAGCCTGTGTCAAGGTGTGTTTAGCCCCTGACTCTGGAGGGGACCAGCAAGGTGTATTGAGAGAACGTAAGTAGGTGGGGGGTCAGGAAGGCCCAACAGAGGCAGAACTGGCCGCAGGACAAGAGCGGACGCCTCCCGCGGAGCAGAATCATGCGTGCTGTTGTCAGTGTCTACAACTGACAGCTGAGACAGCTCACGGAGGACCGGGTGCAGCGAGGACCGAGAGGCGTGTCGGAGGGGACGTGGGAAGATCTCCGTGAACGTGGGAAGATCTCCGTGAACGTCTTCCTCGGCACCAGGAAGTGCATCTGCACTCAGGTCCTGGTCAGCGCGGACCGACGCGGCGGACACTTTTGTGAAGACTAACGGGGAAACGTTGGGTAGGAGTTCAGGGACGCGAGGTGGCCGAGCAGGGGACGTGCCACCGGAGGACCGAGGAGACGGGAGATGGCTCACCCTGTCCCCGTTCACCATGTCCCATCAGCATGACGGTTCCTGCCACTGAGACCTGTCGCCCGCGACAACTCCTGCCACAAGTTCAGAAGTACCCAGTGGGAGCGAGCGGCCGAGCTCTCCAGTCCACCCGCCCAGGGACGGGGCCGGAGCCCCCCTGCTCGGTGCACTGTGGAGACGACTCTCTCCTTTCTTTCCCCCCCATACCAGGTATTGAGCCCCCGAGCCTCATCCCCAGCCCTTTCTTATTTTTTATTTTGAGAGACAGGGTCTTGCTAAGTTGCCGAGCCGGCCTTGAACTTGCGATCCTCCTGCCTCAGCCTCCCTTTCCCCTTCCCCTTCAGTAAGTCCGTACTACGCCTGCTACTTCTGTGTGTCTTGCTCAATTCTTTGTTCAGGATGCCAAGGACCTGGACCCCAGCTGGACACCCCAGCGGTAACAGAATGGAGGTCGGTCATGTTGGTCAGTCCGGGTTCCCATACAAAACCCAGAGGCCGAGCGGCAGAAGCCATAGGAATGTGTCTCTGTGACAATCCTGGAGGCTGGAGTCCGAGGGGAGGAGCCAGCGTGGGGGGGGTCAGGTGAGGCCCACTTGCCGGCTAGCAGATGGCCATGTTTTTGCGGCGCTCTGTCAAAAACGACATCTCAACAAATTTAGCTCGAAGACCTGTTTTTGGTTTCAGCTGCAGCTCGTGAGCCGGGCAGCAGCCTGTCCATGGCTTGAGCAGGACGCTACACTGAGCTGGGCAGAGGAGGGGCTGCTCAGGAGACAGAGGCTGGAGAGCAGAGGCCAGGCCACTGCTGGTCACGCTGGTGACTTCAGTCACTTCCTTTACAGGGTTAGGTCCCAGGGGACGTCCCTGCCCACTGGCCTGGCTGACCAGGCCCCTCTGGGTGGCTGCTGTGAAGCCCTTGCCCCTTTCAAAGCTCAGCTTGATTCTGTGCCCCGTGGCACGAGGGACCCCATTCTGGTTTGATCTGGCCTGTAGGGTCAGTCCAAAACAGTGTCCACCCCCTCGTCTTCACCCCCGCAGGATCCCCCGGAGACCCCCACCATCCAAGATCCTGGGTCCACCCAAAGCCCTGTCCCTGGTGCCGAGCATGGGTCAGACTCCAGGCCAGGGCCCCGGCCAGCGCTCCTGGATCACTGTGGCGACCCTGCGCCGGTCCTTCTGAAGGCCTGTCACCTTGTAGGGCGCTTCACAGGGTGGGGACGCAGGTCTCGACACCCTGAGACTCTGCCCCTCTTCCTTCTGGGGAAGTGACAGTTCTCCAAGCCCCCAAGCCGCCCCCACCAGTGCCATCTTCTGAACCCAACATCCCCTTGTCCCTCTCAGCCCTTTAGGGAGGACAGACAAAAGGACACTCGCACGCTGCCACGCTGGTGAGCTGTCCTGCCCCGAATGGTCACCAGGACCTAAGGACGTTGCCTCTGTTCAAAGAGGGGTTTCTGAATCCAGCCGGGGGGGATGGGACCCTCGGAACCCCCCTCAGGGCTGGGAGGACGACCCGAACTCAGGAGTCCAAGACCAGCCTGGGCGAGCCCCCTCCCACCCGCGTACCTGGGCGACAGAGCAAGCCCCCTCCCACCCCTAGTACCTGGGCGACAGAGCGAGCCCCCTCCCACCCCTAGTACCTGGGCGACAGAGCAAGCCCCCTCCCACCTGTGTCGTGAAGAAGTGGGGGAGAAGGACGCTGCCCGCGCGGCCTGCCCCTCTCCCGGCCTCCCCTGACTGCACACCACAGGCCAGCTCTGGTCCTGCAGGGGTGGGTGCCCACCTAGGGCCACAAGCTCCCTGAGGGCAGGGCTGGGCCTTCTCCCCTCCCCAGCATCCAGCTGGGCACAGATGGCACCCACCCTCCCTCCCCATCAAACCCACAAGCCAACCCGGGTCCTGGGCTCCCAGGAAGCTCTGTCCCCTAAATCTCCTGGACCAGGGCTGGGCTCTGGGCCTCGCTCCCTCTCCGGCCTCACCTTCTGCCTCCTCCTCCGCCTCCGCCACCCTCGCTGGTTAGAGGGCTCCGGGGAGATGCCTCTCGCCTTCTCATTAATTTCTATTGAATAATTAAAGCCAGGAAATTAATACTTTCATCCTGAACCTGAGCTGCAGAGCGGCTTTCTCCTAGCTGACGTCCCCCCCGGGAATTAACTGGGGACCAGCTCCTCTCCGGGGCGGGAGGCGGAGGGCCAGGGCCCGGGGCCACCCAGCGCTGGCTCGGGAAATGGCCAGGATGGCTACATGGCTGACGGACGGTGCCCGGTGCATGGGTGGACAGAAACACGCCTCCAGCCGAGCCAGCCCACCCGGCCCCTTTCTGGGCCGGAGCCGATGCTCCTTCCTTTTATTTGAATCCAACAGGAGCCGCAGCCACCAAGGAGCCAGGAGGGTGGCCCAAGGGCCGGCCCTCACTCTCTTTCCTCCAAGGGAAGCAGGTCATGGGGGAGGGAAGGCACGAGCCTGTCCCTGCCAGGGCGTCCCCTGCCCCTGTGTGCACAGTGGTCACGGCCTCTCAGCCCCCGGGGCCCCTCCCAGCTGGTGGCCGTAGCTGGGCCAGCTCTCAGACTCCACTCTGCGGCTCCTTCCGTGATTTCTGGCTGGACGAGGCCCCCTCCTGCTGCCCCAACGCCCCAGCCAGCGGGGCTCAGTGAGGCCCAGAGCCCGCCTGGACAGCAGAGCCAGCTCCCCATTCCAGATCCAAGTTCAAAGACGCCACGTCCCATCCTGTCACCACGTCCGATCCTGTCGCGCAGTGTGCCCTCAACAAACACAGTTTACTCATTAATTATCATTAATTTTCCTGAGCAGTGCGAGAGGAGGCAGGCCCCCCAGCTCCCCAGCTCTCATGCCACCGTGGAGCCCTTGGGGACTAGGATCCCAAGATGCTGGGCAGTGGGCTTCCATCACGCCGGCCTGGCCTGGCTGCCCGCCGTGGGAGGGTCAGCACTGTGCTGGGTGGAGCCCCCTCCCCAGGGCACACCCCCTGGGGAGTCCCCTTCACTTGGTGGTGGAGACTTTGTCTTCAAACAAAGCGGGGAAGAGGAGAGAGTCACTGAGCACCGGCGGAGACTTTGCAGGGGTATTCTGCCAGACCTGCTTCCTGGAAACCCATAATCGTCCTTTTTGTTTGATTGTGGGTTCTCCTTTTCTTCTTTTTTATTTGACTGTGCTGGGGATCAACCACTGAGCTACGTGGTTGATCCCCACCATTTCAACCCCAGCCACCATTTCATTTTTGACGTTTCTATAATACTCCATTGACTGGGCTCCGGGGGCCTCCATTTCTCCATCCCTGACTTCTGTGCCTTTGGACCTTTCCCAGCACCCTCACTGGACTGTGAGGACCAGCCCGTTGTTGCCCCTCCCCACATCCCTGCCTTCCCAGGATGCATTTCCAAAGGTGGACTCGCCTGCCTGTGTCGAAGGCTCCGGTTCACATTGGTTAACCACCCTCTGGGCCAGGACTGACAGGCGCACTGTGCCCCTGGATGGCTGTGGAAGGGACCGTGCGGGTCTTTACTCACAGCATCTGAACAGAGCAGAATGTGAACAAGGACTGAGAAGACCTGCCGAGTCCCAGGTATCCCTTGGCCCACTGTGACCCGTCTGCAGGTACTGGGTTATGAGATCCCTAAACACCTACCAACTGTCTCTGTGAGTCCCCGGGAACCAGCCCCAGCACCCCAGAATGTGGGACGGGGTTTAATATGTCCTTAAAAGGAGACTCGATGGGTCATTTTCTGTCAGTTTCACTGGACCATGGGGCGTGTGGCTATTTGGCCAAACGTTATCCTGGGTGTTTCTGGCTCAAATCAACATTTGAATCCGCAGATGGCCTTCCCTGTGGGTGAGCCTGACCTGATCAGTCAACGCCTGACGAGCACAGAGAGGTCACCTTCCCTGTGAGTCCTGGGGAGCCCTCCTGCCGGACCACCCAGGGCTGGGACCCCGCCTGCGGACTAGAACGGAAACGCAGGCTCTTCTCGGGTCTGGAAGCCGCTGGTTTGGCTGCAACTTTGCTATTGGTTCTCCTGGTCTTCGGAGTTGGACCGAGGCATCAGGGGCCCTCCTGGACCCCCGGCCCTCCCCTGCAGCTGGTGGGACTTGAGCCTCGAGAGGAGTCTCTCCGCGTCCGTGTGTCCATCCTGTTGGTTGTTGCCCTGGGGAGCCCAGACTAGCACAGAGCTGGCCCCCCCCACCAAAGACATCCCTGTCCGAGTTCCCACATCTGTGCGTGTGTGGGTCACTGGCGTGACGGCTATGCTGTGTGTCCACCTGGCTGGCCGTGCTGCCCCATCGGTGGTCAGTCTCCATTCTGGGTGTGTCCGAGGGTGCTGGGGAGAGACGAGCACCCCAGCAGCTGAGCAAAGCAGGTTGCCCTGCAGGATGCGGAGCCCAAAGACACAAGAGAAAATCCTGCCAGCAGATGGCCTCAGACTGGACGGGCCAGTCTCTGGAGTCGGATTCGCTGCCTCCAGGGCCACCCAAGCGAGCTCTCTCTGTATAAACGGCAGTGCTGCTCCTAGGTGTCACACAGACCCACACAGACTTACATAGATACCCACGCACGCCTGACCCCCTGGGGACCCTGATTAGGGCACATGGGGCGGGGTCAAGGTTGCAGGGAGAACTGCGTCTACTAATCAGCTGATCCTAAAATAGTGAGCTTATCCTGGATGATCCACGTGGCCCAGGGTGACCACAGGGTCCTTGAAGGAGAAAGAGGGAGACCGCAGTGGCTGAGCACAGGGAGCCCCTGACCAGCCTGCCGGCTGTGAAGACGGAGGAAGAGACAGAGGGCCCAGGAGCACGCTGGCCTCTAGAAGGCGGGAGGACTGGGAGGTGCCTGGTGTCCTGGCTTCTCCTGAAAGGACACAGCCACGCTGCTGTCCCCGTGAGATCCACGTGGGACTCCTGGCCTCCAGAGCTGGAAGACGATAAAGTCGTGCTGTTTAAGCTGCTCAGCTGTGGTGGCTCCCGCCAGCCTTGATGGGACCCTGGTGCGTGGTCCTCGTGACACTAGACGACAAAACAAGGTCTCAGAAAAGCCCCCTGTGCAGGGTCACGGCTGGCGAAGAGTGTCGCACACGGGGACCCCCGGGCTGTCCCGCTCCCCGGCCTGGGGTCTCTGCTCTGTCCCTGGAGAGAAGCCGCTCTCTGGTGTCAGCGTCCCTGGGCGGGTAGCGACGCCGCTGTTCCAGGCCAGGCAAGCGGAGACCTGCGCTGACGAAACTCCCGGAAATAAGAGGAGCCTCAGCCAACGGCAGCCCCCGCTCCCCAGAGCCAAGCTGGCAGGAGGGAGGGGGAGGCCCGGGGCCCCAAGAAGAGGGAGCCTGAGGATGAGCAGCTGACAGTGACCCGTGAGGGGACAGGCCACGCCAGACCTGGGCTCCCGGGCTCAGACTCTGACCCCTCCGGGGAGACAGGAAGCGTGGGGGGCGGAGCTGCAGGGTGAGACCCCGGCCTGAAGCCAGGCCCCTGCAGGACGTGGCCTCCGTGGAAGGACAGAACAGGACACCCACTGCCCAGCACAGGCGGGGGGCTGCCTCGGAGGCAGAGGCTGGACACCGGCCGCCCCTGGTCAGGCAGTGTGGTCGTCGGGGCTTCCAGAGACAGAGCCATTGGGGGGACAGAGAGCGAGCGGCCGGGCATAGACCAGAGGTGGCTGTTGGGGACCCGCTCCTGTCATCATGGGCTGACAAGTCCCACGGGACGTCTGCAGGCTGGAGAGCCTGGGCTGCTGGCCGCGAGGCTCAACCCCAGCCGAAGGCCTCCGAACCAGGCGAGCCAACGGCGGGACTCAGGCCAGGCCCTGGGCCTGAGGACCTGGGGGCCGCTGGGGGCCTGGAGTCAGGAGCAGAGAGCCCGGGGCCTGAGGTCCAAGGGCAGGAGCGGAGGAGCCGTCCCGGCCACCAGGCCACCCTGCAGGTTGGGAGGGCCCACACCAAGGTGGACCTTCCCCACGCAGCCCACTGACCCAGGCTGCCCACTGACCCGCGCCCTGTCTCCTCTGCAAACGCTGTGGGTCCTGGGTGTCCTGGTTGGCTGCTGTGTCCCGCCCACCCGTGCCTCGGTGTCACACGGAGCTCTTCCTGCCTGTCTCTATGTCTCTGTCCTTCTAGGACCCAGTCGTTGGGTTGAGGCCCCTATTGTACTCCAGGACGACTTCAGTGACACTGGTGACACCCGCAAACACCCTGCTTCCGATACGGTGGCCCTCGCAGGCACAGGGGTCAGGGCCTCCCTGCACTGGGGGACACCATCCCACGCGCAGGGCCAGCCGCCTCACTGGAGGGGCCAGGCCAGCGCCAGCCTGAGGTCTTCCTCCTCTTCCAGGGGCAGCTGGGCCTGGAGGAGCGGCCAGCTTCGTCTCTGCAGGAAGGACTGCAAGCTCCCCCTTCTCCGGCCGAACTGGCAGCTGGTCCTTCCTCTGGGCTTGAGTCCTTCTAGCGTCCAAGTTCTTGTTCTCCCACTACTGTCCGTCCCTGCGGCTGGACCGCCCTGCTTCACCCCGTCACAGCTTAAGACGACCAGAGGAGCCTGCTACGGGGGCGGCAGCACACCCTGGTCCCCGATACCTGGGAGCCCGAGGCCAGCCGAGCCCCTTGGTGACAACCTGTCTTTAAGAAAAGGCTGGGGCCGTAGCTCGGCGACAGAGCCCAGCATGTGTGAGGCCCTGGGCCCCCCGCCCCCCAAAAGAAGTGGGCCCTACTCTGGTTTCTCCTGAGGTTGTGTGATTATTTTGCCTTTTACTAAAAGCAGATCAAATACCTGGACACCCCATCAAAGGAGATACACAGACAGGAATCCACGCTGCTCACCCCACTACCAGGGAAACACAGACCACGAGGAGACGCCACCTTACAGCCACCAGAGTGGCCCAGATCACCACATGTGACAAGTGTGCAGCGGCAGGGACTCTCCTCCAGGCTGGTGAAGTCGCACACGAGGCAGCCGCTCCGGAAGACAGCTTGGCACCGGAAGTTTCTTGCAAAACGAAACCCACATTAACTGTGCGATCCAGAAATCCTGCTCCTTCATATTTATCCAAATTTCTGTCCACACGGAAATCTGCACAGGCTGTTTATAGCAGCTTTATTCACTGCCTCTGCCAAAGACAGGAGGCAACCCAGGTGCCCCTAGGTAGGTGGATGGATGAACACACTGTGGCCCATACAGACGGTGGAATATTACTCACCACTAAAAAGAACTAAGCTATCAAACATGAAAAGACACAGAGGATCCTCAAACGCAAAGTCGCCAGACTGAAGAGGCCGCCTGTGTGTGGCTCCAGCTGGGTGAGATTCTGGAAAAGGCAGAACTGGAGGGGAGGTGGGGGTGGATGGGCAGGGCTCAGGGTCTTGGGGCAGGGAAGCTGCTCTACGGTGCTCTAACGGTGCCACAGTCATTAAACTCTCGTCCACACCCCTGGGATGCGCCACACCAGACTGATCCTGATGGAGACCTTGGGTGTCGTGAGGTGGCAGTGGAGGTTCCTGGACTGTGATGAACGTGCCACTCTGGTGAGCGTTGACGGAGGGGAGGCTGTGGTGTGTGGGGAAGGGTGTGTGGGAATTCCGTCCATCCACCCACTTCTGCTGTGAACTTCACATGGCTCCAAAGAACAAAGCCCATTTGTTTTTTTTTTGGGGGGGGACCAGGGATTGAACTCAGGGACACTCGACCCCTGAGCCCCATCCCCAGCCCTATTTTGTATTTTATTAGAGACAGGGTCTCACTGAATTGCTTAGCACCTCGATATGTTGCTGAGGATGGCTTTGAACTCACCATCCTCCTGCCTCAGCCTCCTGAGCTGCTGGGATTACAGGCGTGCGCCACCGTGCCCAGTCAAAGTCCATTTTAAAAACCAGGCTGGGCTCCCAAGAGACCTGGGCCAGATTTCAGAGCTCCACCCCACTCCTGCTGGACAGGACCCTGGCCAGTATTGGCTCAGCTTTTCTGTCCGCAGGCTCCGCTGGGCAGAGCACAGCAGCAAGAGAGACAGATGGGGACAGAGGCCAGCTGTCCTCTGCCTGTGTGCTCCAGGTGAGGCCCCCGCCCCTCAGGCCTCCATCTGCACAACGAGGGGACCGGAGGATTTCGGAGTCCCGGGCAGCTGGCTTTGATCTCTGTGGGCAGACCTGGCCGTGTCAGATCTCCACCTGCATCACATCCTAAATAGAGAAGAATGGCCACAGTCACTGTGGCCTGGGAACTTAATTAAAATAGGCTCCTGTTGGAAAACGGCTCTGGCACCCGCTGGGCGGATGGTGTTCCCCAAGCGCCACCCCTGGCCCAACAGCAGCAGCAGCAGCAGACCTGGGAGTCTGTCAAAGATTCAAGGCCCCTCCCCGGCCCCCAGACCTGCTGAACCGAGCGGGAGGCCCACCACAGGGTTCTAAGCCCAGAGCCAGGCGGCCCAGGCAGGCCCCACCTGGAGAACTGCCGGCCTGGAGCCGCTCTGTTTAGCTCAGTGCCGTTGACACTGTGGGCTGGTCAGCCTTTGCGGCTGGCCATCCTGGGCACTGTAGGCTGCTGACCAGCGTTCTGGACGCCACCCATTAGCTGCCAGTAGCACGCCATCCCCCAGTCATGACAATCAGAAGTGTCTCTGGGCAGTCCTGCCCTCCAGGGCACAAGTGGACCCCCACTGAGACTCCCTGGCTGGAAAGAGGCCCCGACATGGGCGTCTCAACAGAGGACCTCATGAAGCCTCGAGCCGGGCTGTGCCCTGGTGCCGTGTGGCACCGCTCCTGTGGCTCCTGTGCTGCTCACAGCGACTGTGAAATGGTCCCCATTTCCTCCCTTCTTACAAGCTGTGTGACCTTGGGCAAGGTACTTAAACTCTCTGTGCCTCTGTTTTCTCGACGGTAAAATGGGGAAATGACCCCACAGGACAGTCAAGCACAAAGGTGACCACTCCTACGTCAAACTCCCAGACCCGTGCCCTGAGTGACGAGAGCCTCCACAAACCACAGGTCCTCCGGGATCGCCTGGCCTTTATCAGTGCCCGGCCTGCTGGAGCCCGCGAGGCCGGCTCGAGGTGGGCATGACAGGGCACTACTCTGCCTGCCCAGCAGGTGCAGTGACGAGGAGGGTCCCTGTGGTCACCGCGGGGAGGGGTACACCGGTCCCCGGTGCCAGCTTTGTAACCCAGGGTCCCGTGTGCTCCAGGGGACATAAGGCAGAGCCCGGGGCCCCGAGCCCCCGCCCCCATGAGCAAGCCTCGGGGGTCCCCGTAAAGGACGAGGAGTGGCACAATTCCTCTTTGCATCTCACATCCCAATAAAATATTTATTATTTCAAGAAATAAATCTTTAAAAAAAGAGAGAGAGAGAGAGAGAGAGAGAGAGAGTGTCTCTATTGCTTTCCCCCCACGGGTCAGGTCCTGGGGACAGCGAGTTCCTCCCGCCGTGGTTTCTGCAGCCCCGGGGCCAGCCTGGCCAGGAGTGGCTCCCAGGACCGGTCACCTCCAGCCCTCCTCCAACTCTCAGGCCCCGGGGCTGCCTCCCTGGGCGGGCGGCCGGGTGGACAAGCCCTCTCCCGGCCAGGGGTGGCAGTGATTCTGACCGTGGACTCAGACGGGGCTCTGGCTGTGGGCGGAGGGACGGGCACCCGGGGGCGGGGCAGGCATGCCACACGATGGGCACGGGGCTCCATCTTGGTCTGAGGCTGGACAAAGCTGAAGGGGGACACGGATGCAGCACAGACGGGTGGAGGCCGCCGGGAGCTGGGGGCCCGGGCAGCGGGGACGGGCTGGGGGTGCCCGGGGTGGTGGGCAGCCCACCCCAAGCCCTGCCGGGTGGAAGCCTGCCCCTGGCCGGGCTGGACGGAGGCTGTGGGGCAGATCCGCCCATCTGGGGCTGCAGGTCATACCACTGGGTTCGGCCCACGGGGAGATCTGGGACAAGCAGGACGGGGACAAGCCGGCCAGGGTCTAGGTGGTCCCGCACCCAAGTGGAGAGGGAGGGGACTCAGGAAATGGAGAGGGAACAGGGCGGGGCGAGGCCGAGCCGAGGCGGGCCCCCAGCCTACCTCCCACAACCCTCCCCTCTGTCCACCCCCAAACAACCCCAGAGGGACCTGCCTGGCCCTGCCGGCTCGGCGGCCCTCACAGGAAGAGGGTACACCCCGCAGGTCTCTCCCCGCACAGGCCGGGGCCAGGCTGCTGTCCACTCCTGGGCTCCCCCAGGGGACCCTGCTGCCCATGTCGTAAATCAGGAGGCCTCACCCAGGGCCAGGAATGGCCAGGCTCTTCCCCTGGTCCAGACCTTACCTTGCCCAAAGCCAGGGGCCTCAGACCACCTGCTCCTGGGCCTCTGGGTCCCTCCAACCAGCCCAATATCTACTTGGCCGTGAGTCCCAGGGGAGAGCGAGGACCCCCAGGTGAGGGCCCGGGGCTGGTCCTCCCCTGGACTGTGCTTGGCTCTCCCCGGCCACTGCCAGGCTGGGAGGGAAGCCCCAGCCGGGGAGCCACGCGCAGGCGAGCGGCTGGAGCTGGGGTCTGCTGGTGCTTTCTCTGTCGGGAGGCGCAGGGCAGGGCCTCGGCCACCTCACAGGCAGCCCCGGCACAGGGCCACCTGGCCCTTGCGGAAGTCGCGGCAGGGGCAGAGCCGCTGGTACTTGGTGCTGGAGCCGGCGCAGCTGAAGAGCAGCGGCTCCTTCTGCAGGTAGCACTCCTGGCCGGGCTGCGCGAGGGCGGGGTACAGGTGGTGCATCTCCCACTCGGTGCTGCCACAGGGCACCTGCAGCCTGCGCGGGCGCCACAGCACGGTCACCACGGGGCACTGCCCACCCTCTCCGCACCCCTGCCCCAGACTCGGGAACAGGCAGCTTCAGCTCCTTAACGGCCTCTGGGAGCCTGGGGGACAGGGGCCGGGTCCCAGCTGGAGGGACGCCATGGCCGCCCTGTGGAGAAGGTGCCCACCCAGCTGGGACGGGCCCCAGGGGCAGGGGGACACAGGGGGGGCTGGGAGGGGGCGTCCTGGTGGCGGCTGGGTCCACCAAGAGGCAGGCCCCTGACTGACCGGAGGGCAGGCCCCCGGGGCGGGCGGGCGGGCAGCGGGCACTCACTGGAGGAAGGCCTCCTGGCTGTTGAGGAAGGGGAAGAAGGACGGCTCGCAGACCAGCCCGTGGTCCAGGCAGGCGTCCGTGCAGGCCCTCCCGGGGGCGGCCAGCCAGGCCCGCAGCGAGTGGGGCGGGGGCCAGGCCCCGGGGACCTCGCTGGCGTTGCGGGCCCACTCCAGGTGGGTGGCGTTGGGGGCCAGGACAAAGGGGCTGTGCGAGGCGCGGGTCCCGGGCGGGGCAGGGCTGGACGCTGCACAGAAGTCCTGCAGGAGGAGAGCCGCGTCAGGGAGGCGGAGTGGGCCGCAGATGGCCTGGCCACCCAGGACCCAGCCCTGCAGCTTCGGCAGGGGCCACGCCCGCACACGCCCAGGTCACCTGCTCCTCCAGTAGCCCCACCCCACACCCAGGAGCCCCCAGGGACTCTGCAGGAGGGCAAGGAGGCCGAGGTCCCACCTGCAGCGTCCTGTGTCCCACACAGCCCCCCTTCCCGGCCCTGATGGCCTTGGGACGGGCAGGGAGCGGAGGGCCACCCACCTGGTGCTGGATGTAGGCCTGGATCCGCTCCAGCATGCCCTCGCAGGTGTACTCGTAGGGCAGGTAGGGCTCCACCTGTGGAGGGCGCACGCGGAGAGGCCTGTGGCTGGGCCCGGGCTGGCACTGGGGGATCTGCTCTGCTCCACGGCCCAGGGAGCAACCACCCTGTCCACCTGGGCCCCTCCGCTGCCGTCCCTGCTCCCCACACCCTCCAGGGCACCCTGCAGACTCAGGCTCAGCCCTGGACCCTTCCTGTCTCCTGGCCTCGTCGTCCCCGCCCCTTCCCCCACCTGCCCACAGCCCTGCCCTCCACCCCTCCTGGGCTCTGTGCCCCCTCCCCAGCCTGGCCCCTCTTAGAGCCACCCCCTCAGAGCACCCTGAGCCCACGCCCTCCTGGTACAGGGCCGTGTTCCCGGAGGTCCTCAGCACCCAGACTCCTCCCCTTGCCAAGACCAGCCCCTGTGCCCCTGTGCCCCTGTGCCCCTGCGTCCTGCCCACCCCCCGTCTCTCTCAGGAGCCCAGGGCCCCTCCAGGGCGGGGACTAGGCTTGTTCCCCAGAGTCCCTGGTGCCTGGTACCATGCCTGGCACACAGTGGGACTCAGGTTGTGGGATCAAAAAGCTCCACCTGTACCCACCCCAGATTGGAACCTTCACCCAGGGCGCTACAGTGGGAGGGAACAGGTGACATCTGTCAACCGCCCTGCCCAGGCCACATGTGGCTGCCAAGGAGGCGCTACACAAGAGGCCACGTGCTACCTAATGGTCTCAGGGTCCAGGGCGGCCTGCGCCGGGGCTCGTGGGCAGAGTGGCTGGAGCACAGGAGGCGAAGGACACCAAGAGGCAGGGGGCACCTCCCCACCCCCTCCTGTGCTTCACCGCAGGCCCAACAGAGAGCCGCCTGGGAAGGCCCGCAGGTGGAGAGGGCAGGGCGGCAGGACGTGGGGCTGACCAGCCGGACTCAAGAGGAGGTGGCTGCAGCCTTTGGCTCCCCAAGCCCCGCACGATGGTACCTGCCCCTCCCCGTCCCCAGCGACCCTCTCCCTGCTGCAAGCCCCACAAGGTGGTACCTGCCCCGCCCTGTCCCCAGCGACCCTCTCCCTGCTGCAAGCCCCACAAGGTGGTACCTGCCCCGCCCTGTCCCCAGCGACCCTCTCCCTGCTGCAAGCCCTGCACAGTGGTACCCGCCCCGTCCCCAGCGACCCTCTCCCTGCTGCCACTCCAGGACGAGACCCTAGGCCCCGGGGGTGCCCCTCCCTCCTCACCGGGGACAGCAGGATGTCCAGTGGAGCTACGTGGGGCCCTGCTTTCCGCAGAGCCCACCTCTTAGGGCTGCAGGCCCCTCCTGACCCTCTGACCAAAGGGACACTCCCGACACTCAGGGCCCCAGGGAATAGACCCCACTGCTCCCTTGAAGCTGGTCCCGGCCACCTTCTGACTCCAGGGACAAGAGGTCACCGGCCTGACCTTGTCCCAGGTCTGGTTCACCAGGCTCTGTATCTGCTCTCAACCCCAGGGCTGCTCAGAGTCCCAGAGAACACCAATGTCCCCCTCCAGCCACCACCTCTGTCCCAGGTGCTGGGCCGGCCTGTCCCACCCTGCTCCCCTCCCCACCCCCCACAAGTGGCCACAAGGACCTGACGCCCAGGGCAGAGTCCAGCCTCTGAGCGCTGCCCTGCAGGCTGCCGGGCCCCTTGCAGGGCCAAGTCCTCAAACCCAGGATGTAAAGAAAAGGCCAGAGAAGAGCTTCTCCTCTCCAGTGTCCCTCCAGCTCTAGGGTGACAGCGGATCCTGGAGTCGTCCCCCGTGTTTGAAGCACTTGTCACGAGGTGATTCAAAGGCCCTGTGCGCAGGGCGCGCTCCCGTCCTGCCTGCCGTGAACCCCCCGTGGGGCAGCAGCCTGCCTGCAGGTCACCCCCCCCCCTTAGGTCTAGTGACAGGGGTGCAGGGCATCGTCTCCACAGGGTGACAGGTGCTGGGAGAGGCCGGGGCGGCGATGGCCTCATCTGGGCTCTGGATGGAGATGCAGCTGCCACCGCCCAGGGCAGGGAAGGGCAGCCGGCCCACCCTGGCCACGCAGGGTGGGGGGACGGGGCCTGGTGTCTGCAGGAGGAGCAGCTGGCCCCCTGAGGTGGCCCTTCGCCCCCCGCCAGCTGTTCCTCAGTGGACTTCCTGGAGCAGATTGGGCACCCCCAGGTGCGTGTTTAAATGCCACTTCTGAGGCCACCCCCGGTGCCCGGGTCAGGGGCTGGGTGGCCTGGGACTGCAGGAAGCCTCCCTCCCCAGGTGGTTCTTGGGAGTGTTGGAGCCCCCAGGGGTGAACTGCCAGGAGGGGGGGTTCGGGAGGAGGCTTTGGGCAGGTGGGCCTGGCCTGGGGTCCCCATGAGGCCTGGGGTCCCCGTGAGGCCTGGGGTCCCCATGAGGCCTGGGTCCCCATGAGGCCTGGGTCCCCGTGAGGCTGGGGTCCCCGTGAGGCCTGGGGTCCTCGTGAAGCCTGGGTCCCCGTGAGGCCGGGGTCCCCGTGAGGCTTGGGGTCCCCGTGAGGCCTGGGTCCCCGTGAGGCCTGGGTCCCCGTGAGGCTTGGGGTCCCCATGAGGCCTGGGGTCCCCGTGAGGCCTGGGTCCCCGTGAGGCCTGGTGTCCCCGTGAGGCCTGGGTCCCCGTGAGGCCTGGGGTCCCCGTGAGGCCTGGGGTCCCCGTGAGGCCTGGGTCCCCGTGAGGCCTGGTGTCCCCGTGAGGCCTGGGTCCCCGTGAGGCCTGGGGTCCCCGTGAGGCCTGGGGTCCCCGTGAGGCCTGGGTCCCCGTGAGGCCTGGGTCCCCGTGAGGCCTGGGTCCCCGTGAGGCCTGGGTCCCTGTGAGGCCTGGGTCCCCGTGAGGCTTGGACTGGCCAGATGTCAACACCTTGGCTCCTGGGTCCCTGGTCATGGCCTCCCTCCCTCCCTTCCTTCCCGGGGGCTAAACTAGGGCCTCCTGAAGGCAAGCGCCTGACCACTGAGCTATGTCCTGGGCCCTGTTATTGCCATTTTTAAATTACCTGAATCACAAAATTAAACACATGTTCATGTAAAAACATAAAAGAGTCATGAAAAGGAGGCCCCCAGCCCCTCCCCCGGCAGCCTCCTTCCTCAGTCCCCAGTCCCAGTCCCCGAGTCGGAGCAGCAGGGGCCTGGGACCCTAGGCACATGCGTTCCCATGCTCAGCCCCCTCCCCTGTGCCCAGCCTTCGGGTCTGGGGAGGGGACGCCCCCGCACAGGCTCCTTGCGGTCCCTGGGGTCAGGCCAGTCCTCACGGGGCTGGGAAGAGCCGGGCTGGCGGCCCTCCCCCCCTGCCCCTGCCCCTCTGCAAGAGGAGGCCAGCAGGGCCCAGGGAGGTGGGCTGAGGACTGGGGAGGAGGACGGGGGGGGGGCGTGGGCTGTGGATCGCAGTGACCCCCTCAGCCCCAAGGCCCCTGCCGGAGGCTGCTCCCGGGCTCTGGCCCTCCAGCCCCACTCAAACCCCTGAACCTGTAATAATCCGCTGTCCAGCCTTGCCTGGGGCGTGGCCAGCAGCCAGGCTCCTGCTCGCCTTAAGCTCTGCCAGGCCTGGCCAGGACTTTGGGGGTGACCCTGGGCTCACCCCGTCTCCATCCCTAGGGCCAGCGGCACACGGCCGGATAGCGGCTCCCCACAGCCCCTCTGCCCTAGACGGTCCACCCAGGGCTGCCTCCAGCCTGTGCGAGGCTGAAGCCCTCAGCTGCGGGTGGGAGGGAGCTGGAGGAGGACCGTCCACTTGCTGCTCCTCTGGGATGTGACTGAACCCCCGGCCCAGGGGCTCAGGGTGGGGAGCTCCAGGCACCTGCTCAGGACCCCCCCTTCCTGGGGCCCCTCCCTCCTGGGACCCCTCCTTCCTGGGCCCCTCCCTCCTGACCCCTCCCCCACCCTGCTCAGGACCCCCCCTTCCTGGGGCCCTCCCTCCTGACCCCTCCCAGAGAGTCCCCCTGTGGACCCCTGCCTCGGGGCACCCCAGAGAGCCAAAGCTCAGTCTGTGACCTTGAGGGACTTCCAGGGGAGAGGGAGGCGGTCTAAGATGATTCCCAGGAGGGGATAGGGTCTTGTGACAGAGGGTCGGAGTGAGCTCCTTGGCGGGACCCTGGTCTTGTCTGTTTCAGCTGAAGACGTGTGCGCCAGGACCTGGCAAGCCCTGCTCGGCACTCACTCTAGAAACACTCATCTCCAGACAAGGATGGATGGACCTGGTGCCCCATCAGGAGTGAAAACTGATCTTGTCCACCAGGTCCCCAGAAGAGCTATGTGCACATTGTCACTCGAGATGGGCTGCTTAAAGGATACAGACCCACACCTAAAGCAGGGTTTGAAGGAGCTCCACGCTTTCATCCTGAAGACATTTACTTAGCACCCAATCTGTGTTAGGAGTGCTCACAGGGCCTGGCCCTTCATTGTGCTCAATAAGTGACCCTGAAACAGTGGCTACCCTGTAAGGTTGTGCAGGTCGTTCACTGCACAAAGGTATGCTCTCTAAAACCTACGCACTGGGTTGGTGAGTGAGGGCCTCTGCTCACTCTCCAGTCCATATGGCTGGACTCAGAGGTAGGTTTGGGAGGGAGGTGGACTCCTTGGCCGAGTCTGAGCTTAGCCAGAGGGGCACGTCCCTCTGGTTATATAATGAGGGCCCACAGTGTGGGCAGCGGCAGTCCGGCTGGGTCCGAGCCTCACCTGGGTTTTCATGATGGCCTGGATGGCTGCTTCGAACTCCTCGGAGTTGTTGTAGTCCACGGTCCACACGTAGGGCTTGCCGATGAAGTTCTCCGCGTAGGGGTGCTGGGAGAACACCTGGCCGGCAGACAGGCGGCCCTCTGTGTCCCGCCCCTTTGTCCCGTCGCCCCCCCTCCCTGGAGCCCCACCCCACCCACTCACCTCCCTGGAGGTGGGCTTGCCCCGGAAGAACTCGTGGTTGAGGGAGCTGTGGGGCGGGTGGAAGCGGGACTGCAGGAAGACGCAGCCGTTGGCGATGGCCTCCAGTGGGGCCGGGCCCTCGTAGGGGAAGCCGAAGCCTATGAAGAGCTGAGCAGCCGGCACAGGTCAGGGAGGGCAGGAGCCTGGAGCCAGGCAGGGTGGGGGCCGGGGCAGCCCTCCCCCTGGACAGGCCTGGTCTCCCCACGGTGAGGCTGGGGGGTGCTGTGGTCTGTGACCCCGGAGGGAAGGACAGCAAGGATCCCCAGCCCAACAGGCTGCAGCCGACTTCCAAGGACCCCCACTCACTCCTCCTAAACCCTGATCCAGCACCCAACATGCACAGGGCTGGCTCCCGCAAGGGGCTTGATCAGTGGTACTGATCGGGGCTGCTGTGTGAGGTGGTTCAGGTTGTTCACTGCACAGAGAGATCCTTCCCTGTGGACTCGCAGAAGCAGCCCTCCAGGATGAAGGCCCCCAAGGAACGGCAGCCAGGGCCTCTCCCAGCCTGCCCCCCACCCACTCAGAGGCTCCAAAACACCTGCCTGGCTCCTGTCACCCACAGCCAGGCCGTGGCCCTGCCCAGGCCCCTTTCCCTGTAGGCGCTCCCTGCCTGCTGGGCACCCATGTGTGCCCGGGCTCTGGCCGCTCCCCCGAGGACTGGACGCAGGGCTCAGGGCAGCAGAGCACACTACTGGGGCGTGTCCACATGTAGATGGGGCCCCACGTGGAGGCCGCAGCCTGGCAGGTGTGGCGGAGGTGACCGGGCTCTGTGGCCGGGCGGGGCGAGGACGTGCGGGGCGAGGACGTGGGGGACTCACCTTGGCCTTGCGCAGCAGCTGTTGGAACTCAGGCTGCGGCAGGAGGCCGTGGTTCTTGACGAAGGCGGGGACCTCGGGGGGCCGCTGGCTCTCGTAGTACACGGTGCCGTGGATCTCCATGTACTTGTGCAGGATGCCCAGGAACTTCTCCTTCCCCTGAGGAAGAGGAGCGGAGGCCGGCCTCACCCCGGGCTCCAAAGCAGGCCCGGGCAGAGGGGGGCGCCTGGCCGCAGCTGTGCAGCCCTGGGCCAGGCCCCGCTCCTCTCTGGTCCTCGGTTTTCATCAGTGACTCCGCAGCTTGGACCAGGCCAGAGGGGACCCATTGAGAGGGATCCAGGTGGGTCCCTTGGCCTCCTCTGTACCTCAAAGGACGTCCCCCCACCGAGTGCCTGGGAGGAACTGGGTGCTCTCAGGAGCTCAGGTCACCCCCCACACCCACCCCTCATCCCTCCACCCACCACCCATCTGTCCGTCTGTCCATCCATCCACCTCCTCTGCTCAGGAATGATCTGGAAGGAAAGGTGGACCGGAGCTGGAGTCGCCCCTGCAGGCCACCCTGTTCTGGTTGCTGCCGTCCCTGTCATTGACTGAGGTGATCTGGGACGTCTAGGGCCACCAGCCACCAACCAAGAGTAAAGCAAAGCCCCTCTGGGAGGAAACAGTGTCACCTGTGACCTCAAGTCACCTCCACGGAGTTCCATGTCCCCTTCGGAACCCGAGAGCAAGGAACAAGCCTGACTCCAAAACTCAGGGGAGACGCCAAGGACCTCGAGGACAAGTGAGCAGCCCTGTCACCTGAACCCAGGAGGACGGCCCTGGGCCTCTCGTCCTGTCCCTCCCCAGAGCAGCAGACACCCACCGAGCAGCAGGGGGTGATGGAGCCCCGAGGGAGGGGGAGCCTGAGAGCCACCGAGGGGCCTCGGAGGAAGGAAAGGCCGGAGAGAAAGCAATGGCCTCTCTCTCACACGGTGTGAAAGGGCAGGTTCAGAAGGGACTGCCCCCAGGGACCTGAACCACGGCAAGGGGAGGAGGGACGAGAAGGCCAGACCAGGAGAGAACATTTGCAAAGCATGCGCTCGACAGAGACCTTGGATCCAGAGACGTGGAGAACCACAACAGCTCAGCAGCAAGAAAATAAGCCAGACGTGCACCACGACGCGACTCGGGAGGCTGAGGCAGGAGGATCGCGAGTTCAAAGCCAGCCTCAGCAAAAGCGAGGCGCTAAACAACTCAGTGAGACCCTGTCTCTAAATAAAATTAAAAATACGCAATTGTTTCTGCATCAGGGATTAAACCCAGGGGCACTTAACCCCTGAGCCAAGTCTCCAGCCCTTTTTATTTTGAGGCATGATCTCACCAAGTTGCTGAGGCTGGTTTTGAACTTATGATCCTCCGGCCTCAGCCTCCTGGTATTACAGCATGCCCAGCAACAGGCAAAAATTTTAAAGATGCATGAGTATAAAAGACACAAGGAAGATAAATACACAATATCTTCAACATCACCAGTCATTAGGGAAATGCAAATTAAAACAACAAAAAAAAGTGCTATTCCACACCTGTTAGAACGGCAGATGGCTAACATAAATTTGTAAAGAAAACTGAATGCTCACACATTGTCGGGAAGACTGTGACATGGTATGATTCCTTTTCTTTAGAAGTTTAACAGATTTCTACAATATGGCCCAATCATTCTGATCCTACGTATTTACCCAAAAGAAATGGAAGTATGTATCTGTACAAATTTTTTTAAATGAACGTTCATAGCAGCTTTCTTTATAATACCACATATCAGAAATAACCCGAATGTCCATTAACAACTGAAGGAGCAGACAGACTGTGGTATATCCATACAACGGAATACTACTGGGCAGTAAAAAGGATGAACGGTTGGTACACGCCAAAACATGGATGAATCTCGTGATCACTACTGAGAAGGTCCACACAAACCTGAGTACACACTGCATTATTCCACTTACATAGAACTTTAGAAAATGCAAACTAACCCATAGTGACAAAAAGAAAGCCCCTGGTTGCCTGAAGATGGGGGAGGACAGATGGAAGGAGGAGACTTTGGAGAGAATCCCTACCCTGACTGCAGGGGTGGTTTCACAGGTAAATTTCTATGTTCAAACTCATAAAATCCTGAACCTTAAACATATTTAGTTTACTGTATGTCGATTATCCTGCAAGAAGATGGCTAAAAATATTTTTAACTAAAAAAATTCAATACCGTGATTTAAAAACGCCATCCAGGGCTGGTGTCCAGCTCAGTGGCACGACACCCACCTTGCGTGCGAGACCCCTAGGTTAAGCCCCAGCAGCACCCAGGGAATAAAGCACATGAAGGGACCAGACTGTGGCTACAGACCAAGGGCCACTGGGCAGTCTAGGTCTGGAGTCCCCGGATGGCACTGGTAAGAATCGTCCCTATCACACAGAACGGAGGCCAAATGAGAGGACCCAAGAGCTGGCACCCAGGGAGCACCCAGGGGTCCAAGGCCTGTCACCTTGTTGCCGCACACCCTGCACAGTGCCCCAGTCCTCAGTCAGAGCCCAGAATGAGGTGGGATGGGGCTGCTGGGGGAAAGCCACTTCTCAGGGTCCCGCCCAGGCATGGCTGTGGGACAGGGATCTGTCAGACAGGTGGCAAGAAGATGACCCTGAATGTTGCACCCTCTCCTTGCTCCTTCTCACTAGCTGGAACACAGCTGTTGTGGCTGGAGTGTGTGCAGCCGTGTGGACCCACGTGGAAGAATGGGGTGAAGATGCAACCTGGGGGCCCATACAGGAAGGGGGGCCCAGGACTCTCTCCAGCCCAGCGTGACCACCTCCTGATTTTGTGACCAGGAAGGAAAGCCAGATTTCAGTCTTGTCTGAATCACTGTGGTTGAGGTTTTCCTGCGACAGTGGGACCTACCCTAACCAGTGCCACCGTGGGAATGACTAAGTAAGATGGTGCAGCTGCGATCCGTGTCTCCACCGTCGGCAAGTTTGCTATGAACCCAGACCTCAGGTTTATCCCAACCACCCTGTCCCTCCCAACCCTAGTGACCATCCTGTGGCCAGCCAAGCCAGACTCTGACCAGCAGGGACCTGCTGTCCCCATCACCGTCCTCCCTACAGGAGCCACACCCTGAGTGCTGAGCCAGGGGATGTCCCCAGGGGAGTCCACCGAGCCTGCTGGGAGCCAAGGGCATGCTGCAGAGGTTCCATACCTGGAGCTGCCTCGTCGCCAAGGGAAGCACAGGGAACAGAGAGAGAGCAGTTAGCGACCCACCAGCAGTGTCACCCCAGGCCCAGCTCTTCTCCCCACCCCAGCCCTGAAGAGGTGGCTCTAAAGTTCAAGCCCTCCTGCTGCTGCTCATCCCAGAGTCCCGGCCTTAAGCCCTATCGGGGCACACACTGTCCAGAAGGAGGGGGCGGAGGATTTGGTTGCAGTCCCCTATGCAGTCCTCCTCTGAGTTACTGCAAACGCTCGAGGCGGGGGCAGACAGAAGTCGTCAGCCTCGGGCGTCTTTAAGTGTCAGGGACTTTTATTCCTGAACCATCACTGGGAGACAGTTTCCACCAACCCGCGCCGGTGGCGGTGTACAGGAGCCGGCAGCGGGGAAGGGGCGAACCCTCCAGCTGGTCAGGTGCGGCCTGCACTAGAGGGGCGGGGCCTGAGTCGGCAGGGCGTGGCCCGTCTGCGTGGGCGTGGCAAGCATTGCTGGGGGCGTGGCTGTGCCCGGGTGAGCGTGATTGGCACCGCAGAGGGCGGGGCCTGAGTCGCAGATTGGCCGGCACTGCTGGGGGCGTGGCCCATCCGTGGGGGCGTGGCCGGTACTGCGCTCACCTTCCAGATACTCGCCTCCTTGCCGTACACCACGGCCATGTTGCTGGCCTTGCTGCCTTTGATGAGCTGCTTCTCCGTCTCGTTGAGCTCCTCGGACACGAAGCCCATGAAGGAGTTGTCCGGGGTGTGAGCTGCAGCCCGACCACGCGGAAGGCAAGGGGTTACCAAACAGCCGAGGGCGCACCCCGTCTCCCTGTCCCGCAGGTCCCCGTTTGGCAGAGTGGGGACCGCGTGGGAGGTGAGGGTCAGGTGGGAAGAGTGTCCCCCAGTGCTCAGGCCTGTCACAGCTCAGAGCAGGAAACCCAAACCGTCCAGCCCTGCACTGTTTTCAAGTGAGGAAACTGAGGTGCAGGGCCCACGTGCCCAGACTGTCTGCTGTCCTCTCAGTCCCTCGTCCCAGAGCTAAGGGTCCATCTCTCTCTGCACACCTCGTGTGTGATACCCCCTGTATCATCCCAGTTAGGATTGTCTCCATCTCCCCCATCCCTGCCACCTGGTCCAGGCCACCCTTGACTCTTGCCTGGAACTGACAGCTGTCTACAGGGCCTGCAGCTCTCTTGGCAGGGACTTTCCTCCAGGGGTCCTAGTTAGCTTCTATCAGGGTCCTCCTCTGCATAAGACCCACAGGCCAAAGTCCTCCCAGCAGTCTCCAGGCTGGGGACAACTCTTGGTCCCTGCCCCCATACCGGGGGCACTCCCTCTCAGGACAGTGGGTTCTCCAGTGGCCTCGCAGCCCGTCCCCCACGGCTTTATGCCCTGTCACAACACTCCTCCACCAAAGTACTGCATCTTGATTACTGTCGGAATACAAGCCCCATGAGGGCTGCAGCTACTCACTCACCTCTGTGTCCCCAGCACCTGGCACAGGGCCCGGCTGGGTGAAGGACAGAGTGGAGGACACATCTGCACGTTCGCACCCCTAGCATCTCCTCTGCTGTGCCCTCTGCCTGGACTTCCCGCCTCTCATTTCTTGAGAAATAAAATCCTATTCTGCATCAGGACCCCATTCACCTGTTACCTCCTCCCAGAAGCCCCTTTGGGGTCCATAGCCCTCCCATAGGGCCCACCCATGGGCCCTACGTGGCTGGGTCTCTGTTAAGGCTCAGTCTACACTGGGACTTCCTCGCCAGTCCCAGGACCCCATGCCCCAGGGTCAGGAGAGCCATTCGCTCCCCTTCCACAGCCACACCAGAGTGCCATGCCTTCAGCTCTGTCTGTCCTGTCTGTCCTGCAAGGCTCAAGGCCCTTGAATGAATGCCTGCTGAATCCAATTAAGTGCACTCTGCCCCCTCAGGTGGAGGCTGCTCTGGCAAGGGAGGTCGGGGGCAACTGCATATCCTCCATCTCCCAGAATGGCCTGGATCCCAAACACCCTGTTTCTCCATTTAAGATGCACATTTTCCACATCTGAGCAGTTCTCAAATTGGGACGTCAGTGCTGATCAAACGTGCCCCCTCGAGGCCACAAAAAGCCGTGATCAATAACTGTGCATCTCAGGGAGAGACGATGGTCTCCTGTGGAGGTGCTCCCAAAGCCCCCAGAGTCCAGCAAACCCCACACTCTACCGGTGGGCCTCCCAGCCCATCTCTCGTCCAGAGCTGCAGGAGCACAGCTCAGGCCCCATGGCCTGGAGTTCTCCCTGTGAGTGGCCAGGGCAAGGACAGCTCTGCTGCCCGACCCAGGGAAGGGCCTAGGGGGCAGGCAGACTCCCCCCGCAGCCTCCAGCTGGGGCTGCCCCCAGGCCACTCTCCCTCTGGCCCCCCCCCTCCACATCTGAAAAACCCCTAGCCCTCCTTTCTACCAATTCCACCAGAAGGGACAGGTTCCAAACCACCAGGGAAGCAGCAAGACCAATTAAAACAATAAGGACGGTGAAGCCGAGAGCCCCTGGGGCAGGGAGGGTGGGGGGAGGCAGCCCCTCCCACAAGGTGTGCTTCCGGCCTGGTGAATCCTAACTGGCAAGCTTCTCTCCCTTTCCTGCCCCTTCTTTCTTCAATTGAATCAGCTGACATTCTCCGAGGACCCTCCAGAGATTAACATAAATCAGTTAGTGGCCCTTGTTCCGTGGTTTGATCTATGGGGAAATCAGCTCGTGATCTCTGGTGCGCCCCATGCAGACTGGCCCAGAGTGAAGATGGAGAGGCAGCGCTTTCTCACTGGAACAGGAGAGCAGGGCGTAGGAGGGTGGGGGGTCTGGAGAAGAGACTGGGACTTGGGGTTTTGCAAGATGAGTAGGAGTTTGTCGGGTCTGAAAGGCACACTCTGCAGGATCTACCTGGGACAAGTCTTAATTTCTCAGGGCAGGTCACCACAGGGGACTCTTAACCCACCTTCTGCTTCCCCGTCCTCTCCCACCGCTCCTTTGGCCAAATGCCAGGATAACATGCTTATATAAAATCTTTTCCCCTGACATGGCTCTAGCTCAGGAGCCTAGGGTGGTTCCCAAGTGCAAGCTGAAGGCCTTTTGCTAAAAGAAACTGCTCCCCTGTTCCCTGATCCCCTGGGTCATCTCTCCAGCCTCCTATCTGCTTCGTCCTTCCACGTGGGCTCTGACTCTGTAGCTCCTCCACATCCCCAGCTTGGGTCACCCCTTCCCTCCCCCACATTCTCCCTCCTTCCAGAAGTCTGTTCCCTGGGACCCATCCTACATAAATCATAGCAAGAAGCCTCCTGCAACCCGGAGACTGGCAGGGAGGAGGGAGTCTGGCTCCCGGAGAGCTGTGTGACCTCATGTGGGCCGTTAGACCTCTCTGGGCCTCAGTTCCCTCCCAGGGACTCCACAAGTTTCAGGCACATCCCATCCTCCCCCCTCCTGGGAACCAGGCAAGCCATTCCTTGTTTATTCAGAAGTCACATCTTCTGGGATCCGGCCTAGAACATGGCAGAAAAGCTTCCAAGCACCAAGGAGACGCCAGGAACTTGACCGCTAAAGAGAGACCGTACACTTCACTCCCAGCAAGCCCCCCGGACCCTGCCGTTAATTTAGGCTCAGTCCTCCCAGGGTGCTTATCTGGCTTTCTGGCCCAGAGCTTTCAAAGAGCCACAAATTAGACGTGCAAGATGCTGCTGGAGGACAGACCCAGGACAGTCACAGTTAACGGTGACAGTAGACAGACCCTCAACCAGGGGCTCCACACACCTTGGCGTCCCCCAAGGGCAGGCCGTGCACCAGGGGACAGAACCCACCCGAGTTGCCAAGGAAAGGTTCAGTTTCAGGATGCGGCATCCAACAGGGCAGTGGGTGTGTATATTCCAGAGTCTCATTAAAAACACAGGGTGCTCAGCCCTCGCCTGGCCCTCACCTGGCCTTCACCGTGGCCACTCTAACAGCTAGCTCTAGGGGATCTGCCTCACCCATCTCGTCCCCTCTCAGGACCGCCCCACCCGGGTAAGAGAAGCTAAGGTGTTGTTGAGATTTGCAAGGACACTGCCTGCCAGCTGCTGCAGTCCCCAGCCACTGCCCGGCACCTCTCAGGAACAGCGAGTGGGGCCTGGCAGCAGATCACCCATAATGTGACTGCCCCCTGGAGCACTAAGGACCCTCCAGAGCCACCTCGAAGGACCTCGGAGAGATCAACCAGGCCACAGGTGAACCAAGACTGCTTAGTTACACTGTCTCCACACCTCGCCCCCTCCCTGCCTCCACTGAAACCCAGAGCCCTCATCCCCAAGACAGGGCTGAGATGTGGGGCCTCAGGCTGCCCGCCCAGTATGGCCACACTGATTAAAGCTCCTCCTGCTTTGCAACAGGACCTTTGGGGCTTGGCTGGGACCCCAGTGTCTTGGCTAACTTGGCCCAGGACTCGGGTACGGCCCTCTGCTTGGAAAAGCTGGCCTGCTCCTCGCCACCCATCACCATTGTCCAGTCCACCCTGCAAGTGTCCCTGGAAGGACACCAAACCCCTGGCCCTGCACTGTGTGCGCAGTGCCCTCCTGGCCTTGGGTGGGTCACACACACTGACAGGGAGCTGGGAGCACGTGTCACTCCCCCACTGCGCCTGCACCCCCCCCCACAGTGAAGAAGAGAGCCAGCCTCCTCCGAGACCCCCAACCTCGAGCTCCGCCCCGGCCCCGCCCCCGCCTCCTCCCGGCCCCGCCCCGGCCCCGCCCCCGGCACTCACGGAACATGGTCATGAACTGCTTGGGGTTGAGGTTCCAGTAGCCCCAGTTGGTGCGGTAGCCGTGCAGCGTGGCGTACTCCTCGTGGTTGTACGCGGGCTCTGTTCCAAAGGTGTCGATGACCCGGATTCGGCACCTGTCCCCCAGGGATCAGGAACCAGGGTCATGCTCCTCTGTGTGTCCCGAGCCCTCTAACTGGCCAGTGGCTGGGTCAGGGTAGTGCCAGGAGTGGGAGAGCTTGGCCTCCCTGTGTGACCACAGCAAGTGCCTTAACCTCTCCGTGTCACCTCCCAGTCAAGTGGGATCACAACAGCCCAATCGTCCTGGCCCCCTGGTCCCTAGTTGGTGTCCAGAAACTGTTACGACGGCTGCCCAGGAGCAGCTACTTGGAGGGGGGTCCCTCCCTGCTCTCCCCAGGGGCCCACCTATAGCATTTGCACCCCCCAGCACTGGCTGGGGTCCTGTGGGGACCGTGTTGGGGGTCAGTGCCCCAGAGCCTGACTACCTGGGCAGGGGCTGGGTGGTAGGACTGCCTGCCCACCTCCCCTGCTGCCCTTGGGGGAAGGCTCCGAGCCCCGGGGGCTTTGCCTCTGTGGAAGCAGCCAGCCCCGGGCTCTGAGGCCGCAGAACATCCCTCTGTCCCCGCCTGCAAGTGGGCCCTGAGGTAAGGCAGGGCCTCCGCCTCCCAGGACGCTGTCCCGCCCCAGCGACCTTCCAGTAACCCCAGTCAGGCGCCCAGTGCTGAGGCTGGCAGATCAGGGGCGGAGGAGGGCGGGAGGAGGGCGCTGCGTGCCTAGAGAACGCGCATTAATAATAAAAGCAATAACGCTGCCTGTCACTTTTTTTTTCCTTAATAAAATCATGTGGGATAGGCAGTGGGACTGGAGCAAACATAATAAATAGCAGGGCTCTCTGTGCTAAATTAAACCCGCATCCCGCTGGCTGCAGGAAGACAGGGAGCGATGGCTCGGGCCTGGCTCCCGACCCAGGGGGTGCAGAGAGAGGGGAGTGCAGAACGTGGCCCACCAGGTGCACAGCAGAGGCCACGCCCCCATCCTGCACAGCAGAGACCACGCCCCAGTCTCACAGCAGAGGCCACGCCCCCAGTCCTCCACAGCAGAGGCCACGCCCCCATCCTACACAGCAGAGGCCACGCCCCCACCCCCTGCACAGCGGAGGCCACGCCTCCACTGGGGCATCCAGTTCCTTTCCACCACTCCCTGCCCCCTCCATCTAGGTGACCCCAGCCCCAGCCCCATGCAGCCCAGGGACCACGGAGGACTCTCCACTGTCCTTGGTTTGGTCATCCTCCTCCTCCTCAAGGGGCAGAGCTCCTGTGAGATGGGAGCAGCCGGAAAGGGAAGGGCAGAGGCAGGGAGAACAGTGCCCTGGGCAGCTGGCTGTCCGGCAGGGTGTGGGGAGCAGCTTTCTCCTTGGGTCTACGACACCGGCGTCCCCACCGCCATCACCAGGCCCTCTTACCGGTACTTCCTGAAGGGAGAGTCCCATGTGCTGCTTCATCTGCTGAAGGCCGTGGTAGTCGGTGTAGATGAGGTCGAAAGGCAGGGGCATGGTGAGCGGGCAGTTCCCCCGGCCTGGCGGTACCCCTAAGTTACTGAGAGAAGAGCCCTTGAGAGTCTGAGCTTCAAGAAACTCACCTTTTCAATCAGATCTGTGCCTGGAAGGGCCTCCAGCCCACCCAGTTCCTAGAGCCCAGGGTGAAAAAGGAGAGAGGTGTAAAAAGGCAGTGAGGTTAGTGCACTCTTGGACAGGAATTGATGGATGGCTGTGAACAGTTGTGCAGGTATATCACTGCACAAGGGAGTCCAGCCAGGGGCAAGGGGCACTGAGATCTAGCCCAAGCTACCTTGCCAAACTATATACCTGGCCAGGGCTACCTGCTCCTCCTGCAGGGCTGTGACTGCCCAGAGAGGGGAGACTAATTCACAGAGTGCCAGAAGCGCTGGCTACAGTCCTAGCATGTTTGTAGTGTGTGTTTGGAGCCAAGGGTCCCAAACCTCCTGCTTCAGTACAGTCCTGCTCTGCTGACCGGGCTGCTGGCAGTTCCTGGCTCTCCTGGCCTCTAGGGACCCGCTGCCCACGGGCCCAGAGTCCTCTGAGGCTGGGAGCTGCCTGTGGCCTGCCATACCACTCAGACGCAGTCTTCATCTGGGACAGCGCTGCCTCTGGTGGCTGAGCAGCTGGCGCTTGGCCAGACTGGGGTGGGGTCCCTCTGCTAGAGCCTTGGGGTCACCTCATCTCACCCGGCCTGGAGGGACATGGCTGTAGCCCTGTGGCTTCCTCTAGAGTCACTGTCTTCTCAGCCACCTCACAGCAGCAGGGCTCCAAGCCCTGGTGACAGAACCACAGCTGCCAACGTAAGCCCCTCTACCCTCCCTCGGGAGTCCCCAGAGCCGACTCCTCCCCATCTCTCCCCTGCCGGCATGAGGTCACTGTCTGCGTCACACATTCCGTGGGTGTGTACTGGCCCCTGAGCCAGGGAGCAGGTCACCTGCTGCAGGGACCCCTCCCTCCACCTTCTCCTACCACCAGGCCAGAGGAAGCAGCCCAGGGCCTCGGAACCAGGGCCAGCTCCCGAGACGCCCCTCCCTGTGGTCCTCCCGTCCATCACGTTTCCTGACTGCATGTGTGTGCCAGGCCCTGCGCCCCACGGAGACGCACAGCACAAGTCCTGGAGCGCAGAGCCACAGGAGGGGTGTGGCCTGGGGGTGTGACCTGGGGCGGGCTGGAGCCAGCCGGCCAGGTGCTGGCAGCTCAGGGAAGGGCCTCCCCAGGGAGCTGCAGGCGGGGAGTCTCCTCTTCCTCCCAGCAGCTCCCGGAGAGCAGAGAGGCCTCCCAAGGCTGGACGTGCCCAGCCTCTGCCTCTGACCAGGGCTGTCCACCTCCCTCGGATCTGGTTCAGACGCTGCTGCTGGGAGAGGTCCTGGAGGCCCTGCTTCAGGGGTCCACCCTGCAGTGACCTCAGGCCAGGGAGGAGACGCGCCTGGACAGGGCACCATGGTCAGATCCCGGGGCTACATCTTGGGCCCCCGACGCTGGCCAGTGGGAAAGTCCCCGCCTAGAAGGCTCTGCGCTGTCCGCAGGCGCTCAGCACATGGAGGGTAAAGGCTGGGTGGGGCGGGGCTGGCGGGCAGGTCCCCTGAGCACACCGTCCAAAGTGGTGCCATTTTGATGATGTCATGGTCACCTGGGGGAGCTGGCCACCGTGGAGATCCAGGCACGGGGGCCTGCGCCCTGCAGAGACGGGGTCGGGGCAAGACAGTGGGAGGCCCCCGTGTCCCCACCAGCCAGAGCACCCCACCTGGCCGAGGCGCCCCCACAGGACAGAAGCTTTGCTGCTAACGGGGACAGAGGACCGAGAAAGCCTATGGCCACTCCCGTCCCTATCTGTGAACCTCAAAGGCCTGGTCCCTCCTCCCCCTCCCCCCTCTAACCCACCAGGAGCCTGGCCAGGGCTTCCAGGCCCAAACACCCGGGAAGGGGCTCCCGCCACCCAGAGACCACCCAGAGACCTTGCGAGATGTCTGGTGGCCCTTCAGTTCTCCCCCGCGGGGCTCTGGCTCCTTACGCCAAAAGTTCCCCCTGAACTCCAGCTGGCCACCGTGTGTCCTTGTCCCTCCTTCCTCACTCCCCCACCCACCGAGAGCCGCAGAGGAAGGGCCACGGTGACCCACCGCCGTCCCTTACAGAAGCGAGGAAGGGCGCTCTGTTCCTGAGCCTCAGGACCCGAGTCCGGGGGAAAGGCCACAGGTGGCCTGAGGGACGCTGCCTGCACGGGGACTCCGTGGCCCTTCCCGTGTTCCCAGTGGATTTCAGGCCATGTGTGTCCTGTCCCAGGGCTTCCTTTTTCGACACCCCCCCACGCCCCTGACCCTAGCCCTAGACCTCAAGGCCCCTGAGGACAGAGGGGTGGAAGCAAATCCCCTAAGACTCTGTGCTGCTGTCCACGCCTCCTGCTTTCGTCCCGTCACCTTCCTGGCTGCATTCCCCATGCTTCATTTCATCTCAGCAGCTACCCTAGAGATCAGACCCTTCCACGTTCTATTCCCCTTTGCAGAGCAGGAAACAGAGAGGTTTAGCAATTTGCCCAGATGGCACAGGCTGGAAGGAGTGCAGGTGGGGTGGGAGCCAGGCAGTCAGATTCCAGGGTCTACACTGCCACCCGCGGAGCTCCGCCAACCCCAGGCCCCTAGATGGCAGACTGCACAATGGAGGGTCAGCGAGTCCCGGGCCACCAGCAGAGATGCGGCTCCAGTCCCAGTTTTGCCGCTGCCCTGGGTGAGTCACAGGCCTCAGGAGCCTCATTTTCTCTCTGGCAAAAGACCGACAAAACGAGCCGAGGTGGGCCCCTGGGTCGTGAGACAGTGAGTGACAGCTCCGCGGCCGTGAGCACTTGGTCTCCTTGGAGAACACCGAGTCCAGCGAGTCTTCTCTGAGTGCGGCCCCCACACCTCATTCAGGCCCGGCCCTCTCTCCCCAGGCACCTGTGACGTGGCCTCTGCCTGTCCCCCTCCGTCGCGGCCTTTCTAGAGCTCTCTCTGCGGTGGGAACCGGCACGTCTCCCAGGGCTCTGGCCTTCCGGGCTCCCACTGCCCCTGGGCCACACCCCAGCTTTCTCCCCACCCTGCCGGAGCTCCAGCCCGGTCCCCAAGGGCTGTGGTGGCCTCTGTTGGTGGCGCAGGACGCCCTGTGGGTGCACTGGGGTGGGCAGGGAGCCCTCCTCAGCAGGGCGCTGCAGCCAGAGCCCGGGGCCTCCCAGGTGCAGCTGCCCAGCGTGGAGAGGGTCCTGACAAAGCCAGCGACAGGGAGAGACGCCAGGCAAGACACCCTCAGGGAGCTCTCACTTCCTGCTCCTGTGGTGCAGGAGACAGGCGCAACAGGACCTCGGTCACTGTCACCCTCCAGGCCCTCTGCTCCTGCAGTTCCTCCCTGACAGACTTCTCTCAGCCTAGAAGCTTCTTCTCCCTTCTGCTCCTGATTCACACATGGCCTCCTCTTCCAGGAAGCCTTCCTGAGCCGTAGGCACCCCACTTCTGCACCCTAGGCCTGGTCACAGCTGGGGACTGTCCTGAGCCGCCGCCTTCCTGCTAAGGGCAGGACCAGGTCATCCTCAAATCCAGGGCTGGGGACGGGATCTGGCCCAGTAAATACCTTCTGTGTTCACGGGGGAAGGAACTGTCCCAGAGGCTGGGGGAGGAGCCCAGGTGAGGCTGTCAACCTGGGCGTGACGCGGTGTGACCTGTGGGCATCCTGTCACTCTGCATGCTCCACATTGGACTTGGGGCCTCCGTGGCCCCAGAGCCGGTGGCAGCAGGAAGAAGAGACAACAGAGTCCCCTTCCCAGGTGTCCGTGGAAGCCCGGGTCTCCTGGCCCTGGAGGACGAGGGCTTTCAATCTAAGGTGACTTCGCTGAAGAAGTGCCTGCAGAACCTCATTGCTCTTGTCACAAGGAATCTGAGCTTCGCGGTGGAGAGCCCAGAGGGTCAGAGCAGGCTGCGGGCTTATCGCCGTAATTCACGTTCGCTTTGATGGCAATTTTACACTAAGTGCTTGGCTGGAGCAATGGCAGGAATTGAAAAGCACCGTCCCCGACAACCTCCAGCCGGGGCCTGGGGAGGCCCAGCCGGCCAGTGCTGCCTGCGGGACCCTGCCGGGCGCCTCTGCACTTCCAGGGCCATGTCCAGGGGAGGGCCTCTGAGCCCCCAAGGCCTGGGCAGCGGTGCAGGGCAGCATATCGCTAGGAAGAGGCTTTAACACACCCACTGCCACCAGGAGGCGCATTCCCGGGGGGCCAACGGGGCGGGGGAGGGGGGTACAGGGGTTAGCACTAGGCGTCTCTCTGCGTCCCCAGGCTGGGCCTGGGGGAGGGGCAGCCCCAGGAAATGGAGCCTCTTACAGCCACCTGGCTCTTGTCTGGCCCCTGTGCCCAACCCAGACTGGCCTACCTACAAAAGCCCAGGGTCGGGGTGGGGGACAGGGCCATGACATTTAATGGGTACCGAGTCTCCGTCTTGCCAGGAGAGATCTGGATGGTGTGATGGCCACGGGACACTGAATGTGCTTACAGCCACTGAGCCATGCACCAAAAAAATGGCTAAGATGGTGGATTTTACAGGACGTGTGCTTCACTATAATGAAGACAGAAGGGCTGCCCCGCCCACGTCCCTGGCTCCTGTGCCCAGCACTCCATGTCCAGAGGTACTGAGGTCCCCCACCTGCCCGGGGTGCCCAGCTGGCCATGCATGACACAGGGCTTCAGCAAATACCCAGAGCAGGATGACTCGGGAGCTTTCCGCTAAAGGATCAAACAGTTGGTTGGAAATGGGAGGAGGGGGAGCAGAGAGCCTGGGGGTGCGGGGCCAGGAATCCACAGGCTGAGTTCTGATGCAGCGGGAAAGCCCCCGCTCGAGCTCCCCCATGGACCTGCTGGTGGCCTTGCCTGGACACCGAGTCCTCGGGTGTCCGCCTCCACTTCTGTGACATGTTGCTCAGACAAACCTCCCCGGTCTCTTCTAAGCTAAAAATTCTCTGGCTTTCTCTCTCTCTGTGCCTTTGGTCTAGGCTAGAAATAATCTCTCCAGGTAGCGCTCAAAGTTGGGAACAAAACATTCCCTCTCTCTCTCTCTCTCTCTGTCTCTGTCTCTCTCTCTTCCTCTCTCTGTGTGGGAAGGACCTAATTAAAACGAATTCCTACAAAGCGCTCAGAGTTCTTTGGCTCCAGTGCTAAAGCGCACACAGGGATCCTCAGCTTCTCTGGACACATCTGCTTTCTGGGAACGCACGGCACGGCAGGGACGGCCCGGGACGTTTCTCCCCAGGCACCTGCTGGCCCTCTGAGCCCGTCCAGTGCCCACCTCCCTCCTGAGCATCGTGGGCACTGCCTGCCTCGGTGGCCCCATTCTCCTTCCCGACAGCACCAGGGGCAGGAGAAGGAGCCAGAGATTTAACTGGGCACCTAATGAGCCGCCTCGGGACGCAGAGGTTGGGACCGCTCATGAGGAAGGAATGATATTCTCCCGCGGGTTTTCTTCTCCTGCTCAGGATGGGCTGACCCTCCCCCGCCCGACAGGAGCTTCCTGATGCCATCAAGATGGCCCACCCGTGGTGGCTCCTCTGCTCCTGTAAAGGCAGTGTCCTTGGACACCTCCACATGCCCCAGTGCCTCGGGGGTCCTGCCAAGGAGAGCCGCCAGGACCCCTGGAGCAAGGGGCTCAGAGAAGATGGGAGCCTATCCAACCACCACTGGCCACAGTGACCACAGGACAGAGGGAAAACCAGGGCAGGTGTCTCCCCACCCCCACGGCCACGACAGGACCTTGCCCAAGGCCAGCGCGTTCTCCCCGGTGTTTTTTCCTAGTGAGCGAGCTCAGGGCTAAGAATAGGCCCAGCTCCCAGGAGAGCCAGCGAATCCGCAGACTCACGCCTGGACTCCGGGAGCGGCTGCTGCTGCGGGGGGGGGGGGGGGGGGGGGGGGGTGGCCGGGGGGGGGGGGGACAGTGGCCCCCGCTGTTCCCGCACATCTTGCAGACTGGCCCATTTATATAACAAACGCCTGTGGAGGCTCAGCACGGCCCAGGCTCCCCGTCCACACCAGGCCTGCCACGCACCACCGCCCAGCGGCTAGCCCAGTCACCCAGGGCTGGACGGCTCCTGGCGCCAGGCTGGCCCCAGGCCATCTCCAGGCTCCCAGGGCGGGCCTGATATCAAGTTTCCTTCAGTTCCTGGTGGAGCTCATTTCCTGGGGCTCTGATGAGTCCATCTCGTCCCCTGGAGGGCAGAGGACGGGCAGGACTCCACTCCCAGCCCCAGCAAAACCAACCTCGCCTGAAATGTGGGCTGAAAGGAGAGATGCGAAGCCTGGTGTCCCTGAGGGGACGGCGAGGGCTCTGAGTCCTTCCCAAAAGGGCCGAGGAGAGAGCAGTCTGGCCTCCGGGAGGCTGCCTCCCTTTGACCAAAGCCCCTTTGTGGTTGGAGGGTCAGTTCTGAGGCCCAAGCAGCAGGGTGGGGCCCTTCCTGTGGGTGCTGCCCTCCAGGCCCACTCTGCCCAGCGTCCCCCTCACCAGCCTCCTCTGTCCCCATTTGACAAGACCCTCTCCGGGTGCACAGGGTTCTCCTGCCTCAGAACCCCGACGCCTGCTCCCGGGAAGAACCCCAACCTCAGCCTCCTGGAAGCAGCGCCCCATGGCACCCCATCTGGCCCCCAGGCCACCCCACCCGCCCGAGTGCGCAGACCCTGCCCACAGCCGGGGCTTCATTAACCGCGTCTTCCTTTGTAGCTGCCTGCTCACCCAGGGGACCAGGGCAGGGCTGGGGAGGGACCCAGGTTTGAGGGCAGATGGTGCGGCTTCTCCAGGGGCCTGACGGACACACAACCGACCCTCTCCAGGGCAGCAGGGCAGGGAGGCCGGGGACCCCAAGGGAGAATGAGGGGCTGGGACCAGGGCAGCCCCACCCCAGATCCCAGATTCCTGCGGAAACACTGAAGTCATCCATCCAGCCCCTGGCAAAGCCCCCTCCTGCGCCCGGTGCCCAGGCAGGGAGGCGGGCGGGGCCGTCAAGTGCCCCAGCTCCCTGGCCCCAGGTGCCTCCACACAGTGGGCCAGGCCCAATGCCCACCCCTGCCCTGGACAGCAGAACAAAGGTGGAGAGAGGAGGGGGCTGGGATTCCCCGTGGGTCAGTCGCTCGCCTGGCTGCCTGGCTCCTCCCCTGGGGACGCCAGTCACAGGTGCTCGGCCCAGGAAGGAGCTGGTGCTTCTCTCCCTCTTCCTATCGCATGGACTTAAACATCCGAACTATTCCAAGCCTCCAGAAGATGAAGCAAAGACTAGAAGGAGCTGAAACACCACACTCCCCAGCTCCGCCCGCTCGGCATCCCGTCCCGCTTGGTGGGGTTGTGTGGGTGTGTTCTGTGGTTTTAGGGTGTGGGTGTCTTCTGAGGTTTTAGGGTGTGGGTGTGTTCTGTGGTTTTAGGGTGTGGGTGTCTTCTGAGGTTTTAGGGTGTGGGTGTGTTCTGTGGTTTTAGGGTGTGGGTGTGTTCTGTGGTTTTAGGGTGACCCAGGACAAGCCCGGAGCTGGTCTCCTCCCCTCCTCGTCCCCCCATTTCCAGCAAATGCTCCCCTCCCCATGAAAATAGAAGGGAAACCATCAGAGCGAGCGCCCGCCCTGTCCCCGGCCCCCGCTCCGTGCCCACCAGCACCCACACCCCTGGGCTCCCCCCTCTCTCCTGGCCACCCCGGGCGGAGGCTGCCTCCTCAGCACCCAACTTCTCCCCACTTCTGCCTCCTTCACGCCCTCATTCAAACCTGCTGACAGCTCTCCCCCTTGAAAACTAGGCCAGCCCCGGTGGCGCCACGTGTCTCCCCAACGCTGCTGACGCCCTATCCAGCACCCACGAACCTGGCCTCACACGGTGACAGGTGAGGTCCAGGTGAGGTCACCCGGGGACCCCTCGTCTCGTGTGACCATGTCCACACACAGAGGGGAAACTCGGACCCAGGACGCGCAGGGGCAAGAGAAGTGGGGACGCAGAGGGACGGCCATCTCCAAGCTAGGAGGGCCGCAGATGGGGATGGGGCCTGCAGGGGACTCTGCCTCCCAGCCTCAGCAGGAGCCCAGCCTCCAGAGCTGTGAGCTGGTGGGCTTCTGCTGTATAAACCCAGCCTGGGGCACTGTGAGCCACAGCCCCGGGGAGACTCTTGCCCCTCCTGGGACTCCCCCCCAGCCCCCCAGGAAGCACCTGCTCTCACGAGCTGTTTCCCAGTGGCTGAGTCTATGACCTTTGCCCCCACGACTCAATCAATGGCTCTTTCTAGGGTCGACAACGATTTCCTTGTGGCCAGATTTCTTGGACACTTCTGTCTCCTTGTTTGACTTTATTTTATTTTCATTTTTTAATTTGGTACCAGAGATTTAACCCAGGGGTGCTCACCTACCCACTGAGCCACATCCCCAGCCCCTTCTAAACCTATGTTTTCTAGAGACAGGGTCTCACTGAGTTGCTCAGTGCTTCACTAACTTGCTGAGTCTGGCCTTGAACCTTCGATCCTCCTGCTTCAGCCTCCCAAGCCACTGCATTACAGGTGTGGCCACCGTGCCCAGCACCTTGCTGGACTCTATTTTTTTAATACATTTAGTTGTCGATGAACCTTTATTTAATGTATTTATTCATACACAGTGCTGAGAATCGAACCCAGTGCCTCACACATGCCAGGCAAGTGCTGTGTCACTGGGCCCCAGCCCCAGCCCCTGGCTTGACTTTGAAGGAGTGAGGAGCATCTCTGGCCACCCTGTCCTTTCTGAAGCACCCTCTCTGGCCGCGGTGTCCAACTCCTCTGCTTTGCCCCTTGGCCTCTGCCTCTCGGCCTGGGAGTGCGGGTTTCTCCAGTCTCTGCTCTCCAGCCTCCCTGCCACTCAGCCGTTCATCCACACTTGGGTTCAGCTTCCAAGGTTCCCTCTGCACTCCACACCTCCCAGCTGCTGCCACAGGCACTGCCAATCATAGGCTTGAAGCTACTCAAGGTCTTTCCTACGGGCCCCCAAACTCAGTGCTTCTCTTCCGCCCCCATCCCTGTTGGTCCATTTTCTGTTGCTGTAACTAAATACCACAGACTGGGTGATCATAGAAAGAAGAGAGGTTTATCTAACTCACAGTTCTGGAAACTGGACGTTTAAGAGCTTGCGGATAGCATCTCCTTGGCACCCATCGGGGGCCTGACATCACAGAGGAGGGCATCATGTGACAGGAGAAGGCAAATGTGCTCATGGGCCTCTCTTCCTCTGATAAAGCCATCCCCCTGGGCCCCACCCTCAGGTTCTCACCTCTCCTAGTCACCTCCTGTTACAGTTCCTCTCTGGAATGTCCCTGAAAAGCTCCCGTGTCTAAAGCAAGGCTCCCAGAGCAGCAAATCCAGAGGCGGGAGGCGGGGCTCTGATGCCACCATTAGACAGGAGGCCTGAGCTCCGCGGGGAGTCCTCAGTGTGGTGGACCACCCCTCTGACAGCCAAATGCAGTGCTGGGAGGTGGGCCCTCGCTGCAGGAAGCCGGCACTGGGGACAGTCCAGGTCCCTTCCCCGCCCTGACCCTCCTTCAGGGACACTCCCCTCCACCATGCCCTTCCAGTTTGATGTCCCACCTCACCTCAGGCCCAGAGTGATGGCACCAGCTAACCACGGGCTAACTATGGTGAGACCGGGAGCCAGAGTAAACCTCTGCTCCTTCCAGGAGTTCACGTCGGGTATTTGGCCACGGAGACGAAAGCCCACCAATACGCTGCCCAGCGGTCCAGCTCCCAATGCCATCAGCACAGAACTCTGGAGACCAGGTCCCCAGCACATGAGGTCCAAGGACACCTGGACACCACAGCACCCCAGAGACAGGCACCTCCCCGGCGGCTGGCTGGAGCTGCCCGCTTGAGTCTGGTCCTGCTCAGCTCCAGCTGGGCCGCTCTGCCCCGGCTCGGATGGGCCGGAGTCGGTCACAGCCAGGTCTGACCGGGTTCAAACCCCAAGCCTGCTGCCTCTGGCTAGTCCAGCAGTACTGCCCAGGGGAACAAGATGTGGTCCCCACTGCGGTCATCCCTGGGGACCCTGCCGGGTCTTCCCCTTGAACAACGTCCCTGGCTGGGGACCAGCTCCCAGCCTGGCCCCACACTTGGCAGGCCAGGGTCCCCTCCTGGTCCTCTCAGACTCCCCTCATGGGCCGGTTTAGTCGACTAATTCTCCACTAAACCCAATTTCACTCATGGATGGAGGAAGAGCCGGCGTTTTTCTGGTGCCATGTACGATTAATGACGCTTGAAATCATGCAGATAAAACTGATGAGCACAGCTGATCTCTGCCAGCGGGAAGGGAAGGCTGCCCAGGGACGCGGACCTTCGCGACCACCCGGGGCAGGCAGCGGGTGGGCAGGCAGCGGGTGGGCGGGGCCCTGGCCGGCCCCTCCCTCGGGGGCGTGTCTGGCGTCCCTGTCCCGGCAGAGGGCATCTGCCTGCAAGCCACCGGGTCCCCGCGGCCCCCCGCAGAGAAGCCGCGGACTCACTGCAGTGAGCCCGTTAATTAAAACACCAGGACACGGCGACAGAGGACGGCCCGGTCCAGCCTTGGCGCTTGGTCAGTGGCCGCGACACCTGCCGTGTGCGTCTATGATACTACGACAAGGGTACAAGCCGGTCTTCATCCGGCCGCCCTCCCACACGGGTCATGGCCAGCCAAGGGCGACGCCGCGGGCACAGAAGCTGAGATGGGGAATTCAGGGACCTTTGCCTCCGCTGACCTACTTTCAAGCCAGCCTGCGCGGCTCCCAGACGCTCCCAGGCTGCGAGCTGGCCCTGCTCCTCCTCCCTGCAGGCCCCAGGGGTGACCCGGGGTCTCTGCGCAGGCCCCGTCCAGGCTCAGTGTTACCAGCTTGTCCGGGATCCCCGCCTCCCGGGCCCAGCTGAAGTCCCCACCCTCAGTTCCTAGTGCGGCCCTCTGTGGGGGTCAGTCTTCACAGCCCTATCCCAGCTGAATCAGAGCCTGGGGCCAGTGTCTGCCGAGCAGGGGAAGTCTGGATGTGGGCCTGCACACAGGGAGGCCCGGCAGAGAGGAGACAGAGGTCTGGGTGGGGCAAGGCACACCAGAGAAAGCCAGATGACCACCAGGAGCCAGGAGAGAGCCTGGTGCACACCCTCCCCCAAGCCTCAGAGGGAGGCAGGCCTGCAGACCCCTGGACCTCACACTCCTGGCCTCCAGAGGGTGAGAGGACCACCCACTTGCTGTCTTGGTTACAGCGGCTCCAGGAGGTCCCACACCGCTCCTGCTGAATTCACATCTCCCATCCCAGGAGGGGCCCACATCAGGAGGCCAGGCTGGCCCTGGCAGAGAACGGAGGCCTTCACAGCTTAGCCTCTACGCTGGCCTCACCTCTGCCTCCCTCCCTCAACTGCAGGGTCCAATACGCCCCCCTTTACAAATAAAGAAGGGAGAAAAGCACCCTACCTTCAAAAGGGCGTGGCACCAAGCACACTGCAGGCCACCAGGTTCCCTCCCCACCCCCAGGAAGGTCACAAGAGGCCCACCTATCTGGCCACCTCCAAGGGGCCTCCCTGGCCCACCCCTGCACTCACCTCACCCTAGTGCTCCCGGCTCCTGCCACCAAGGGTGTCCCGGGAGCCTCAGGGGTGCAGAGGCTGAAGGAGGAATCCTCATACCCTCCAAATCTTCTAGACCTGAGCCCCACCCGGGCTCTAGTGCCACCCCACAGGTCCCACACCAGGGACACTAAGGATAGTCCTTTTGTGCTGGTCAGTGCAGACCCATTGGTATTCCTCAGTGTGCCCAGCCCACAGCCACCGGGTGGTGTACTGGGGGAGACCGCTGAGCTTTGGCCCTCCCCAACTCTTGGTGCTCACTGTAATCCCCTGGGTCGGGGGGGCATTAAGAAACTGACCCTCCTTCCAAATCTGTTAATGGAGGGGCCCGACCTGGCTCTCAGGCATCCTGCTGCAGCCAGGCTCAGAGCCCAGGTGATGACCTCCTGGACCTACCTGGGGAATTCTCCTGGGGAAGGCGGATTTGTTTTTATTTTTAACAGCTTTTAGTTGTTGTCAACCGTATCTGGTAATAGATGCAGGAAGCGCCTTCCTCAGGCTATCCCCCGTGGGGGCTGAGCCGTTTACACCACTCGGTCCTGTCTGAGCAAGATGCTCCCTCCCACCGGCGGGGGACCTCAGGCCAGGGCGTCGCACAGCCTTGGGAGAGTCAGAGAGGGGCCCGCTCTCTGGAGACCCTGCCTCTGGGACTTGGGGTCAGCAGGAGCCTGTCAAGAAGTGAAGGCTTAGGGAGAGGGTCCGGCTCTCTGTGGGCTGCGGGGAAGGGGGAGCATGTGCATGTGTGTGCATGTGTGTGCATGTGTGTGCAGGGGGTGTGGAGAGGCCCACTGTGTGCGTATGAAGAGCAAGCATTTGCTCAGGCACGCATGTGTGTGACGGCGAGGCGGCCTGAGCATGTGCCCTGTGTGGAGGGACGTGTGTGTGGGCGTGCGTGCGTGCATACATGTGTACCCGCCTGTGCAACATGAGTCGTGACAGGGATGGCAGCAGGGGGCATCTCCCAATCCTGGCCTGTTCACCAGGGCCTCCAAGTGAAGCCACCCCATGGTCACTGCTCAGGCACTGGACTGGGATGGGCAATGTGGCCACTCCAGGCCCCAGGGAGCAGCCAGAGGGCTGGCAGAGCTCTGGGCAGGTGAGGGCTTGAGGGAGAAGCCCCCACAGGCTGAGAGGAACCACTGGGGTAAATGTCTGCCCTCGAGGACTCCTGAGGACTCCTGAGCTCGCTGCTTCTCTCCAGCTGGACGGTCCCCTGGACGTTGTGTGGGCTGCCAGGAGCAGGCAGGAGAAGCTCCCGTCTCCTCCAGGGATCAGTAACCAAAGCACATTCCAGCTTCTGGGCCAGGCCCTGCCCAGTCAGACTTGGCTGGGCAGCACGTCCTCCAGCCTGCGGACAGTGCTCCCCACTCACCAGGGCTTTGGTGTGGCTGAGCCTGGGACAAGGCGCTCCAGATGCCCTCAGGAGTCCCGCTGCATCTCAGGTCTCTGAGGACCCAAGAGAGCTTTGCCTGCTGCTCTGCCTGAGGCAGGTCTGGCTCCCTTAGCCAAGGCCACGGCTCCCTGACCGGGGCCCTTTCCTCTCCCTCCTCCTCCCCACCCTCCGACTCTCCTGCAGGAGCCTCCAGGCTGGGGAAAGGTCTCCTTTTCATTCTTTGCAAACGGGGACTACCTTGGTGGCCTCTGCTCCACGGACCGCCTGTGCACCCCCTGAGCTCTCTGCTTGGAGGGAGCAGGGGTGGGCAGAGTGCCCCTGCGGCAGCGGGCGCTGACGGGAGGCAGTCAGGCACACCTCTGCTCTGAAGTGGCCTGTGCCACGTGAACCGCAGGACCCGTCGATAAGATGCCACGGGGGCGAGATCCCCAGTGAGGGGCGCGCTGTTCACCTTGCCCAGAGCAGAAGCTCGCCTGTTTCAGCACCAGCACTCGGGACAGCTCCCCAGCTGGCTCCTCGCCTAGGGGCTTGGTGACCTTCACCAGCAGAGGCTGCAGTGGGCGCCTCCTCCTCCAGAGCCCGCTGCCCGCTGCACCGTGATTCCCGTGGGCCTGCCCCACCCCCACTCACTTGTTCCTCTCTCCTGAGCCTCTTGGAGACACACTAACCTAAAAATCACTCTGGCATGTGGCCTCAGGCCTCAGGGATAAGAACCTCCCAACCACGAGTTCATTGAGTGGCCTCCTCAAAACACCCCCTGGGTCCAGCCTCTCTGAATTCAATGCCACTGCTCCACAGGAAGTCCACCTGGGTTCCTGGCAGAGCCCAGGGTGGGTACGAACTGCCAAGGTTGAACAGCTGCCCCCAACAGGAGCTCCCAGGGCCCTAGTGACCTGAGATCGCTGATGGCTTTGTCCCCATTCAAAGTCTCCTCTGTGCCCCGGAGCATCAGCACTAGGGACTTTTCAGAAGAAAGTGACATCTAGAAACACACGTCACCAAGATGGAAGGCCGACTCGGAGAGGAATCTCATTCCTGCTAGGAAACCCCTGAGAATAAGTTAACGGGTTCACAGAGAAAACTGGATTCACACTCGAAGGACTCCAGGGCCTGCCTTCCTTAGGCCCTGGGGCAGAACTAGAGATCCCCTCCAAAGGTCCACGAGAAGAGAAACCGTGGTGACGTGACTATGTCACAGCTAAGCACTTCCTGGCCCCAGCCCAGGGCAGTGGCTGTCCCCAGCACTCACCTCTGCAGCTCCTTCAGGGAGACGGTGACCCGCAGGCTGTGGCCCAGGATGTAGAGAGCAGCCAGGATGTCCGCCCACTGCACCATCTCCCCCAGAGGCCCGCCCTTCAGCACCCGCGGGCTGAAGACGTCCCCGGACTCCTCGGTCAGGAAGCCAATGTGGACGAGAATCTGGGTCAGCGGGACACAAGAGGTCAGTGGAAGGGCAGCAGACCTCTGCCCTCCCCCCTCCCACCAACTGGGGGACCAGTGGCAGAGACACTGGGCACTTTGGGAGGCCAAGGTCACCACCAGGTACTGGGGATGCCAGGAGTTATGTTCCAGACAGACAACGGTAAAGACAGACAAGAGACAGTTCAGGCCATGAGAGGACGCAGACAAATAAACAGGGGAGACAGAATTCTCCAGTATATGCGTGGATGGACAGACGGGTGGATGGACAGACGGGTGGATGGACAGATGAACGGACGGGACCACCATCTCCCCCAGACTTTTATTCCAAAACTTCCAGGCAGAAGCCATGACTTTTCTGCCTGATCGGAACAAGTTGTCTGCAGAACTCAGGGTGCTCCTCGGGCCCTGTGCTGCCCAGCTCCGCAGAGGGCCAAGGGCCTCTCCTGCACCCATCCTGGCCCGGCCATCCCCGCCTCCCTCGCCACGGATCCTGTGCCACGAAGCCCCCTGCACTTCTCGGGGTGTTCCCTGAGGGGATGACAGACCTGCTTCTGGTCCCTCCAGACGTCCCCCAGCTTCTGTGCCAGGCGCTGGGCAGCGGTTGCCCACTGGGCCGTGAGCCGCTTGGTCCGCTTCTTCATGAAGATGAGGGACTCCTTCCCACTGCCCATCAGCTCCAGGAGGTGCGACAGGTTGCTCCGGAACACTGCCTGGAGGTGGGTCCCGACCTCAGCTCTCCCAGCCCCGACCTGCAGCCAGGCCCCCGGGCCCCGCCACACTGGGGACAGGGACTGTCACCTCTCGTGAGGCCAGGGACTGCTCCAGCTTCTCTTGTCCTTTCCAAGGGGCCCACCAGCCCCCAAAGCCAAGGAGCTGGCTCTCACCCCCCACACGGACCCCCAGCCAGGCTGGCGTGTCCCAGCCCAGCTCCCCGCTGGGACCCTGCCCAGGAGGCTGCTGCTAGGAGGCCGTGAGGGCAGTGGCCAGAGTCGGGGCAGGGCTGCCCTTCACCAGGTGCATTAAAGCCCTTAACTTTAGGCCGAAGACTCGTCACCTGTTAGATGCAAGTGCAGAAGGATGGCCAGGAGATTTAGGGACAAGGAAAGTGTCTGCACCCAGAGGCCCTCAGCAGATGACAGCCTTATCACTCTTATCCCCGCCCCTTAAGGGGGCACCTGCAGGGACCCTGCCTGCCCCTGAGAGCGGCTTCGCTGAGCAGCACCCCGGGGCGAGGAGGGACACTGTCCGACTGACCTCCCACCTGCCCACCTCCTGACACAGCCCGATTCCACCTGGGCAGGGCTGAGGTCTCTCCCACTGCCCCGAGACTGTCCAGCCTGGGGGACGTCCCCCACCTCCAGGCCTACCTGGACTCTGGGAAGGGGCTTGGGGGCCGTCTGAGCCGCCGTCTGGTTCCTCCAGGGCAGAGGGGGACAGAACCACTCGACCTCACTGAGGTAGATGAGGAAGGAGCACTCGGTGCCGTCCACCCCGAAGAAGGCGTAGCAGGGGTCAGAGGTCCAGCGGGCACGCATCCACTGCGGAGGGGGCCGAGTCTGAGCAGGGGGCATCGCCAGCCCCCGCCCCTGCAGGCTCCCCATGCGTGCACACCCCCAGGGACCCCAGGTCTCCCAGGACGGGGCCCATGAAGTGTGTCCTGCCCTAGAGACACAGCAAGGAAGGGCAGAGACCTGGCCATGTGTCCTGGTCCAGGGAAGGACGCCCCCAGTGGTCCTCCAGGAAGGGGTTTGCAACACCACACCCCACCCTCCGAAGCAGCCAGGAGGCTTTACAGCCGTGACTGGCTCCCCGCAGGGACAGGCACACAGCCAGAGGTGGCCCTGAGGGGGCGGGAGGGACGCTAGCCCAGCCGTGGGCTGGCCAGGAGGGTGGGGACAGAGCGGCCAGTCCCACTCCTCCTCCCAGCTGTTAGGCATTAGGCTGCCGATGGCCCACATTCAGTAGCTCCTTTACCAGGACAAAGTCTGGAGCCCCTGGGGGACATCCTGGGGAGCCTGGGTGGGTGGCCATGCAGAGTCCAGCAGAGACACCGTTTCCCTGAGGTCAGTTTCAGCCCCTGTGCCTGGGCCGGAGCCGCAGGCTGGGCAGAGAGGCCCTTGAACAGCCCCACCAGGTCTGACGGCCAGGGCTAGGCTGGGACGGCCCCGGGGCCACCCTCCAGCCGCGCTCCCACCCCCCCACACCCCCGCCCCCTCAGCGCCAGGGCTCACCTCCACCTTTCCAGAGCAGTCAGGGAACTTGGGGTCACTGGGCGCCTCGCACTGGTCCCGCCGACCTTCAGACACTGTAGGGAGAGGTCAGCATGCTGAGGACAGGGGTCCAGGGAGGAGCCAAGGGGGAAACCAGGAGGACAGGATGGTCTCTGATGGGACAGGGCGGCGGTGGCCCACCTCCACCACCCGCCAGGAGCTAGTGGCCTGACCAGGGGTCCCAGGTCTGAGCTGCCCTCCTCCACCCCACAGCCTGCTGGAAAGGTGGCCGGAGCCCACGAGGACCCGGAGCAGCAAGGCTTCAAGCGCCCACAGCGCGGCCCTGCCCTTTCTGAGGAGGGCAGGGATAGGCCTGCAGCCCTGTGGGCGGGAGTGGAGGGGCCCGGGACCCTCCCCAGATGGCCCCTCTCTGGGAGCTGTCGAGCCCAGGGGCTGGACTCCAGGGACCTCCTCTGTCCTGGCGCCCTGCGGCACGGTGGGGTGGGCCTGGGTCACCTTGCTGAGAGCCCAGGAGGACCCAGGAGCCAGGTGCCCAGTGGAGGGGTCAGGCCTCCCAAGCACCCCCCCCCCCCCGTGCAGCCCCGGCACATGGTGAGCACCCCCCCGACACCCACCCTTGCTGTGCAGGAGCAGGCTGTGGCGTAGGATCTGGTCCACCTTCACCGCGATGTCCGACACGTTCTGGGCGATGGCCTGGATCCGCTCCATGAGGCCGGCTCCAGAGGGCAGCCTGGGCAGGAGAGGCGGGGTGAGCCGCAGTGGCCAGCCTCCTGGGGCCTGGGCCACTCAACAAAAGCAGGAGCGTCGGCCCTCAGGGCGCCCAAGCCCTGCCTCGTTGGGGACCCAGGGCGGTGAGAGCCGAGGCCAGGTGGATGGAGAGGCCAGGTGGATGGGGAGGCCAGGTGGATGGGGCCGCGGCCACCCAGTGGCCACCGAGGCAATGCGAACAGCGCCATCACAGGAAAGCCACGCCCGCAGGTGGCCGAGGGCGCTGCAGGTGTTCCAGGGCCTGCCTGGGCCTGAGCAGAGAGGAGCCCCTGCCAAGAGCCTGAGCAGGAACGCCCATCGCACCCCAGTGACACAGGCCCAGCCAGCTGTCCCGGCTCTGTCCTCTCCCTCCGGCACGGCACCAAGATAAATTCCACCCGCGGCAGCCCAGGGCCTCCCGGCTGCTCGACTCCAGTGACCATCCCAGAGTGGACCGCGGCATCCTAAAGGGCTGAGAGCCCCCATCGCCACGCCCTCTGCCGCACCTCGATGTCCATAGCTTTTATTTCCAGAGTCCACCTCCTTATCGTGATGGCCGCTCACCTCGGAGCTCCTGGACGTCCTGTGCTGGACCCTTCCTGAGAGGAGCCCACGGGCCTTGTCTTCTCATGCGAGGACAGCCCTGGGCTGTTCCCTTTCCACACAGCAGGTCTCTGTCACCCTCTGGCTCTGAGATGTCACCCCCTCCTGTCCCTAGCCAAGGTCCAGGGCCTTCCTGGCCATATCTAGTGGGAACCGCAGGGAGGGTTTTTCCGACCTGGTCTCTGGGTCTACACAGCCTGTCTCCCCCTCTTCTGAGCAGGGGGACCTGTCTGTCAGAGAAGTCACAGCAGTGACCCTCGGTGGCCAACTGCCCTCCTGGGTCATCTTCCCCCTCACTTCTACCATCTGTGGCCCATCTTCCAAGGACAACTAGTGAGGGGGCTGGCGGGGACAGAGGCAGAGGAAGGGACAATGGGCAGATGACAGGAAAGGGAAGGAGCCCCCCAGACACACACGTGTGCATGCGCGGACACACACACACGCACACACACACACGCACACACACACGCGCACACACACACGCGCACACACACACACGCGCGCACACACACGCGCACACACACACACGCACACACACACGCGCACACACACACACGCACACACACATGCACACACACATGCGCACACACGCACACACACACGCACACACACGCGCGCACGCACATGCACACACGCACACACACTCCAGCCCGCCCCTCACAGTTCAGTTTGGCACCCCAATGCCAGCTTCAGCAACCAACAAAAGTCCTAAATGGCAAGTGGCACCACTTTGGGGCTGGGGGTGTAGCTCAGAGCTCAGCTTAGCACCGGTGGGGAGCTGTCGAGCCCAGGGGCTGGACTCCAGGGACCTCCTCTGTCCCCGCTGTGGTCTACACTGGTGGGTTCCATCCTTAGCATAAAAATAAACAATTAAATGAAGTGATCGTGGCCATGAAAAAACGGCACCGCTTTGTTGGTTTCCTGAGGCTGCTGTGGCCAAGTCCCTCAGACACAGGGGCTTGGAACCACCCGGCACAAGACGGCTCTGAGGCCGGACGCCGGAAGGCAAAGCGCTGGCTGCTTCCGAGGCCGTGGGAGCAGCTTCCTGCCTCTCTCAGCTCCCTGGGGCCCAGCACTCCCTGGGGCCCTGGGTTTGGGCTCCGTCACCCCGTCTCTGTCCACATCTCCTCTTCTTCCAATCCAGCAATTGAACTAGGACCCGCCCTGATCCAGTAGGACCTCATCTTCATTTAGGACATCGGCACAGACCCTATTTGCAAATAAAGTCAATTTGTAGTATCAGGACATCAGCAGATCCTGTTGGGGATCTGAGAACCATCTAGAAGATCACCAATGAAAATGAAAGACGAGAGACAGGTGTTTCCCATGTCAAAATGTCCAGAGGCAGGAGCAAGAGGAACTATTTCTCACTGATCTCCAAATCCTCAAGGGATACAGTTGGGAAGAGAACAGCCAGCTGGTCCTCAGTTTATAATACACAGGGAGATGGGATGAATTCAGACTCTTGGGAGCTGTGTGACCCTAAGCCCGTCACTTAGCCTCTCTGTGCTCAGCACTTTTGTTTAAGATGGAGATGATACTGGTGGCTACCTCACAAGGCCACTGTGAGAACTGAATGAGGAAACTGGTGTAAGGCACACAGAACAGCAGCATCAGTGTGAAGTCCACAGGCATGTCAGTGATGTGACCGTCACTACGGTGACTGAAGTGTGGCAAGGGGATTCGGGTTAGAGAGGGGTAGCTCACACTTTTTCATTATCACCTTCCCAAGGAGTTTTCTCCGACATTCTTTTCTTCTCCTCACCAGTAACACTGGCCACGTGTGTTTGTACTGCAGCCCCACAGAGCCCACAGTCCACTGGGCTGCCCGGGACTGCTGTGCCCCTGTAGAGCCAATGTTCACCCTTTGGGGATGCTACCCTCCTGCCGAGGACGCAGTCACTAGAGCAGGAACACACTGACTGGTGTGTGTCATGGGGTTCTCAAATGAACTCCAAATCGTCTGTGGGACTCTGTCCACACTGACCCAGGGGACAGGAAGGTGTTCCTCCAAGCAGAACCAACATGAAGGGAGGTGGCCTCGGTGCAGGAGACTGGGCAGCTGTACAGCTTCAGGTCAGGCTTGCTGAAGCCCCTCTCCCTGGGGCTCCTCACCCGCTGCAGGACTCAAGGCCTTCGGGAGCTACAGGACGTGGCCGGGTGGCTGCTGACCCTAGAGGGGGCCTGAGACCCCCAGGCAGGACTTGGCTTCGTGACAGTGAGCAGCTTGGCTCCGCCCAGTGTGGACCAGGTGCCCAGGGTCCACCACTGTCGGCTGGCGAGCGTCCCCCCAGTCCACGCTCACCTGGAACTTCGGAATGGGACCCTGTTTGGAAATAGGGTTCCTGCAGATGCCATCAGGTCAGGCGAGGTCCTCGGCTCAGTGCCCACAGTCCTTAAAAGAAGCCTCCGTGAGGACCCAGGAGGCCAGGCCGCCACACAGCCAGAGACTGCAGGCTGCCCGGGACCACCTGCGGCCACACAGGGCGAGGCAGGACCCTCCCTCGAGCCGCGGGAGGAACACCTTGAATTCAGACGGCCAGACCCCGAGCCAGGAGAGGAGACGCTGCCGTGTTTCCAACGGCCGCCTCTGGGGTCACTTTTGATGGCAACCTTAGGCCACTAACACCATCGCCATCTGCAGAACGGAGCCAAAGCAGTTTTCAAGGCGTCACAAAGGGAGCCCAGGCCTCCTGGTTGCCCCAGCTGAGCGCAGGGTCTTCTCCCGACCTGTGCCCTCTGCTAACGTCCAGGCTCCGTCTGCTGCTCTTGTGGGGGACAGAGAAATCAAAGGATGCCCTTGATTTTCAGGCCCCGGTCAGCAACGCTCTGCATCATGGAGAGATTGACTGGAAAGAGCAGGGGCCAGGAGAACGGGCATGGGGCTGATATCAGGAGTGCAGCATACAGGAGGTGCTCAATAAGTGCTTGATACGCTTCTGCTCCCCATTTGCAGCCCTCACCCCATTCCCAAGAGGAAATACCAAAGACCCAAGCACAGAGCACAGCACTGACCTCTTGGGGAGATTCAGCAGATGTCCTACAATCGGCGTTTTTTGCATAAAACATATCGCTAACACAGGCTTTAAATAATACAGGTGGCATCTGTCTGGTTTAGCGAGTCCAGCTGGCTGGGAACGGAATGACTTGTGTCCCTATCCATGTAATGGACTTCGCATCTGAAAAGCACTTTTTTTTTTTGGTACCAGGGATTGAACCCCAGGGGTGCTTGATCACTGAGCCACATCCCCAGCTTTCTCCTTTTTTATTAAGCTGCTTAGGGCCTCTCTAAGGTGCTGAAGCTGGCCTTGAACTTGCAGTCCTCCTGCCTCAGCCTCCAGAGCTGTGGGAATGATAGGCGCGTCCACTGCCTGTGTTCTATTTTCAAATAATAAATAATTAGGCTCCTTGCCCTGAGAGACCTTTCTACACACAATCAAAGGAGAGGTCTCAGGGCCCCAAAGCACAGCGGATCTCGGAGCTGGGGAGCCTCGATGGGAGGGAGGACAGGGGCTGCCTGGGAGACAGTGCAGCGTGACGCTGGTGGCCCCAGCAAGCGTGCCCAGGCTGATCACTCCAGCATGGCCCCGTGCCAGGGATCACCGAGCTTCGGATGCCCATGACAATGTTTGAAATTCTTCTAAAATCAGGGAGGGGAGAGCCTGATAGATCAAAGGAAACGTTTTCATGTGTAACGTGAATATCTTCGGCTCGAAACCCACACGGTCCAAAACACAGTTTTTGCAGCGGGTTGAATTTCAACCCCCTTCAGAATTCACAGGCTGCGGTCCTGACCCCAGAACCTCAGAATGAGACCTGACTTGGAAACAGGATGGTGGAGGTGTGATCTGAGGTCCTCCTGGAGTCGGTTGGCCCTGGTCAGTGTGCCTGGGTCCTGAGGCCTCACCACGCAGAGGGAGCTCGGCCTGTCGCCCTGGACCTGTCCCTGACTCCAGACCCCAAGGCCACGAGTTTCCGCCACCTAAGTCCCCGGCTCTGCAGCGCCGACTGATAGCAGCCCCAGGAGACTCACAGGGCTCCCCGCCTTATTGACGGAGGAAGACCCTGAGGCCACCCTGCAGCGGGGGGATAGGGCTCTCCCTGCGAGGACAAGAGAAAGCGTCAGGCCAAGACGATGCCCATACACACCAAACCCTCCCGTGGGTCGTCACCTTCAGTGCTAGTGACAGCCTCAGAACCCCCTAATGTCCCCGAGGACCCCGAGGTGGGGCAGGGTGGCATCAGTGGCTCGGGGAGAATCGGGTTCTCACCAGGTGGCCGGGTCCCCAGCTGCCCAGCCAGCCCAGTGCTGAGATGGACACTGTGGCTGCAGCGGGTGGAGGGGATCCTCCTGGGGAGGCCTGGGGCCAGGCCTCCCTTAAGGCCTGGACTCTGCACTCATCTACAAGCAGGATCGAGGGGCCTCCGGTCCTGGTCCTCAGGAAGGGAGGCCGCCGGAGCCGAGAGGAACATGAGGGAGTCCTTTCCTATCCCCCAACGGCGGCAGGAGGGGCAGGACGTGGGCAAGTGGGCGTGGGGACCAGACGTCAGCACCAGGACCTGGACGGAGCACCCAGCTGGGCTAGCGACCCCCACCCTCGGGTGGGACCCTCATGACAGGTGACGACGAAGGCTGACACTGTTCTGGCAGAAGGTGTCTCCTTGGCAACAACCGCCCTGTCCCGTTTCCAGGGCACCAAGCTAAAATCTGTCTGCTCAGGCTGAAGGACATGGGGACAGCGCCCCGGGCCTCACCCCCACTGTGGAACGCACCCCAGTCTCCCTCCACCTGGTCCCCTGGTTGAGCCTGCAGTCCTACTGTGTGAGGAGTGTTTTCCTTTCTCTCCTTTGTCTTCTGCTGTGAGTGTTGGGTGGAGGTCCTCCACCCCGCTGAGCCTGGACGGCAGGCTCCTGGCACAGCCGCGTGAGCAGAGGCCAGGCCAGGCGGGTGGGGAGGGGCCACCGCCCAGGGCCCTGCTTGCTAGTTAGGGCCCCGCTCAGAACCACGGGCCCAGCTCTCAGCACCGGTGGGCAGCCCGGGAGTCGCAGGCCCGGCTCAGGCTCCGTGCCCAGGTCTCCTCTCTGAACCGCAGCCCTGGACTGGCTCCTCCTCACCGGGCTGCTGGTGAGGACCGGGCAGAGCCCAGGGAGGTGGCTGAGCCATGGCCAGCGATCGTCATCGTTGGCTGGTATTTTTGTGACTTCAGCCGGCTCCGTAGCAAAGTCCACTGGGATCCAGAACGCGCCCCTGGGGGGGCCCACAGCTGCCCCGTGTGGCACGGGCCGGGGAGCCCCGAGGCTGCCTCTCTCCCAGTGAAGGAGCCTGACCTGGCCAGAGCCGGGTGGGGACGCAGAAGTGGGGACAGCGACTACTCCCGAGGCTAACAGGGGCCCTCCCGGGAGGTCCACCTGCCCTGCCAGGTGGGGCCTCCCCTCCGAGCCCTCCAAGTCCTCACCGTGCCCTCTCATGGCACCTGTCCCCAGGAACCTGCCCAGGGCCCTGGGGCCCAGGATGGACCTCGGAGCCGGGCCAGCCGACCCCAACTTCACAGCTTGGCACTGACAGCGGCCCAGAGCTGATACTGGGGCTTTCCCAAGGCCACACGGCGAGCAGGGGACAGCAGGGACGCTGGTGCCCTGGGTGAGCCCTGTCTCTTCCGGGGCACCTGAGCGTGGGACAGGGAGCGTGCGTTTTCCGCACACCCACGAAGCACCCGCATCAGGAAGTAAAAGGGGGCCAAGCCAGGCCTCGGGTCACTGCCCCCCACTCCCGAGGTGACCCTGGTGCAGCTGGCTGCTAGGAACTGCCCAGGCACCTGTGGGCCCCAGAGCTCCACTCCGCCTCCTCAGGCCACGGGCTCTGGTCCTCAACTCCCTCTGCCCAGCCCCACGAGTCCCCTTCACCGGTCTCTCTGTCCCTCCCCACGAGTCCCCTTCACCGGTCTCTCTGTCCCTCCCCACAAGTCCCCTTCACCGGTCCCTCTGCCCAGCCCCACACACGGTGGCCAATTCCAGGCCTTGGCTCCAGGAGCAATCCGTGCTTCCAAGGGAGGGTTAATTTCGCATCCCTCCCGTGATTTATGGGGGCTGCTTTCAATTAACGGGGGTATTGATTTCCCTGCCGCTGGCTGGCGACTGCTGGGAGTTATTTTATTACCAAATGGATCACTTTCCTCCTAGGACACCAAGACCCACAGGCACGAGATGCCCACAGACACACCGCGAGACACAGACGCGCACCGGGGAACAGCCCACGCGGGAGACGTGTTCTCTGCCTCTCTCCCGCCCTACACTGGACGCCGGACACACCTCAGCCCAAGTCAGCCTCCCAGGCACCCTCCCTGCTCCATCCCTGCCTCAGCCCCCAGCCCCACCCAGAGCCTGTGGAGGCACAGGGAGTGACCAGGGCTCTGAGCAGAAGGCGGGCCTGCAGCCCCCCCCAGTGAGAGCAGGCTCCTGGCTTCTGCTCCAAAATAAATACATCAGCGTGCACCACTCACACTCACACACTCTCACACACACACACACTCACACTCACACACACTCATACACTCACTGACACACACTCACACTCACACACACTCACTGACACACACTCACACTCACACTCACACACACACTCACACAATGAACAGGGATAGCTGGATGTGGTGGTGAACACCTGTAACCCCAGCAACTTGGGAGGCTGAGAGGCTGAGGTGGGAGGATCCCAAGTTAGAGGCCAGCCTCAGCGACTTAGCAAGGCTCTAACTTAGAGAGACCTTGGCACCAAATTGAAAAAAAATAATAATAAAAAAATGGGGGCGAGGGATGTGGCTCAGTGGTGAAGCACCCCTGGGTTCAATCCTCAACCAACCAAAGAAAAACAGGGACAGAGGAGGAGCCTGGCTCTGTGTGGTGTCATTACTTGGGAACAGGATGGGTGACCTGCTGGTGCAGCAAAGCCAGGGTGTCGGGCCCCCTGAACCCACCGTCCACTCCATCCTGACCCACCCCAGGCCCCTATCTTCTGCAGGACACCTGGGTGCCCCTCTACCAGGGCGCCACTTAGCACCAGGAGCTCTGTGGTCACCACGGGCAGCGGGGCCATCATTGCTCAGGACTCTGGGCCACCGTCCAGTCACCTCCCCCTGCCACTCCTGCACAGCTGGAGGTGACCCAGGAGGCCAAGAGCGGGGGCCTGGGGGGCCTGGCTACCCCGCCCCCAGTGTCCACCCTGGCCATGGCCATGGTCAAGGCTCCCCAGGCTCCTCTCCTGACGGCTGGACAAAGCTCCCTGTAGCACTGGGACCTGTCTCCCCCACTGGGGCCTGCGGAGCCTTGCCCCTGTCCTCCCCCCCGAGGGCCACAGCTGCCCTGTGAACCCCTCTCCCCATGGCCTCCCCGAGGGCTGGCCGCACCCCAGGCCTGCAGCACCATGGGCTCCCAATGCCCTTCGACAGCCAGGGCACATCCAGGAGGCGGACCAGCACCGGGGCCGAGAGAATCGAGACCTCTTGAAACTGAGTCCCATGCTGTCCAGACAGGGGAAGGTCCCTGTCCCCAGGCGGGGACACACAGACCTCTAGGGAGGCTGGTCGCTCTGGCCAGGAAGCCCTGTCCACCCCGTCTACCCAGATGGCCTCCACACACACACAGCGTCAAGAACTGGTGTTTTTAATTAACTATGTTTTTTTTTTTTTTCAATTTGGAAAGAGAACTGGACAGCCCCTGTCGGCCACCTCCTCTGCAGGTCGTTTGTACTGGACTCCACGAGCGGCGCGGCGCCAGCCCACCTCGTGACAACCCGCTCGTCCCTGTCGTCACAGTTAAGTCCCAGCTTTCCCCTGACCACAGGCATGTCACCGCCGCTCAGGCTCTTTGACATGCTGCCTGCCCAGGCACAGTGACCACGATGTCCACGACGCCGTCTCCAGAGCTCAGATCCTCCCCAGGGTGAAGCCGGGCCTCTGCGCTTCTCTGCTGCCCAGCGGCCCCTGGGCCCCCCTGGGGCGGAGCTGCTCAACTGAGCTTGGCAACAGGACGGGAAACCGAGGCCCGGCTGGCCACCCTGGCCCGGAGCACCCCTCCCTTCCATCTCCCCTTGGCCCGCCCTCCCTCCTGAGCTGGGAAAACAGAAGGGACAGGCCTGTCCTCACACAGCAGCGTTCCAGGGGGGACAGACAACGCACAAGTAAACATGAAGACAGCGTGCCAGACGGTGAGGGGGAGAGGAGGGGCACATTTTAAATAGGACCTGGTCGGGGAAGGCCTTACGGGACGCTTAAGAACGGGAAGAAGGGGACCCGGGAAAGAGCATTCCACACCGAGGGGCCAGCACAAAGGTCCTGTGGCCAGCAGGAGACCGTCATGCCCCAGGAAGAGCCAGTCCCTCCTCTGGCCACTGCTCCTGCAGCTTCCCCTCGCACTCAGGTAAGAGCTGGGGTCCTTCTGGTGGCCCTAACTTGCCTGGCCATGACCTTCTAAAACAATCTCCCTGGCTGCTGAGGTGGGAGCGGCTGGGAGGGCAGGGAGGGGGCGCTCTGGGCTGGTCTGATGGACTGGATGCAGGTGCTCACGAGAGGGTCAGGGATGAGTGCAAGGCTGGGGGTCTGAGCCGTGGGGAAGAGGCAGCTGGCAGCGGCTGGGACAGGAGTGCGGGGAAGCCGCCTTGGGTGCATACAGAAGGTGCAGCATTCGAGCCCCCAGGACCTCCAGGTGAGTGGCAGGAGTCCAGGGCTTGGCCAGGCTGGAGGCATAACCTGAGGAGTCCACAGCCTGGGGGGGTCACGGCCACCCTTGCCTCCCACTCAGCAGCCCTCCAGCCACAGCACGGGACCAGGCAGCCTCCTCCTGTCACCCAGGTGGAGTGCTCCGTCCACCTGGTCACCTGTCCCCTCCTCCCAGGCTCACCCCAACTCCCCCTCCCCCCTGCGACTAAACCTCCCACCACACATGAGAGGCGCCGTCCCTCTGCGTGCCAGGCACCTGGCCAGATGGACCCTCCCGTTATCTCTGCCACACCTGCGGAGCCTGAGGCCGAGGTGAGCAGCCGACGGACCCAGCATGCCCCCACCCCAGGGCCCTAGGCCAGCCGGGCACCTCCTGAAACAGACCCCTTTGTAACTGTCCTCTAGCCGGTTGAAGCCCAGCTCTAATTCCATCTCCCCTGGGTCCCCTCACCCTCCCGAGTCCCTGCCTGGACCCTGCACACGGTGGACATTCAACAATTACAGATGACCTTGGGCGCAGCCAGCCTCCGAGCTGAGCGGGCTTTGCCCTGTGCGGAAGCCTTTGGGAAATTCAGAGACCGTTACTTTGGGCTTTAGAAACACCATATGATGCTGATGCAGCAGACCCTAACCTGATCATGTCTTCCCTCCCCAGGACAGGCCAGCCACGGGGCAGGGGCAGCCCAGAGGCTCCCGGAGGGCAGAGGAGGACAGTGAAGTTCTTCGTGAGCCACAGCAATTCCCAGGCGGAGGGTCCGGGTGCGGGTGAGAGCCGGGAGCAGGGGTTGCTTCCGCAGAATTCCACCTGGGACTGACCTGGGGAGGGCTGGGGGCGGGCGTGTCTGTGCACAGGGAGAGGGACAGCGGCCTCCCGCAGGCCCTGACACACCCGTCCCCAGTCCTGAAGCCGCAGTGTCCCTGGATTCTCGGCTCTGCCTGCGGGTTGATGGGCCCCCCTGGGCATGACGGATGGCCACTCTTCCCCAGGACGGAGTGGGAGGTGGCGCGTTCCCGCAGCCGAGAGGCACCCTCCCCCCCTGGAGGGGCAGTGCAGGGGACGGGGAACCAGAGAGACAGCGAATGTCCCCAGGGCAGGACCCTCAGCTCGGATGCCCACAGGATGCCCAGCAGGGGCCAAGCGGGGCACACACCTGTGGCCAGAGGCCGTGGCACAGGGGGCAGGAGAGTGGAGAGATGAGGGGCCTAGGGCTGGGCAGGGAGAAGGGTGGAGCCGCAGGGCAGGGTGGGCAGCCAGGACGACCCTGACACTCCGCCCATCTCCCATCGCTCCCATGGGCCCCTCTGGCCACCTGGCCAATCCATGTTTCACGCAGCAGTAATGTGACATCTTTTTAAAATACCCAGCAGCTCCCCACAGCTCTTGGGACCGTGTCTTGCAGCACACCCTGGCTCTGCGTCCCGTCCGTCCTCACAAGCTCTGCCACCTTGGCCTTCCCAGTGCTTCTTCCCCCAGCAGGCCAAGCGGGCTCCCCCAGGGCCTTTGCACTTGCAGGCTCTCTGCTCCCATGCTCTCTCCTCCCTCCCACTAGAGACCAGCTCCACTGTCACCAACTGACCTGTCTGAGCCGCTTTCCTACCCATCATTCTCCAGCGCTTTGGAGCACAGATCAGCAGCTGAAACGATCTCATTTCTTTCTTTCCTTGGTGAGTGCCCACTGCCCCCGAGGAGTGGGGACAGGGCTCTGCAGGGCCCGTCACGCGTGAGGGGCCGCCCGGCTGTCGCCCCACTCCTCGCTCCTCTGCTCTGTAGATGCCAGTTCTGGGAGGTGAAACAGCCTCCCCGGGACCCGGCGCCCAGCTGCGCGGCCCAAGAGGCCCAGCCTGCTGTGGGTGAAGTCGGAGTGGACACCACGCGGGCCCTTCACTCTCCCCCGCTCCCAGGAAGGCAGGGTCAGCGCTGCATCCCTGAACCCCAAAACTCCAACGGGGCTGGCTTCTGTCTGTGAACTAGCCAGCGTGGAAAGGCTGAGAAGGCGGAAATCCGACCACGCTGACCGCACAGCACGAGAGGCCACCAGGCACCCTGGGCAGAGGGTGGGGCAGAGCCGGGCGGCCCCTCGAGGCTGTGCACTTAGGCTGGGTTCCTGACCCTCTCTGTGCCTTCCATCAGGTGGGTGCGGGATGGATGCGGTGGTGGGGTGACAGGCACGAGGGAGGTAGGCGCTGTCACAGTATCTGTCACCTGTGACAAGGCCTGGTGTCGGGCAGGGTGTCCAGGGTACTGCTCGGTCGGCCAGGCTAGCCTAGGGTCGGCCCTGGGCCAGCAGCCCAGCACAGGCAGACCAAGTGGCCACAGTCCCTCCGAGGTGCCCTGTATCCAGCCTGCCAGGCGGTCCCTCCAGCACACCCTCCCCGCAGGCCGGCCAGGGCCACACAGCACCTTCTCTCTGCCCGAAGCCACACCTGAGGACGCTGGGCCCTGGCCCTGATGGCCTGGCGTCCACCCAGACACGCTCGCCCCGTGCACTCCACGTCCCGGGGCTCCCAGGTGGCAGAGCGGCACACGTCCCTGGGCTCTGGCTCCTGGCCAAGGGAAGACCAGGGTGAGTGAGGCCGGGAGTCCTACTCAGCAACGGCCCAAAGCCACCGGCCCTCACACAGGACCAGCTCGGACAGAGTCAAAACCGCCCCTCGGACAACGGGAGAAATGGGGCAGATCCCGCGAGGACCCGGCGGCCTGAGGGGACCCGGGGAGCCTGAGGGGACCCAGAAAGCCTGAGGGGACCCGGGGAGCCTGAGGGGACCCGGGGAGCCTGAGGCCCTCAGGCCCAGCCCCACACTCCCTGTGACACGCCGTGTGGGTACAACTGGCCCAAAGAGTTCTGTGCGTTCACACGCCGGGTGTGTGTGTGTGTGGCCGGGTGTGCGTGTGGCCGGGTGTGTGCGTGTGTGGCCGGGTGTGCGTGTGGCCGGGTGTGTGCGTGTGTGGCCGGGTGTGCGTGTGGCCGGGTGTGTGCGTGTGTGGCCGGGTGTGCGTGTGGCCGGGTGTGTGCGTGTGTGGCCGGGTGTGCGTGTGGCCGGGTGTGTGCGTGTGTGGCCGGGTGTGCGTGTGGTTGCATCTGCATGTGGCCGGGTGTGCGTGTGGCCGGGCCGAGTGGACGGAAGGGCTCAGTGCCCGTCTCCAGGAGGAGTTAGCCCCTCCTGTCTCACCCGTGGTGTCTTATTTAACGGGCAGCAGACAGGACACTGATGGTGCTCCCCTGGGGTCCTGGGAGCCGTGACCTCCTCAGGTCATGGAAGCGTTTGGTTTTTTTTTCATTCTTTGTTTTCCCCAGATCAACAAAAAGCGGGTGACCAGCAGGCCCGGCCAGCTCTGAGAGTGGCCTGAGGCTGGGCCTCCACCCAGCACAGCCGGGCACAGTGCCCCCGAGGCCCTCACCTGTGGGCAGCCGCGTGGGGGTCGCCGGCCTCCGGGTGCAGCCCGCTGCTGTTCTCCAGCCTGGCCAGCGTGTCCATGCGCTTCACCATCAGCTCCAGCAGGTCGCTCATCTTGCGGAGGACGCCACGGGACTCAGGGCCACCCAGCACTGTGGGCAGAGGAGGGCGCCGTCAGGGGCAGCCGGGCAGCACGGAGGCCACTGGTGCCACCTGGTGTCTGAGATGGGGCAGCTCAGACCCCGGCCCCCTCCCACCTTCCTTGGCCACTGCAGGGGAGGGTCAGAGAGCAAGCCCACCCCATCTGTCCCCCTCCCCGGCCTCCCGTAAGGCCCCTCACTGCATTGCCTGGGAAGGAAACCCCAGGACCCTGCTCCCACCAGCTGTGTGACCCTGGGAACTGTCTATGCCCTCTCTGGGCCTCAGTTTTGTCGACTACAAAATGGAGCTTTGGCTGTAATCTCCAAGGTGCCTTGCAATCCCCAGGGCTGTGAGAGGCCAGGGAAGGTTCCAGGTGGGACAGGAGCCCATGTCTCCTAACACCTGGTCCAGACAGGACCTCCCGGTTTCTAGAAGAGTGGGCCACGGTCCACTGGCACCTGACCAGCCAGGCCCGGGCCCAAGCCTAGGCTTGCTGATTGACGCTCTAGGGCCCGGGAGTCCCCCAGGGGATTCTGATGCACGGGAGTGGGAGCCCGTGTTCTGGGGTCCCGGGACTGCTCTTCACCTGCCCCCACTTCTGCCCAGCCTCTGAGCCCTGACCCATGCCGTCCCCATCCACCTCCCCAGGACCCTCTGCAGAAAATCATATGAACTTGTCCTGGGTGTCACGCTGGCCTTTGGATTCCTAGAGACAGATTGGCAAGGGCAGCTGCAGAGAATGAAGTGGCAGCCCCTGCCCACAGCCCACACGGTGCCGGCTCCCGCCCCACCCCTGGGGTCCTGAGCCAGGTCCCGAGAACAGGAGCCCTCCCCACCAGGCTGCCCGGCCAGGGGCAGGGCGCGTCCTGACTTGGGCTCCCTAAAGCAGGTCCTGGCTGGGGCGAGGGGTGGGGAGCAAGGAGGAGAGACAGTGAGTCCCCAGCCCAAGGCCCGAGACCACAGCCCAGCCCTGCAGGCAAATGGAGGCCGCGGCAGGGGAGGGTGCTGGCCTGCCTTCCTGGGTGCGGAGCAACGCCTGTCACCCGCCTGCGGACGAGCGGCATTCGACCCCAGTCACTGGGTGAGGGCTGCTCCAGGGACAGTCACGTTCTGCACTCTCCGCCTGCCGCCGTGTGGCCAAGGGAAGTGCCCAGGCAGTAACACGGGTGCTGGCCGCTGGCAGCGCAGCCCATGCACACTGAGTCACCAGGGCCAGGGAGGGAGGCCGCGCGGCAGCGTCCCCTTCTCAGGAATGACAGAGCCGGACACCCCAGAGGCTCCCAGCTGGCTCTGGCCTGCCACTGCCACCAAAGCTGCAAGGCGAAGTCACCGTACCACCCTTGGCCTCCATGTCCCCGACGCAAAGCAAGAACACCAGGCCCTGCCTGCAGCCCACCCCTCCTGGCAGAGGACAGTGCTCAGCACACTGCCCCCTTCCCCTGGCCGCCACATCCAGCCACTGCCAGCCTCCCACAGGGACAGAAGACACCTCCCCTGGCAGCTGAGCCGCCTGGGTCTGAAGGGAGGCCGCAGAGCCAGGGCAGAGCTGGCCGGGAAATGCCAGCCGGGCACCAGCCCAGAGCAGGAGGAGCAGCAGCCGCTCCTTAAAGAGACAGGGCCCCTGGCTCCAAGGGAGGGAGCGAGGGGCCAGAGGAAGAGGAGGAGAAATGAAGTCCCCCAAAGTCCCCCAGGACCCAGGGTGGAGCCGGACGTTGCAGGAAATGGGCACATGGAGGAAGGAAGGGAAAACACGGCCCCGCCCAGCCCCAGAGAGGAAGCAGCCCATGGCCTCCTGCCCTCCCCTCTCGGAAAACTGAGCAGGTTTTTAAAGAATCGACTGGAAATTTTCACAACAGCCTTGAATAAAGCAAACCTGGGGTCTCCCCACCACTCTGGCCCTCCCGAGCCATCCACTCACTCAGCGGATCCATCAGTTAATCGATCACACGAGACAGTCACAGCTTCCCCTGCTCAGCCTCACAGAGGTTCGCTCTCGGGGACCCCCTGCCCGGGCCTCCGCCAACATCAGCACCCAGTACCTTCAGCACAGAGGGAGGGAACGGGCAGGTGACCATCATCTGAGCTCAACACACACGAAGACTGGACACTGCCAGCAGTGCTCAGGGCCAGCTGCACTGAGGCCAGCTGAGGGGCATCGAGAAGCTGTGCAGGGGGCCTGCCTGGCCTCCCCTGTCCCCTGAGGGGCCATGGCTCACAGCCTGGGCTGAGGTTGCTCTCCCCGAAATGAGCAGGATGAAGAGAGGCAAGATCACAGCTGCGACACGCCGGACAGGGCCTGCCCCGCCTGCCCAGGCCAGAGCGCTCGGGGCACCCCAGAGGTGTGGAGCCCACGTCTTGGTTTCTAGGGTGCTGCTGTGCTCCCTGCAGTGCCTCCGGCCTGGCCCAGGCCTGCCTCTATGCTGGCCCCTCTCCCTGCCAGGCCCAAGCCCACTCGGGTCCTCCTCACTGCCTGCACCCCTGCTGGGACCTCAGCACCCCAAGCCCCACCCAAGCTCCCAGCCCCATTTCTCAGGGCTGCGGGGCCAGTAACTGCATGATCCGTCCTAGAGCTGTGGGGACCCAAGAACTGGCAGCAGAGCAGAGGTTGGGGTGGCAGCGTGGTGGCCTGGGACAGGCCTGAGTGGGAGTCAGAAAGCCCGACCCCAGACCTGCTCCGCACCGACTAGGTGGGGACAGGTCACTGTCCTCCTCCTGGCCTCAGTTTCCCCTCATGTAAAATGAAGGGGTTGGAGTCACTGAGCTCTGAGGCTCTAGCACCCCAACTTCCCCTAACTGACTCCACCAGGGTAACGGGAAAGGAAAGAAGTGTCCCATGGAAGCTGGCAGCAGAGTCCTCCCAAGGAGAGTTCTGTTTTGTTTTGCTAAACCCTGGGGTGGGCCAAAGCAAGTCATGTGCCCAGAGCAGACGGAGAGCTAAATGACTCTGCATATTCCAGCAGAGACTGAGGCTTCCTGGCCCGGCTGGGGAAGGGGGGACAGAGGCGGCGGCGCAGGGGCCGGCAGAGCCAAGAAGGATGGGGATCCCCCTACGGGGGCCACAGCAGGGGTGGGGGGCTCTTCCTGGCGGAGAGGCGGAGGGAGTTGGAATCTACTTGCTGTGCTGCACAGAGCTCTGAAGCCCCCACTGGTGACGCCCGCACCCCCCATGCAGGTGGCTATACTCAGACCCTTGGGCAAGGGTCTCAAAGGAAACGGGGTGCTCCTCCTACTGGGTTAGTGCAGGGGAGACAGAAGAGGCAGGAGGAGAGATGTTGAGACGGATAATTTATCAGAAGCCAGAACTGAGAGAGCGAGATGACCAGGGAAATATAGGCCACCCCTCCCCCCAAGAATCCTTGGCGATATCTGGGGTTGTGGACGGCCCTTCTGTGAGGATGCAGCCAGTTCTTTAAAAATGCCAACGAAGGCGTGAGCCCCAGAGGCTGGCAAATAACCCCTGCGGGGCTTCACCCGGGTCCTGATTAAGGAGATCAACCGTCTTGGACAGCTCTTTAAGGCCCTCTTCCTTCTGGACCAAGACAGCAAGTCCCTCCCCAGCAGAGGGCTGGGGGCAGCCTCCCATGTTCTCACAAGCTGCGGGGCTGGCGAAGTCCCTGAGACCCGGGAGACAGCCCCCTACCTCCTGAGGAGCTCTGAGACACATCTGCAAGCCTGCTTTCTGCCCAGGACACACTCAGGTCACACCCAGGAGAGGGGTACCCAGGAGGGAAGCAGGCGGGCCCTGCCTGAGTGACACCTCCCTGGCATGCCACCTCTGGCCCCCGACTGTGAGCAGAGCAGGCTGACGTCCCCGGGTCACTTCCCCACTCCTGGCATGGGCTGAATTGAAACGTTTACTGCGAGGCCCCAGAGATCCATCTCGGCACTCACCCGGCCCCTCCATATTTCCATATAAATAAGGAAAGCTGGACACTGAGAGATACAAATGGATCCTCACGTTTATAGACAGCGGTATTTTTATTACCCGCCGAGGCCTGGCCTCCTCCCCAGACGCTCAGTCTCCCCCTCCTCCCGTCTTGTCCCCACCCCTACCCTTCACTGAGGGTTCCCTGGACCTGAACAAGCCCCCAGCTGGCCAGAGAGCACGGCCTTCCTGGCCCTGGGGGTGGGGGGCTGTGACTGTGCAGCTGGAGAAAGGAGCACATTGGCTGGCGCACAGGGCCACCGCCAGAACCAGCTGGGGCCACAGAGCTCCCGGCCAGGCAGGATAAGGCTCTTCCTCAGCCCACTGGGCCCTGGTTCCCACCCATGCAGCTTCTGAGAGAAGGGCCCCAGAGCTGCCCACGGAGCTGGAAGCCCGCAAGGTTCAGCCCCTGCCCGGGGCCTGGGTGGTGTGGCAGGGCAAGGCACGAAGAGCCTCGGGCAGACCCAGCTGAGCACTACTTCTTCAAGACCAAACAGGGCAGGAGGGAGCCCACAGGTCCCCTCAGATGCAACTAAGGCTTCCCTAGGACGCAGGGAGGAGGGAGAGGGGCATGGGAGGAGGGAGAGGGGCGCCGGGAGGAGGGAGAGGGGGGCCAGGAGGAGGGAGAGGGGCGCAGGGGGGGGAGGGAGAGGGGCGCAGGGGGGGGGAGGGAGAGGGGCGCAGGGGGGGGAGGGAGAGGGGCGCGGGGAGGGACATGGGGAGGAGGGAGAGGGGCATGGGGATGAGGGAGAGGGGCCCGGGGAGGAGGGAGAGGGGCACAGGAGGCAGAGTTGCCCAAATCAGCTCTCCGCCATACTAAGGCCCAAGCCAGATCCCCCCACCCCGCCGCAAGAGGGAATGAAGTTAGACCTCTCCAGTGAGGATCCCCTTCAGCCCTTCTTGCCTGAATCTCTGAAGATTTTGGGTGTGCAGAATGCAGAGTGAGATTCCATCACGTTTTAATCCCCACCATGAAGTGAACTGGCCTGGAGGGGAGGCGCAGCCTCAGCAGGGACCACCTTGCTGGCCACGGCCAAGTGTTGGGCCCTCCTCCTGCCCCTGCCCTGTGCTCCCGCTGCGGGGACCCTGCCTCCGTCCCTGGCCCGCAGGACAAGGACGGGCTGTTCTCCCCACTGTGCCCAGACAGCTGCGCTGACCAGTGATGAACAGCAGGGCCCTGGTGGGCTTCCTTCTGATTCTGGGGCTCCTGAACCCCACAGGATGGGCATTGCCCAACACCGTGACCCTGGCCCAGCGCTGGGCTCCCTCCCAGCCCCGCTCCCTCGCTCCCAGTCGGCGGCTCAGTGTGGGGCGCTGGCATCTGCTGGGGTTTCCAGGGGCTGCCGGGCACAGGGCGGGTGTCACTGGGGCTTCTCTTCACCTCACAGGGGACACGGCTTTCTAGGCCTGCGTCCATGTGTCCCTCCAATCAAATTGGATGGATGCAAGGACATCAAAGAAAATGGGGGACAGTGGGAATGGGGACATAAACTGGTTGAGGGTCCTTTCTCCTTGGCTCTGGGAGGCCACCCTCCTCCCCCTCCCAGTTCCGTATTCCGGGCGCTCGAGCCCCGGCCTGAGGGAGGTGGGAACTGTGGACAGGCTCTGAGCAGCACCATCCCCAAGGCCCAACAGGGACCAGCGCCCAGGCCTGGCCATGGTCAGAGGATGTTATGGTGTGGACGTGAGGGGTCCCCCAGAGCTCACTGTGAGACAATGCAAGAAGGTAGAGGTGACATGACTGGGTGGTGACCGGTGACCCAGTCAGTGGACTAATCCCCTGACAGGATGACCTGAGGGGTCATGAAGGCGGGCGGGCGGGCGAGGTGCGGCTGGGGAGGTGGCCATGAGGGGCGTGGTTTGGGGTACAGACTCCTGTCTGGGGGGTGGAGTCTCTCTCTGCTGCCTGGTCACCATGGGAGACGCACCACACTCCTTGCCACGATGTCCGGCCTCACCTCCAGCCCCGGGGAACGGAGCCTGCTGTCTCTGGACTGAGACCCCGAAACCACAAGCCCCCCATAAACTTTTCCTCCCGCGTTTTTCTTGCCAGGTCTTTGGTCACTGGGGCCGTCACCCATGGAGGCCGTGGAGTTCTGAGAACCAGGGAGGGTGACCACACAGGGAGGGCGAGGGTCCCGGGCAGTGCTGACCGAGAGGCGGCCCACGGCACTGCCCTGCCCGTGACAGGCCACCCAGGCGCACCCCCTCTGTACCTCTAGAAGTCAAGGTCATGGCCAGCCTTGGCAAAGTGGTGACAGAGGTGACACCAGGCTTTCTCCCCTCTACAGAATCAAACCTGGGGCTTGAGCCAGACCCCCCCTGCTCCCCACCAGCCCCTGTGCTCTGGGCCCCTGGTCCACCCTGCCATGGGGGCAGGGACCATGGGGGTGGAATCGCTTTGGCTCCCAAGCCCCTGGGGGAGAGGGGCAGCAGAACCAGCCCCAAACCCCTCCCCCCAGCCCTAGTCTCCTCCTGTCGGACTCCAGACCTTTCTGGAACTCAGGTTCCTGATGCCCTGTGTAGCAGGCCACCCAGACAGGAGCACCCGCCCAGGGGCAGCATCCAGGGAGCCTGCGCTGCTCTCCCCACACCCACGTCCCCCCCTCCCCAAGCCCACCTTCTATCCTCCCAGCGGCCCACCCGCTCTCCAACCCCAACCAGGCTTCCCCGCGTGCAGACCCAGCACCCCATCCCCCTCCCCAAAACGTCCTTTTCTGCAGCTCCCGAGTCTCAGACTTAACACATCCCCCATGTGTGGAGCCCCCCCCCCCCGCCCCCGCCAGGTGCTGCCCGGGACCCTCACACGAGGTACTTACTGACCCGGTACTTACTGACCGCGGGAGAACATGGAGGCTCCCCAGAGTCAGAGCGGATCAATGAGCTCACACTGGAGCCTGAATGACTAATAGGTGTGACATTCCTTCCGGGAGCTTTTGCAAGTTTAAAGAAGCACGAGTTAAACCGAAGGGATGAATCCAGTGACGAGTCACAGATGGCACCACAAGTGCCACTCAGAGCGCCCACTCCACGTGACAGCCAGCGCGCCGACTGACAGCCGTCACTGGGACAGGGAAGCCAGCCGGCTAAGCACCGAGGGTCTGAGAAGGGGACTCCACAGAGAGCCCTCCCCAGAGGGGCAGGGGCATCTCACACAGCCAGCTGGTCCCTGCAACCCGCTGACCTCGGGCTCCCCCTGCCCACGTCCCTCCTCTCTGCCCTTGAGCTAAAGAACCCCTGGGGCAGACGGGGTAGGACTCTGCTGCTCTCCACCACCACCTCCCAGTGAGTAGGGGGAAGGGGAAGGACCCAGCTTCAGGACGAGGACTCCCCATCTGTCACACTCAGGCCACGTGACAACCAACCACACCAGGTAATTTCCATGGTAAGCCCATTCGGCCCAACCTCCAAAAAGTTCATTGTGACTTTTCTTCTGTGTCGGTGACTTAAGTGACTTGCAGGTGGCACACGGCTAGGAGGCAATGAACAGAGAGGCAAACCTGGGCCTGGCTGGTCCCTAAGGTCCGTGCTGTGAACCTCTACTCGTGCCTGGCAAGCATCGTGTGGGCAAGGAGCAGTGAGGGACTGGGAAAGGTCTATGTCCCCAGAGTCCAGAGGAGACACGTGAGCTCATGGTCGGGCCTGTCCCCCCTGTGTCCACAGCCTGGGCCCAAGGCACAGAGGACATGTGTCTCAGAGGCAGGTGTCATATTCAGACCCCCAACACTCCAACCAAAGAAGCCACACAGGAGACCCTGGCCTTCGAATCCATGGGGACAGGCAGGACCAAAGTCAAAGCCTGGTGCCAGGTGGCACGGCCCAAGCAGGCCCTCTCCCCTACCCCCTGCAAGCAGCCAGCAAGCCTGAGTCAGGGCTCCAGAAAGGCCCCTGGTGCTGGGCCAAAGGGACCTGCCCTTCAACTCACAAACACCTGCACGTATCCTTGACCCCCCTGACCCGGAGATACCTTCCGTGCGGATGGTGAAGGGCGAGTCCCCCAGGCGCCGCGACGAGAACTGGCCTCCCAGAGACGTCATCAGGAAGCAGACGGTGAAGAAGCCGATGCCCAGGACAAAAAGCCTGTGGGGAGGACAGAGCAGGTCAGCAGGGCAGGCCAGCGACAGTGCCCCCAGCCTCCACCGAGGAAGGCACAGAAACGCCAAGGTAATGAACAAGGAGGGAAGCCAGGGACAGAGGGAAGTGGGGGGGCAGTGGGGCTGAGCCCGAGCCCAGAGGGCTCCTGCCCCCAAGGACAAAGAGAGTGGGCTACAAGAAGCTGGCCACAGCCCCCTGGCAAATCAGACGGGGAAGGAGACGCATTGAGATAGGAACCTGGGCAGGGCCTGGCCTAAGACAGACCCTGTTCATTAACAGCATTAGGCTGTCAAAGTGCGACTCCCAGACCGGCTGCCGCAGCAGCGTCACCTGAGAACTTTCAGAAACGCACGTCGTGGGGCCCCAAGCCCCCCACCCTGGGGGGGGGGACAGGTGATCTCGTCTCACACGCTCTCCCAGTGATCCAAAGTTTGAGATCTACTGGAACAGATAGAGCAGCAAGGCATGACATCAGCCCGAGGGCAAGTAATTGGTCCAGCTGAGACCCACCTGGATCCCATCAATCACCTGGGCCACCCTCAGCCCTGGTGTACACAGGCCTGGCCACCACCATCAGTCACGAGCTCACTGTAACCCTTCCTCACCTGTCTTCTCAGAGGTGGTGCCTGCACCCATCACTGTTTCTGGAGAGATCCCAAGGCAGGGCCACATGGCCCCCTGCTGTGCCCAGGCCTCCCCCACACACTGGCTCTCAGCCTGCACCATTGACTGGCCAGGGCATGCTCACACCTAGACATGGACGTCACACAGATGTGTGTACTGTCACCCCGGTGGGAGGGCTGGCTCAAGGAGACACCATTCATCCCTTCAACCCATCGTTATTGATTATCCACCAGGTGTCAGGCACTGGGGTGATCCAGGAGGAGAGTGGGGAACCAGGCACAGAACCCACCCCCGCACAACCTTGGGGGCGGGCAGGTGTGGACAATGTCCAGGGACCTTGAGTCTATCCGAGGGCTTGAGGAACTGTCAGATCTGAGAGGAGACGTCCGTTTACCTGGCCAGAGGGAGGAAACCCATCCAGTGTGGAGCCAGGCTGACCAGGGAGAACCTCCAGCTGCCCAGCCTCCACTTCCTATCCCCAGACCTGGTGCTTGTTTGTATCTTTATGCAAGACTTGCTTTATGCATTTTAATCTTCATTATTTGAAACTGGCAGAGCAGTATTTAATTAAAATTTGGTCCATTAAAGAAAACACATAATTGCACAAGAAAATAAAATGCATAACAACATTCCCAGCCCACATTTAAAGAAAGCTGTTAGAGATTAAGTCAGAGGGGGCAGGAACCGCACAGAGAGGACCCGGGCTCTTTCCCCAGGAGAACTCTCTGGCAGAGCATCTCTGATGGGGAGGAGGGAGGAAGCAGCTCAGTGGGCAAGACAGCACAAGGGACACTTCCCTTCATCTCACAGAGAAGTCAGTGAATTCCCCTAGGCCTGAGGGTGGGGCTCAGACTCTGCTGTGCCCCAGATGAAACCAGAGGGGTCTCAGGGCAAGAGCACAGGAAGAGGTTGTCAGAGACCCAGGGAGATCCCTGGGGAAATCAGCTCTTTGCCTTCCCAGCCTGAGGACAAGGAAGAGCTTCCCTCAGCCCTGGTCCCCTTTCCCTCTTCCTCCATCCTCTCCCTAGCCACGGAGTTGTATTTAGGGCTGGAGACCTGGGGGTGCCTGCCAGGGTCCACAAACATCCATGAGGAACATGTCTACACCTCTGACCAGACCCTGAAGCCCTACAGACTTCACCTGCACCACGCTCTGCCAGTCCCCAAGCCTTGGGTTCAGGTCCCCCAAAGCACTGGGGTCTATTTATAGTAAATTCAAGTTAAAGTGGCTTCATCCATTCGCATATGCACTCAGACAACCCTGCAGGAGCACCTGGGGAAGAGCCCATGGGAACAGCATTCCCAGGCAGTCCTGGGGAAGAATAAATTGGAGTGATGTAATCAGAGCCCTGCCCTGATCCCGAGGGGACTTGAAGACTCCGTTGGTGGCTGTGGGTCTCTGGCAGCCTAGAGACCCATGCAACCGCACCCCACCCTCGCCTTCAGATAAGAGCCCCAAAGGCTGTGATGCAGGATGCACCCTGAAGTGGGCCAGGGGCAAGCACTGTCCGTGGTGCTGGAACCCGGGCAGCCTCCACGCGCCCCAGGAAATGTCCAGCAGAAACTGGGTTTCCCATGCCTGCAGGGAGGGGACCACAGGGGGTGAGAGAGCAGGAGAGAACCTGAGAATCCTCTCAGAGTCCCGGGCAAGCCAAGGACTTGAGGGTTTTCCGGAGGACCAAGGCCTTTCCTGCCCTGCTGACCATGAGCACCTTAGGCTAGGGGTCCCTGACTCCCCCAAATAACCGCTTAAAACCCCACTCTCAGACCAGACTCGAAAGTCCCCCGCCTCCTCCCTGAGCAGCCTGATGGTGGTGCCCCCAGGCTTCCTTCTCAGCCCTCACAACCAGCCTGACACCCGGGAGGCGGGAGCCCAGGAGGGCCATCTTCTCCCCACCCCCAGCCCCTTCCGGGCCAGGGAGGGAGATTGGCGACGACTGGGGTGGGGGAGGAGCCAGGGCTCTGTCGGAGGCCTGGAGTGGAGGGGATCAAGCCTCTGCCCTCCCGCAGCCCAAACCCTGGGCGCCTCGGACCGCCAGCGCCTGCCCTCAAGGTCTCTGTCCTGCGCCCGCACCCCACCTGTGGCCTGTCCCGCCCCGCGCTGGCACCCGAACTCCCTCCGCGTCTTCTGCAGCCCAGCTACGGAACAGAGAGACACTCCAGCCCTGCTGGGCGCCCAGCGCCTCTTCCCCAGCCCGCAGCGGCTCCACTCCGACGGCCCTGGGAGGGAGAGAGCCACCCTGGCCCTGGCGGGCTCCAGGGGGCCCAGGAGTGGGAGTAGCAGAGCCGGGTGAGTCCCGCACAGCCTCAGCCCCCTGGACCAGGCCACCCAAGGTGTGTGTGGCCAGAGTGTCGTCTTCGCCTCTGTCCGCCCTCCACAGTCGGGCTGCACCTGCCCGTCCTGTTGACCTGTAGTTGAGGGTGAATGCCCAGCGGAGGAGTGTCCGTGGTCCAATCTCTGGAACCCTCGGGTCAGAGACTGGCCCGCGCCCTGTCAGAGGGGGAGGGCCGTGAAGGCGGGAGGAGGGGATGGATTAGACAGAAGGGGTGGGCGGGCCGACCTAGGGACCACGGCTGGACAGGAGAGGGAGTCGCCCCGCCACCGCGCACTAACTTCGCTACAAGATGGGACTCGCCGCAGGTGGGGAAAGGCCCCAAGGGGCAGAGAAGGGGCGTTCTGGCTGGGGCCACTGCCCGGGCCCTGGGCCACAACCTCGATGCTTTTTGACCCCATTCTCACCTCCCCACCTCAAATCCTTCCCAACCTCGTCCAACTTGGGACAGGTGCAGAATTACATTACCCTCCCTACTCGCACCCCGAGCCCCAACTCCATCCCTTCCCGCAGCCCCAGTGGCCATCACCGAGGGTCCAAGCGCGAACCTCCTTTGCCACGGGAACTTGCATCCTCGCAGGGACCGACCTCGCCTACCGCCACCATGCGCCCCCTCGGGGAAAAGACCCCCGCCACGCCAACCAGGGGAGAACTTTACCGGAAGGGTCTCAGAGTGACCAGGCATCTTCTGACCATTATCTTCCCATCTGGGTTGACAGTGATCATTGTTCAAACTTGTCAGGGCGAGAAGCCGCGGGAGAGGCCAGACGCACAGTCCTAGGCGCGGCTCTTCCCGCGTCGGGGCCACCAACTCGCTGAGGGCCGAAGCCCTTTCCGAGCGTGGAGGGGGCGCGGGGCTCGGTGGCCTCACTGCTCCGGCCACCGCCCGTGGGGTGGCGCGGCCTCAGCGCGCAGAGAAGGAGCGGCGCGGCAGCCGGAGGGCGGCAAGGGCGCCCGGCCCGGCGGTCTCTGCGTCTCCTCCTCCCCGCTTCACATTTTGGGGGCCGGGAGGCGGCGCGCCCCCAGACCGCCGGCCGCGCGTCTGCCTGCTCGGGCTCGCTCGCTGGGCGGGACGGCGCCGCGGCGCGCAGACGGGATCCCCGCGGCGAGCGCCCTCATCCCCGGCTCCGCGCCCTCGGTGCCGGCTAGCAGTAGCCCCGGGCCCGCGTCCCGCTCCCCCGCGCCTCTGGGTCGCGCCGAGCTCCGGCTCCTCGCGGCGCCGCGCCCATGGCTCTCGGGGAGGGCGCCCCGCGCCCGCCCGCTTGCCGGCTCGTTCGGTCGACTGCCCGCGCTCGGGTGTCCGGCGTCCGGCCCGGCGCAGCGCTACGCCGGGAGGCGCCGCATTGTTCCCTCGGAGGAGGTGGCCGCGGCGGCCCAGGAGCGGCCTCCACGCTTCCTCGGCGCGCAGGCGCCACCTCGCGGTCGCGGCCCAGCTGCGCGCTCTCCCTGGCCTGTAGGGGAGGGGACGCGGCGGGGCGGGAGGCGAGCACTCCGCGGTACCCACGGGAGGGGCCCTGCGCCTCTCTCCCGGCCAGGCCACTTCTCAGGGCGCCACCAGTCCCAGGAGCCCAGGGCTACTTCAACTCCTGCAAAGCGCGGAGGAGGTGGGGAAGGAGAGATGAACCCTTCCCTTCCTCCAGGCAGCAGGGCCCCCCTGGGTCACTGTCTTTGCCGCCCCCAGGAGCTTCTGCACCTGCTGCTACACCCACTGATTTGCTGTGACCACACTCACCCATCTGCTCCCTGTCAATACTCCCGCGGCTCCCCTTGGCTTACGAGCCTGATAAGACGCTCAGCTGAGAGCCCTCAGGCCTGCACCCTAGTGGGTCACCAGGAGTGGGCCCCAGCTCTGGCCTCAGAGCCTTCAGTAACCAATAGGTGATGAAGCCTGCAAGTCTGAGGAGTCACCACTAAAACAACGAGAATGAGCAGAAGCTAGGGCTCTTGGCAACTCCAGATCCACTAGGCCTGAATCTCTCAGCCTCATCCTGCCCTCCCCGTCTCCTCCGCCTTGACTTTGGAGATGTGTTTCCTGTTGCAGGCGGGAGGTTCCTGGGGGCCCACGGAGCCAGCACAGATCTGAAATTTCTTGGTCTGGAACAGTACTGCCCAAGACCAGACCTCTGCTAGGGGCACAGATGACCACACACACACACACACACACACACCGATTCCTATGCTGTGTATAAAGGTGACATGGGAGTCTCCGACGGTCTCCCAGCTCAGTGATTCTGCAGCCTGGCTTATGGCAGAGAAAGCCCTTGTGATCCTTATCCCACCCAGGTTCCATCCAACCAGTGGGGCCCCCAGCCCTGCCCTTCTCCCGGCCACCCCCCCTCCGTCATTTCTCGCCAGCAGTGACTCATGCTCCTTCTTCATCAGAATTCACCTGTCCCATGTTCCATTATCTCATCGCCTCTCTCCCTGCCAATGTGAACACGGGTGATAAATCGGTGCTGGCGGATTAATGTGTTACTCCAGCTAGGTAACAAATTTGCATCGAACAAGGACATGCTGACCGTGCCTTGGTGCGGAAGAGTGACGGATGGTGGTGGGAAACTTGGCCATCACGGCAGACTGGCTAAGGAGATATCTGAGGGCAGGGGTCTCTGCTGGGCCTCTAAATCACAACTCGCGCCTGGGTGCCTCCATCTGCTGCAAACCGGGGTAATAATTTAATCACTGGCTGTCAAGGCCAAAGTCACATCTTGCTAAGGAATGAAATGGCCCTTCTGATTGTGCACCTCTGTCAGGAAAGCCTTGCGGGTTGTATTTACACCTGGTTGACATTTTCAGAACAAAGAGGAGGGTCTCTCCGCAGGGCATGGTCACACTCAGGGTGGACCATCCAGGGAGGCAGAGTTTAGAAGATGGGAGAGGGCACTGCATACATCTTCTGGGCCTTGCTCTCTGGATCTGGGCTCCGAGGTAGGAGGGGGAAAGCCCCCTCTGCCATTTCCCAACCGGCTCAGGGCCAGGAGGAGAGGCAGAGGCAGAATAGTGAACGCCACTTTGTGAGCCAGCTTGTCCAGTCTCTGTTCTCTTCCAAGTCTCTTTGCCTTTTCTCAGCCTCTTCTCTGCAGTAAATTCCAATATAAATGGTCCTCCTTGCTCTCAGCTGGGCTGTGCATGTTAGGAGGAAAATCATGGATCTCCACATCATGAGATCTTGGATATGACCTCTCTGTGCCTCAGTTTCTCCAATTGTAAATCTGGCTACTTCTAGCCCCTTCCCCTGAGGATTGTTATGAGAATGGAGCCTGTTGATTCCCATGCATAGCCCATTGCCTGGCTCCTGCGCAGAGCATGAGAAGGGACAGGGTCGTGAGAGTCCTTGGCCTCTGTCTACACCAGATCCTGTTGGTGCCCCACCCATATTCTTCTGCATTCACCTCTACGTGCTCAAAGACAGGTAACTGAGCACACCTTCAACTCTCTGCCTGGCACGGCTATGGAAAATGCTAGAACTGACCGGAACAGGACAGAAGTTCCAGAGACTCAGTGCACCAGAAGCAGCCCTGGAGCAACAGATTCACCCCCCCCCCCAGCCTCCCCTTCAGGTGGGAAGCCCGGAGTTCCCAGCAAGATTGAGTCCCATCTGCCCCCCATGGTCGCCTGCTCTGTGATGCCCCACACTGGCTGCCTCTTGCCCCTGCCTCGTCCCTCGCTCCCCTGCCAGGTTCCCGGGGTCGCCTCCCACACAGATCACCTGCCCTTGAATCTGCTTCCAGGGAACCCAAACCAAGAGACCCTGCCTACAGACAGGGGGCTCTCAGAGTCACCTGCAGAGCTTAGCAGAAGCTTTACTCTGACCCGATCCCTGAGGTGGGGCCTGGGCACGTTTGCTCTTTCATGCCACAACCAGCCGGGGTGGAAGACCATGGTTCTAGACAAACACCTGTTGTTTTCTGATGAAGAAGGAGAATCGGGCACAGGAGCTGAGGCACCCCGGCTGGAGGGTGCTTCCAAGGACAGGGCTCTTTTGAGGTGTCAGTGGGCCTGTGCCCAGGGGGTGCAAGGCCAGCATCCGCCCCCCTACTCCCCATACAATACTTCCAGGCCCCTTTGGACCCTCCTCCTGCCAGTGCGGCTGGAGGGGTCAGGAGAAACCCAGAGCCGGCGGGGATGGCCCTGTGTCCAAGAAGGTAGAGCAGAACTCCCGAGGGATGCAGGCAGCAGGGGGTGCTCCCCTCTCAAGGGACCCAAGATGCCCAGAGGAGGTGGGCCAGGCAGTGGGAAACCCCTAAGGGTCCTTTCCTAGGTGGTCCTAACGAGTTACCACAAAGCCACAGAAATTTATTCTCTCGTGATTCTAGAGGCCAGAAATCTGAAATCCAAGTGTTGGCAGAGTTGGCTTTTCCTGGAGGCTCCAAGGGACACTTGGAGCTGCAGACACCTCCTGCCCCAGGCGGTGGCCAGAAATTCTTCTTTTTTTTTTTTTTTTTTTGAGGCAGGGGTTGCTAAGGGTCAAACCCAGGCCTGGCTCACACTAGGCCAGTGCCCTGCCACCGAGCTGCGTCCCCAGCCCCACGGCCAGCGGCCCTTGATTTCCTTGGCACGCTGCTGCCTCGCTCCTCTCTGCTCTGCCCACACATGGCTTCTGTGCGTGTCTCACTGTGGCCATGTTTCCCACTCCGTACAAGGACACTGCGGCGGGGTGTGGGCCCACACTGATCCAGGATGGCTTCATCTTAACTCATTTCCTCTGCAGAGACCCTGTTTCCAAATAAGGCTGCATTTTGAAGTTCTGGGATGACATTTGACTCCTTCCTGTCGTTCAACCCACCACAGGACCCAGTGGAAGGAGCTGGAGTGGTTAGAGCCTGTGAAGGACTGGCAGCCCCCAGGCTCTGCACATGCCCCCACTGAGGGCCCAGACTTCAAGAGAAGCCAGAAATCTGGGCTTCTTGGATGAAGTTGTATAATTTTAAAATGTAGGCTCAATATTTTTAGAACATTGTGCAAGACCAATACAATCCATCTGATGGCCTGCCATCTGGGCCCCCTGAGGATGTCTCTGGAGGGCAGAGCAGGGAGCCCGCCTGCCCCATCCACCAGCAAGGCCAGCTCTCCTGAGACCTACCCCTCACCACTGTCAACCCTGAGCCCAGCTGCAGACACCTCCCTGCCCCAGGGGAGGGAGGCGGACACTGGGTCAAGATCTGGGGACCTCCTGGGCAACTCAGCGTCCCCCTGGGGCCTCTCTGGGCATCAGAACCTTGACTGCTGCCCCCACCTTCTCAGAGCGCCAAGACTGCTTCTGGCGCTCCCAGACGGGGCCTGGGGTGGCTGGGACGAAGCAAGCAGTTTACCGTATTTGAAATTCCCATTTAATGTGCTCCGGCTGCAGCCACAGACAGCACATTATGAGGCAATAGGCCATTGTCCCTTGCTGGAGTGCAGAGCATTAATAATGTCATAACAGCATTTACTGACACTGTGCACAAATCTTCAACAGCCACGCCGGGGGAGAACAACCAGCCCCGCACAGCCACCGGGCGCCAGGCGCGTGCAGGGAGACTGGCAGGGGGTGGGGGCTGGCCCTCCGCACATATTTCATGCTTTCTGTTTCACAACATTTAGGCTAATCCTGATTGAAAAGCAGTGTCTGGGGTTTATTTTTATTTATGCCAGAAGGCTATTCTGCTGCACAGCTTGTGGGGGCCGGGAGCAGAACTATTGTACTTTGGCTGTTCTGCAGGGAAGGTAACTACTGTGTGTGTGTGTCTGCCTGTCTGCCTGTCTGTCTGTCATCAGGGTGGCAGTGGACCAACAAGGCAGGCAGCCCTCCCAGGTGAGCCCCACCCCAGCACTAGGAACACAAGTGAATGCTTTACTTATCATGATCATGAGGTCTCGTTTATGGAGCATCCACTACATGCCAGGAAATTACCAGGGACTCTGAATTTATTATGATATTTATATCACTATTTTAGGTTAATTTGCAGGGGAACTTTAAATTTCCAGAGGAACTTTGGTGGGGGAGGGGGGACCCTTTGTTTCTGGTCATTTTCCCAATTGCATCTCAGGTCACTGTAGGAACATGGGGTCAGCTATCTGGGATTGGCAGATGCACAGTCCCCAAAGAGGTCCATGTCCTAATCCCCAGAACCTGGGAACTTGTTACCATACAAAAAGAGAGCAGATCCAGGTTGTGGATGAAATTCTGTTGCTAATCAACCACATTCAAAATACAGAGGTCATCCCAGATCTCTGGGTTGGTCTAACCTAATCACCAGGGCCCTAGAGAAGAAGGTGCGTCCTGCCATGCCCCAGAGGGAGGCTCAGCCCACCGTGGCCGGCTGTGAAGATGGAGGAAGGGGCCACAAGCCAGGGGCCAGAGGCAGCCTCCAGAGTCTGGAAGAAGTGAGGGGACAGTTTCTCCCTAAGACCCCCAGAAGGAACTGGCCCTCCCGACACCTTGATCTTAGCCCCAGGAGACCTGGTGGGGGCTTGTGACCTCCAGAAGGGCAAGGTGAAGCATCTGTGCTCTTCTGAGGCCTTCGGTGGGCAGTTCTCGGTGGCAACAATCTCAGGAAACTGACACGCCACCTTTTGGAAGCTGCCGTTGCCAGGCACTGTGCTCCCCAGGTGTGGGTTCACATCCTCACTTCACGGATAAGGAAACCGAGGTTCACAGAGGCCACGTACTGGGCATAACGGCTCCTGCAGAGCTAGACTCCACGCTGCAGCCTGGAGAACTCAGGGCTCACCTTCCACCCACTGTCACTCCTGAGGCTCAAAACCCTGGTCCAGGGTCCCGAGCGGCAGACATGAGCATGCTCTAGGGGGTGCAGCCCCAGGAGGGCGCTTCCCTCTGAGGGTTTCTTTCTAAGGGGAAGAGGTATCTTTTGGGGGTGATGGAAATGTTCTAAAATGAGGTAGATACGGTGCATGCACCTTCACAAATACGCTGAAACCATGAAGCTACCAGCAGCCCTGGAAGAGGTTGGACACTCCAAAGGGGTGAGGTTTATGTGAACTTTATCTCGTTTTCTAAAAACCTGAAGTGACTCACTCATGGCCACAGGGTGAGGAGGGAGAGCTGGACCTGAAGCCAGACCTGCTCTGCGATTCACAGACGCAGCACAGAGGGAGCCTGAGGACCGGACTGAGAGGCTGAGGAGCAGGTGTGACCCTGCCCCGGGGTCCCACGGTGAGGACAGCCCTTCTTCCCGTCTGCCGCCCTCCCTCCCCAGCCCTGGGCCTGTGGTTTGGGGCCCTGACCACTCTCCTCCTGGAAGGTGGGTCCAAGCCCTGTTTCCCCCCATCTTCTCTTCTCCGCTGATAAGAAGAATCTTAATTAAGTGCCCCTTGGCTGCTGGTTTAATTTGATAGATGTAAAACTGGAGCTTTCTAATAAAACCATCCATCATTCCATATCTCAGCAGTTCTCGGACCGGAAGGCTCTTTCCCCCCTAAGTCAATGTTTAGGATGGTGATGAATTCAATGTTGCTCAGGAATACCAGAGGAAATGGTTCCTCCCTGAGATGACCCCAGGGAAGAGAGAAGCCTCCAGGAACACACCCTAAACTCTCCTTTTTTTTTTAATGTTATGGGGTTATTTTACCTCTAATTTTCCCTACCCGCCCCCTGCCTATTGTGAATTTGCACCCACATACCAGAGAAAACATTCAGCCTTTGGTTTTTTTGTGATCGGCTTGTTTCACTTAGCATGATAAGTCTCTAGCTCCATTCATTTACCAGCAAATGCCATAATTTCAGTCTTCTTTGAGGCTAAGTAATATTCCATTGTGTCTAGGTACCACATTTTCTTTATCCACTCATCTGTTGAAGGGCATCTAGGTTGGTTCCATAGTTTGACTATCGTGGATTGAGGTGTTTTAAACATTGATGTGGCTGTGTCACTGTAGTATGCTGATTTTAATTCCTTGGGGTGTAAACTGAGGAGTAGGATAGCTGGGTCAAGTGGTGGTTCTATCCAAGTTTTCTGAGGACAACCTAAACTCTCACAGAACTGCAGAGTGCCTGCCCCCAGCCGCCTCCCCACCACCCCACCCTAGCCCATCCCCCACCTCCACACCCGTCCCCTCCCCTCCCCTCTGCTAGTGGGCTTACTGCTGGGCCCAGGCCCTGACCTACTAGCCTCTCCCACTTCCTGGCCCCGCCCAGAACTGCATCCTCTCCTGGTGGGGTAGGAGGAGGTGTTTGGTGTAACCTTGGTATAAAGGCGTTGAGAAGGCTCAGGGATCCTGCCCTGCTCCTGGGCTGTGCTCAGAGGTGGCTGCTCCAGCCTCAGCCCTGCCTGGTGGCGCTCAATGGCCTTGGGCCATAAAATTTTCTGCCTCTGTCCTTGGTGGGTCTTGACCTGCTGGAAGATTGCCTTGGCATGGGTAGGAGCCACCGAGGCATGAGGGGACTGTCCCCGGGGTCCCCTCCTGAGGTCCAGACTTCTCCCAGCCCCAAGGCTGCTGCTGTCCAGAGACTGCAATGGCGAGATGCATGCTCTCCCCACAGCCCCTTCCTGGGCTTCCTTCCGTGTGTCTGAAGATCACTACCACTAGCATGTGGTTGGGAGCAGGGCCACGGCCCCACCCCAGATGGCCACAGAGTGGGCGGCCCCAGCCTTCGGAGCTGCTTCTCAGCCCTGGAGGCTGAAGTCCAAGGGCAAGGTGTCGGCAGGTCTGCAGTCTTGCGCGGGCCTCTTCCTGGGTTGCAGGTGGCAGAGAGCAGGAAGCAGGGTCTCCCGGGTCTTCTGACATGGGGGGGGCGGGGTTAGGACTGTCACCTGTGACATTCCATCCCTAGCATCGAGGGGACCCTAAACTCCCCAGCACAGAATCTTGTATAAAAGCGCAGAGTTTGGGTCAAACGGCTCTGGGTTCAAGTCCCAGCGCTGCCACACCCAGGTTATGTGGCCCACCGCACATCTCCGGCCCTGCGAAGTTGGTCTCCTCCACCATTCATCGAGGCCTGCACGAGCTGTGCCTTGTCTCCCAGGAGGGCCTCAAAGCTGTCATCGTTCAGGGAGCCCCAGCTCTGGTGTCCCCTCCCCAGGAGCAGCCAGAACAGAGGCCCCAGCCTCAGCACCTCCTGCCTTGGGTGCTGAGCCCCCCGCTCCTAACGTGCTGATCTAGGTCCAGGGTGGTCCTCGGGCCACAGCATTCTTTTTTCTTGTCCCTTAGAGAAGGCAGGTGGGTGGCCAAGGGACCTGAGTAGATGGGCTTGCTGCTGGGTCTCCAGAGGACACCGACGGTCCTCAGCGTGATCCACCTGCAGGCCACGTGGCCTGGAGAGACTGCGGCCCAAGGTTCACGGCAGGCCCTGCTCCTGCTGCGTTCTGAAGTTGTCATGGCCAGGCCTGGCTCAGAGTGTGCCCGGTGCTGTTTTGGTTGAGGGCCGGTTAACTGGACATGGGACACGTCACTACACTTCATTTGCAAGGCAGTGTGTCCTGTGGAGGGATCCCATGGACTCTGGAATCCAGGGTTAGCCAGGGGTCCACTAGGCAGAGTGGAGACGTGAGGTAGCCGTGTGCACTCGGCTGGGACACCCAGGGCACCCGCCCCCCAGAACCCACAAAGCCTGCGACAGGCGCTTGCTGCTGAGCCGCCCTGCCAGGAGTAGATGACTCACTTTAGTTCTTTAAAAATCAGAGTTTGGGTCAGATTCACATAACATAAAACTGATCATTTAAAAATATACACATCACGGGATTCCATGCCTTCACTTCCTCATGCAACTACCACCTCTACCTATTTTCTTTTTTCTTTTTTTTTTTTTTTTAGAGAGAGTGAGAGAGGAGAGAGAGAGAGAGAGAGAGAGAGAGAGAGAGAGAGAGAGAGAATTTTTTTTTTTAATATTTATTTTTTAGTTCTCGGCAGACACAACATCTTTGTTGTATGTGGTGCTGAGGATCGAACCTGGGCCGCACGCATGCCAGGCGAGCGTGCTACCGCTTGAGCCACATCCCCAGCCCCTCTACCTATTTTCAAAACTTTTGCATCTCCCCAGAAGAAAACCCGATGCCCATAGCAGTCACTCCCCACTTGCCCTCCCTCAGCCCCGGGGAACTGCTAATGTGCATTCTGTCTCTTCTGGACATTTCATATAAATGCAATCATACTCTATGTGACCTTCTGTGTCTGGTTGCTTTCACTTAGTATGACGTTTTCTGGGTTCATCATATCACAACCCGTGCCAGAACTTCACTCCTTTTTATGGGTGAATAATATTCTATCATATAGACATAGCGCACTTGTTCCATCTGCTCAACGGGTGATAAACCTTTGGGTTGTTTCTACCTTTCGGCAACAGTGGATAGTCTCCTCCTCCCCTTCCTTCTCTTCCTCTCCCTCCCTTTCCTTCCCCTTCTCTTCTTCAATCTTATTTTAGTTGAAATTTTATTTTAAAGAGTAACACATGCACATGGCACAAAACTTAGAAGATCTCCAAGGGTCTCTGGTGACTCGTCTCCCTTCCAGTCCTGCCGCCCAGCCCCCCGGGTCCCCTCCGTGGAGATGACCTGTGGGAGCAGTTCCTGGTGCCGTGACAGATGAGTCCCAGGGGCACCGCTGCCTGGCCCCTGAAGGTTGGGGGGTGTCACCAGGAAGAGGACCACAGTTGGAGGTGGCCACACTCTCCCAGGCCAGAACTGCCCTCAAGCGGGGCTGTGAGCCTCTGAGGCTGGGACCCCACAGTGGAGGTGTGCGGAGAAACGGCTGGCGGCCAGCGCGGGCGTGAAGACGCAGGCTGAGAGGCTGCAGTGACGTGGGGACAGCCACCTGCGGAGGGAGGGGTTCCCCAAAGCAGGCACAGAGACCCCGCTCAGCTGCCATGCCCTGGGACAACGGAAGGTCCCCACCGCCAGGAGCCAGGAGACCAGGGTCAGCTGTCCAGCGGAGAGTGGGCGAGGAGAAGCCACCTGGGCTCTGATTCCCTGATTCAGGGAAAGATCAGAACAGGGAACTCGGGGTCTCGGAGCCAGGGGCCCGGCCCAGGCCTGGACCTGCCCACAGCTGGCTTCCTGGACAGCCAGCGCCCCGTCCCCTAGCTGGCTAGGGCCTCCCTGTGCCGGGGCTGGTGGACACTGTGAGATCCCACCTCCCGTGGGAGTTCTGACAGCTGCTCCGCGGGAAGGCCTACGTGACCAGCCCCCACTAAATCCCGGGGTGCCAAGTCTCACATCACCACACTTCACTGTGGGGAAGGCGCGTGCTCTGTGTTCCCTCCCACGGGAGGAGGGAGCGCCATACCTGGGCACCTACTTCTCCCACGCCAGAGTCCCCCTTCTCCTGTGACTCCTGTTAGTCACCCAACTCGTGGGCCATCTCAGGGCTCTCCAGCAAACGCTGCCTCGGGGTCTGAGAACCGCTGTGTGCTGTCTGAGTTGCCTCGGCTACGAGTGGTCCCCAAACTCCAGACCCCTCGGGGACTCACAGGACAGCCAGGAGGGACAGGAAGGTGCTGGCCGGAGGAGGGTCACAGGAGGGCGCAGGACAGGCAGCGCAGGGTCACCACTGTGCTCCACACCGCAGGTGACGGGCCTCGGTCCACCCAGCCACTCTCCACCATTGGACCAGGAGCCACCCCAGCTGGGGTCCTGGCCACTCCCAGCTTCTCCAGGCCTCCCCTACGCACACCATGACCTGTTTCCAAGGCCGCAGGTCCCAGCCTGTCTTCAGAGGGCTTCCTGGGGACTGTGCCCACATTCACCAAGTGGCATTCAGTCCCCTTGACTCCTCCGAGGGTGACTTCCCGGGCCCCCCCCCGCCCTCCTCTCTACCCACGTGCCTTCAGGACCTCACAATTTGGGAGTGACCTGCAGAAGGACTCCCAGAGGGAGAGTGCCGTGGGTGTGACCATGACCGTGGGGTGGCCAAGGGACTCAGAGTCCCAGAGAACCTGACAGCTGGGGGCTGGGCCACCCGTCAGCTCCACACCAGCTCTGCTTCTGCTGTTCCCACCACGGGGCACTCTGTCTGGGGCGGCCACCTCCTGCCCTGATCAGCAGCTGGCTTGCAGCTCCGTGGGGCGGGGCGGGGCTCTGAGCACCCCCTGCCCAGCCTAGGCACTGTCCTGTCTGAACCTGCAGAGACTCACAGACACACTGCTGACTGGACACCCCCGGCCCCGCACACCTCGCACCTGCACATGTGGGCGGCCAGTGTGCCCACCTGGGTCCAGCCTCCAGAGCCCCCCACACTCCAGGACAAGGCTGCGGAGAGGCTCAGCTTCACCCCTTGGGCTGGCCTGTGGGCGGGCCTCCTGGAGGGCTTCATCTGCTAGGGCGACATAGCAGAGTGCCACCCAAGGGCTGTTTCAATGACATGCACCTTTTCATCATGCTGAAGGCTGGAGGTGTTGGCAGGGGCTCCAGAGGCCTCCCACTGGCCGGCGACCTCAGAGTCTTGGTGTCTGCATCCTGCTGGCCTCTTCTTAGGGGGCCAGCAGTCCCACTGGAGGAGGGCCCCGCCCTGGGGACTTGGGGTCAATGTACTCACCTCTTTAAACACCTGTCTCCAAATGTGGTCTCATGCTGAGTGACTGGGGGTAGGGCTTCAGGGTGTGAATTGGGAGGGGACATAATAGGTACCCACTCAGGGAAACCGCCATCCAGCCACCAGGGGGTTAAAGTCAGAGCCTGGTGGGTGGGATGGGGGTGTTTCTGCATTAAGTGGATTATGGGGAAGCTGCCGCTCAGAGCCTCAGCTATAATTAGGGAAATTACAGGCAGGGCTGGAAAGAGCAGGCTCCCCTGCCTGGTAATTAGGGTGGGACTGTGAGGTGCAGAGCTGGGTGTCGCTGGGATGCTGGGATCTTACTCAGAGGCAGCGGAGCCCGGAGCCCGGAGCCCACAGCTCCAGGCTGGCTCCCAACAGACTGGGGAGGGGGCTTCTGGTGGGTGGGGCCAGCTAGGTAAGGAGGCCCCCACTGCAGGGGCAGCCAGTGGGCTTGGGGACCCAGGATGACCAGCTCCTACCTTCCTCTACCCTTTGCCCCAAAGAAGCGGGGGGAGGAAGAGGGAGCCACATGGAGCCGTGAGCAGGAGGTGAGGCGAAGGCACAGCCCTCCCACGAGTGGGTGCCGCTCCTGCGGGTGCCACTCCTGCGTGCGCAGAGAGGAGGGAGGAGAAGGTGTGCGGGAGCAGAGGAGGCCCTTGGGCTGGGACAAGTCAATGTGCAGGAGGGGGCCTGGCCTGCAGGGTCTTGCTCCCCAGGGGATGCAGGCCAGGCCTGAAGCACCAGGCTGTGCTAGGATTGGGGGACGAGGCCCACTGGAGAGGTGACGCTGAATTCCACCAGAGTGAGAAGGAGATGGGAAGGGAGGAGCTGGGGTAAGAAACAAAGGAGCCCTGGACAGGAGGGGGCAAGGCCAGAGTGGTGCAGGACCAGAGCGAGGGGGTGGGAGGCCTGCACGCCAGATCCTAGGGTGGCCGTGGCTCGCAGCTGCAACTTACTCTGTCACCGTTGGTGGCAGAAAGTGAGGCCTAGGACAAGACTTCTCTGCTGCTGGATGCAGGAGGGGTGCAGGTGAGGAGGGGGCAGGAGCCCGGGTAGGGCCTGCGGTCCAGGACTGGGGGAGGCCGAGCCGTGGGACAGTTGGGGTGCCGTCCTCTGAGACAGAGGATCTGGGGAGAAGTGGACCGAAGAGCCTCGGGGTGTTGGCTCCAGGGTGCCCGTTAGGCATCCAGCGGAGATCCAAGAAGGGTTCTGGAGCTGAGTCTTGGGGTTCAGGGCAGGGAGTAGCAACGCACACACAGCAACAGGTGTCACACAGCGCCCCAAGGCTGGTGTGCCAGGTCCCAGGATGCTGTGTGCAGCACGGTGGCTGGCAGCCTGAATGCTCTGCATTTCAATTAATTAGAATGGAATGGAAAGGGAACCTTGCTCCTCCTTCCCGGCCCTCCCTGTGAGCACCAGGGAGCTGCATGTGGCTGTGGGGCTGGACCAGCCAAGTAGAAAGACAAGATGGAGCCACCTCGTGCATACTCCTGTCCCCACTGGGCCCCGCTGGGCTGGGGCTGCCAGGACAAAATGCCACGCACCGGTGGCTTCAGTAGCAGCAGTTTATTATCTCACTGTTCTGGAAGCTGGAAGTACAGGTCCAGGTGGGGCAGGGTGGGCTTCCTCTGAGGCCCCCCTCCTGGGCTAGCAGGTGGCCCTCTTCTCGCTGTGTCCCCAAATGGCCAATCCTCTGCTCCGGTCTTTCTTCAGGTGTCCAAATTTCCTCTTCTGACAAGGATACTACTGGGATTGTGTCCTGACCACCTCTTCAAAGGCCTGTCTGCAAGGACAGTCGCTGCGGAATACCAGGGCTAGAGTTTCCGCATTAGTTTTTACTGGGTGGACGTCACAAATCAGCCTGTGACACACAGTCTACAGGTCCCAGCCCCAGACACTCTCAGGCGCGAGAGCAGATAAAGCCAGGGGAGCTGCCCTCCACCTCTCTGGGGATATAGGAGCTTGCCCTGCCTCTGTCTCAGGTCTAGATTTAAATCCTGCTCTAGAATATAAAACCGCACAGAAGGTATGATCGAGATATGGAAATTTGCATGGGGTAGAGCAACTATTCTAAAATATCGAAGTCACAGACTCAGGGATAGATTTCCTTTCACTTTCCAATTTCTTTCACAGTTAGTGCATTAGTTATTGTTCTCAATAAAGAAGTTCTTTATTTTTATTTTTGAAATCCCATTTAATGTGAAACCATGGACAAGTCACTTCTTGGAGACTCAGCCTCTCCATCTGTGAGGCTCCAACACAGCCTCACAAAAACAGGTGGAGCACTAAAAATCACACCAATGGTTCTCTGATTTCTCATCCCACAGTCCTTTTATTTTAAAAATTATTGATAAGTCCAAAGGTTTTTGTTTATATAAATATAAACATATATAAATATAAATATATATTTACTGAATTAGAAATTAAAATTGAGAAAGTTGACATCTACTTATTAACTCAAAAACAGCAGCCCTGAGCAGGTGCAGTGGCATGCACTTGCCATCCCAGTGCTCAGGAGGCTGAGGCGGGAGGATCTCGAGTTCAAAGGCAGCCTCAGCAACATTATGAGGCCCTAAGTAACTTAGCAAAACCACCCTGTCTCGAAATAAAGTATAAAAAGGGCTGGGGATGAGGTCAGTGATTAAGTGCTCAATCCCTGTTACAAAAAAAAAAATAATAATAGCAACCATGACCCACTCGCTATAGGTTGACGTAAATCAGTTTTTATGAAAGAAAAAAAAAAAACTTTCAAAGTCATCCAAACATCAGTGAAAAGAAAGGCTCTGCTCTCGGCACCGTGTGTCTCTTGAACATCTGGCTGAATAGAAGCCAGCTGGCTCTCTCTCTCTCTCTCTCTCTCTCTCTCTCTCTCTGTATAAATGAACTTGTTGAGCCTCAGGGGACCCACTTTGAGAACTGCTGACTTCATGACCCTCAGCACCTTCCCTGTGGGAGGGGTGGGCAGGTACCCCTGGCCTGGGTCCGAGTGCCACAGTCCGAGCTCGGCTGGGCACAAACCCAGCAGCACGGGGCTGGCCTTGCACCCATGCCCAGAGGTGGCAGGTGGGAGGTGGCAGGGGAAGATAGACTCAACCCAGAAAGCAAACGTCTTGCCAAAAATCTCCAGGAGCCAGGGAGGCAGTCCCAGCAGCCCCTCCCCACTCAAACCCATGGAAAGCCAGATGCGAGGCTCCCAGCCAGGACGGAGGCCCAGGGAACAGTAAAGACAAAGAAGTGCTTCCAAGCTCTCAGACATAGCGTCCCCACCCCACGGAGAACAGGTGCACTGTGTGGTACAATGAGAGCCCCTGGTGCTCCTGTCTCTGTCCCCCTTCTCCACCTGCCTAACAGCAGGTGGTAGACGCAAGTGAGCTCGATTCAAGGCAGACAGGACAAAAATAAGTTTAACAACCAGGGAAAATCCTGCAGGAGGCTGTAGGGCCAGGCAGCCCTGCAGCGTGGAGAGCATGGCGCCCGGAAGGACCTGCTGGGTCTGCCTGGGCCCGGGGTGCACGGGCCCCAAGACAGGAGCTGCAGCAGCGGGTGGCATCAGCCCTGAGCTGGGGTACAGAGGGGACCTAGAGGCAGCAACTGGAACCAGAGCTTGCAGAGGTGAAGGACAAGCACAGTCCTCCCAGGCTGGGGAAGACCCCTCCTCCCTGTCCTCCCGAGGGACTCCCAGAGAGGTGGTCAGTGTGCAGGATCAGAACTGAGCAGCCATTCCAATCAGCCAGGCTGTCCTGGCCCGGAAGTCGCCCTCAGGCCGTGCCCTCCAAGATCAACCTCAGGAGACCTCCTCTCCCTGCCGCTGTCCCCCTGTGACCTCTCCCCTACCGAACAAGCAAACTTTCCCCAAGAAGCCTGCGTCCTTCAGCGTCCTGTGGGCCCCAGGCCCCCACAGAAGGGGTCTGTCATCCTCTAGTGACGCTGGGTGGCAGCAGTCTCTTCCTGTAAGGACATCACTCTCACCTGGAGGGCCCCACCCCTATGACCTTTCTCACCCTAACTACCTCCCAGTGGCACATCCTGGAATTCCCCCATGTAAACCTTGGGGACACAGGGACATCCCATCTCTGGCACTCTCCAAGGCTCCTTCAAAACACACACACACACACACACACACACACACACACATACACTCCCGGCCAGGGAAACTGCTGGCTGCCCGCTTCCTGCCGGGGAATGGATTGGGGCTGTCAGGCAGGAGCTGGATCCCTGAGGCCGTCTGCCCTAGCTGGCTTCCATGGCATTGTCATTTGCAGGGAAACATTGCCAGAGAGAGACGTTTAGCAGAGCTATGCTCTGGCCCCTGCCTCTCCCAGAGCCCCTCCCAGCCCCTGCAAACACACACCGGTTCCCCTTCCTCACTTCCCACTCAAAAAGGCCTGTCTCTGGGCAACAGGACCCACGTGCAAAGCCTGCATTCAATTAGAAGAACACTTGGCTTTGGCTTGGCTCTGCAGGTGGGGAGGGGAGGCCTGACCCGTCATGTGGCTCTTCCTAGGAGTTACTTCAACCTCACACAATCTCAGGAAGTAGGACACACAATCCCTATTTTACAGAGAGGAAAACTGAGGTCTCACAGCTGGGAAGCCACAGGCCAGGATCCCAAAGGGTGTCCAGTCCCAGGGCCACGGGCCTTCTACCACATCGCACTCCCAAACCGGAGACCCCCAGGTGGAGTGGTGCCCCTCCTGAGGGCAGATTCCCAGGGGAAGGAAGGGCTGAAGAAGCAGAAGTAATGATTGACCAATGGACCTGACCCAAAGTGACCACACTGGAGATGTTCCCTTCACTTAAGTGAAAGGGGGATGGCATGCCCAAAGCATGGGCCACCAGGTTGAGGGACAATACCAGCCGGCTCAGGAAAGTAGTGCCCTGACCCTGCTCGCCCTGCCCAGGGCTCTGCCCCTGTGTGAAGGCCCTGGCCTGGCCTGCTCAGTGGGCTTGTTGCTGTAGCCACAGCTGAGGCTGGCCAAGTCATTTCCCCCACAGTGGACCCAAAGAGAACATCGAGGTCTCCAGGGCAAGCACAGCGTGAGGGTTCATTACTGCAGATCCGGCCCCTGCCCCTGCCCTGGAGGAAGAAGCCGCGCCCACCTTTCAGGCAGATCCCCATCTGGAACCTACACCGGCTGGCAAGCCTCTCAGCATGCTGGCACTTGATAGCTGGTGTTTTCATATATAGGCTGCTGCCTGCTGTTACACATATCTGTAATTTGTGGATTTCAACAGGATGCTCTATCGGAGACAGGAGCAAGTTGTTGGCAAAATGTGCAAGTCAAATAAATTAATGGTCTATTAAATGAGGCTCTTCTTTCCAGATAGTCAGAAAGAAAATGTTCCCGATCTATAAATCTGCAGGTATTCACACCTCCTGCAAAACCAAAATTGCATATCCCCCGACACACACAGGCTTGCACAGACAAAGGAGAGCATGGTGGGCAGCCTCTAGGTGGCCCCCAATGACTCTTGCCTCCTGGGACCATGCTCTTGAGGAATCTCCCCCCTCAGCATGGGCTGGACCCCCAAACTTGCTCCTAACAAATAGGATGCACACAGGTGAAAAGATGCCATTTCCAAGATGAGGTCACTAAACCTCCAGCTTCTGTCTTACCGGCTCCCTCTTGATCTGTTACTCACTGGGAGGGACGCTGGCTTCCAGGGACCGAGTCGCTCTATGAGGAGGCTCACATGGCAGGAACTCTGGCCAACAGCCAGCAAGGAACTAAATTCTACCAGCCATCTGTGAGTGAGCTTAGGAGCAGATTGCCCCTGAGTGGAGCCATCTATGAGAATAAAGCTCAGCCAACACCCTGGGGCACTCTAGACTCATGAGGGATTTTGAGGCAGAGGTGCCCTACCAAGCTGTGCCCACACTCCATAGAAACTCTGAGACAGCACTTGTTGTTTTAGGCATCTGGATTTTGGAGTAATATGTTACGCAGCAGTAGCTGACTAATGTGCAGACATGGGGACTTGATACATGGACAAGTACTGAGTGTCCCAAGTGCCTTTATTCATACAGTCATAAATAAGATACGTGTCTAGGGACTGGGGATGTGGCTCAAGCGGTAGCGCGCTCGTCTAGCATACGTGTGGCCCGGGTTCGATCCTCAGCACCACATACCAACAAAGATGTTGTGTCCGCCGAGAACTAAAAAATAAATATTAAAAATTCTCTCTCTCTCTCTCTCTCTCTCTCTCTCTCTCTCCTCTTTCTTTAAAAAAAAAAAGATACGTGTCTAAAAAATGAGCAGATTTATTCAGGGTTGTTGTATTATTGTCATTTTAATATTCAAACCCAAATTCTTCCAAAGCCAGAGGAATCCACTGGGCCTAAGGCAGGAGGAAGAGAGAGAGGGGATTTCTGAAACCCAGAAGCTCGGCTTGTCTGACTTACCTCCAGTAAGAAACTCTCCCCTTCCAGGCCTGGGAGAACTTCAAGTGTCAGCCAAAGAGGAATCCACCCTGCCTGTTACGGAATATAATTTCTATTCCTAATTCCAGCTTTTAAGAATCATTTTAATTTGGACATCTGACACGCAGGAGAAGAAACTGTCCACAGTCTCCTGAATACAGTGACCAACGGAACGCAGATCCAAGCCACATTACCCAGCATGCTGCCTGCCTCCCCTGGGCCAGGGGCTGCAGGTGTTGACATGGAAATCGGGGAGCTGGGCTTCCTTGCTCCTCCCCAGGCCCAAAGCCATGACCCTGCACCAGCCTCACGGGCTCAAGGACCATCCCAAACCTCTGGTGTGACCTACTGATTACCCTCTCATCAGTGGGATGCCGATGAGGACTGATTGCCTGAGAGTCATTTTTATTTTATTTTTTTAAAGGGAAAAGCAGAAACAGCAGTAAGAGCTGCCTTCCCTAAAAAGAACGCCGGCACCCCCAGGAGAGCCTGGGAGGTCCACTCGGGCACAGGAACCGGTCCAGCGTGGCCTGGTGGGAGGCTCAGAGGCGGCAGGTGGGAAGGTGAGGAAGAAGACGGTGGGCCTGGGCAGGGCCCGGGAGGAGGGGCAGGGCCAGGCAGCTCAGGGAAGGGCCTGTGGGCTCAGAGCTTTGGCCACACTGAGGAGGTACAAGCCAAAGTGTCCTCAGGGCCAGAGCCACCGTGTGGGAGGGGCAGCAGAGCCACCTGGAGGAGCAGCATGGAGACCGAGGTGCACCCTGAAGATGGTACCAGAGCCGTGGCCCTTCCCACCGGGACCTGGCACCAGGCCTGAGGGGGTGGTGGGCTAGGGCCTTCCTCAGGCCTATCATGGCAGTCGGGGGCTCCCCATGCACAGCACAGAGAGGCACCCACAAATACCCCAGGACACCCAGGGGCCCCGTGATAGCCCCAGACCTGCCATGACCTGGCCCAGACATGCCCCGGCCTCGAGCAGAGCCAGGCTCCCAGGCGGGCCTCCCAGAGAACCCGAGCCTCCCCTCTGGAAAAGAAAAGAGAAGAAAATGAGGCCCCAGCTCCTCTGTGGGAAGAGCCTTCTAAAGCCTGCCCCTGCTGACCCCCGTGAAGGGCATTTCCAAGCCCCATGGCTTCCTGAAAGGCAGAGATTCACAGCTCTGAGGACAACTGGTTTCCCTCCCCCACTCCCACCCACGGTGGGTGCCCCGCAGGCCCCTCCAAAGAGAGGCCCCCGCACATCTGCAACCAGACGCCTCGATGATTGTTTGGTCTCCTGGAAGCTGGTAAATAATTCAGGAGAAATGCTTTCCCCCGTTTTAATTAATCCACATAGAATTTCAGCAGCAGCAACATAGACTGGCTGCAGCCGGGCCCAGCAGGTACGGGCGCCTCATTAGCCCCAACTCCATCGCTAATGGAGATTTCACAGGAAGAAACTCGCACCCCACTGAAACGAGGAGGCCCCCACCTAGCGAGGAGTCCTGGGGCTCAGAAGATGCTCCAACCCATTCCGGCCCCAGCTCATCCTTCCAGCGGGGCGTGGAGATAAGGTCGGGAAGCCAGCGCAGCCATGCCTGTGAGATGTCCGTGCTCATGGGCACCCGACCCTGGACAGGGAGGAACAGAAACGGCCATCTGCACTCAGGGCTCCTCGCTGCTGACGCTCAGCCTTGTTCGACCGTCCTACAGCCCCATGATGCCCTCTGGGATGCTGGGGGCACACCAAGACCCAAAGAAGGGGGCCTGCCTCAAAGCCATCCCACAGCCCAGGCCGAATGAGGCCCCACCCAGGACTCTCCCCACGTGCTCTCAACAGGGGGCTGTCCTGAGGCAGAAGACGAGGAGAGATGGCCCCTCTGCACAAAATATGGGGGGAAACAGGATGCTGAGACCAGCGAGCACACGGGTGGCCAGGGACGCCCTCGGCAAGGCACGTGCCGTCTCAGGTGGCACAGAATGGAGGGGGAGCCCCGTGTGTGAGCCCAGGAGAGTGGACAGATGGAGCTCAAGGGGTGGAGGCCTAGAAGAAAAGTCTTTGGTTTGTTTTGGGGGCTCTCTATGAGGTGAGGGAAGGTGCTAGAGGAGGAGGTTGCAGACGTGAGGGAGTGAGGCCAAGGTGGTCCGTCAGCCCACCTTCTAGAGAGCCCAGGGAGCGAGGGCAGCTGGGAAACAGCTGGGCCACACCTGGCCGCACACTCGCTCTCCTCCGCAGCGGGCGGGCAGCAGCCCAGACAGCCCTGGCCACACTCGAGACCCGTGAAGGAGACCTTATTTGGAAACAGTTCTTTGCACATGTAATTAAATCAAGGGCCTGGAGATAAAATCAGTGAGGATCATTCAGTTTGGCTAAAATCCAATGAAAACAGGGCCAGATCTCGGAGGGAGGGGAGGGTCACGTGAAGACAGAGGGAGAGATTGGCGTGATGTGGCCACGGCCAAGGAGCCACCGGCCGCAGGGAGAGAGGAGGGAGCCCCTCCTCTAGAGTGTCCAGAAGGAAAGTGGCTCTCCGGCATCTCCTTTTTTTTTTTTTTTTAATTTAATATTTATTTTTTAGTATTTGGCGGACACAACATCTTTGTTGGTATGTGGTGCTGAGGATGGAACCCGGGCCGCACGCATGCCAGGCGAGCGCGCTACCGCTGGAGCCACGGGGCCGGGGTTGTGGCTCAGTGGTAGAGCGCCTGCCTGGCATGTGTGCGGCGCTGGGTTCCATCCTCAGCACCACATAAACAAACTAAACAAAATAAAGGCATTGTGTCCATCTACAATGAAAAATATTTTTTAGTTGTAGATGGACACAGTGCCTTTATTTATTTATTTATTTATTTATTTATTTATTTTTAAATTATTTTTCTTCTTCTATTAAGTTGAGAACTTTCACTTTTTCACTTCTTTTTTTTTTTTTTTTTTTTTTTTTAAGAGAGAGAGAGAGGGCTGGGGATGTGGCTCAAGCGGTAGCGCGCTCGCCTGGCATGCGTGCGGCCCGGGTTCGATCCTCAGCACCACATACCAACAAAGATGTTGTGTCCGCCGAGAACTAAAAAATAAATATTAAAAAAAAAAAAGAGAGAGAGAGAATTTTAATATTTATTTTTTTAGTTTTCAGTGGACACAACATCTTTGTATGTGGTGCTGAGGGTCGAACCTGGGCTGCACACATGCCAGGTGAGCGAGCTACCACTTGAGCCACACCCCCAGCCCTATTTTATATTTTATTTAATATTTATTTTTCAGTTTTCGGCGGACACAACATCTTTGTTGGTATGTGGTGCTGAGGATCGAACCCGGGCTGCACACATGCCAGGTGAGCGCGCTACCACTTGAGCCACATCCCCAGACCTATTTATTTATTTTTCACGTGGTGCTGGGGTGGAAGCCAGGGCCTCACGAGTCCCAGAGCTCCTCCACTGAGCTGCACCCCAGCCTGCTCTCCAGCATCTTGATTTTGAATGTCTGCCTTTCAGAACAGGAAGAGAATCAGAGTCTGCTGGTTTAGGCCACCAGTTCTCTGTCAGTGACAGCTGCCCAGGAAACTAACCTGCCTCCTAAATTCAGGCTCCTGAGAGGCCAGGACTATTCCACAGATGGAGCATCAAATAGCCAGGAAAAAGGGACCCTGCCTGGCCCGGCCTCCGGGGGCCAGAGAGAGGAGCTGAGGAGGAGCAAGCAGGTCACTGGGAGCAGGAGCCAGGGAAGCCGAGAGGCTGGCCCAGGCAGGGCAGGGGCCGCTCTGCACAGGACACTCGGGTGGGGGCAGGGGTGTGCGAATGTGAGGGGCTGGCGGGTGGGCACGCAGCAGGGGCACAGCCGGGTGAGCAAATCCACTGTTTCAAGACTTGCCTCAGCTGGGCTTGGGGCCGGGCTTGTAGGCTGGTTGACTTTCTAGAGGAACTTCTGAAAATCAAGGTGGCTTGCTCACGGATGGTGACGTGTAACAGTGACCATATGACACACTCAATTATTTCACCCTGGAACTGACTCAGACCAGTGTCCCCAGACCCTCCACCGGGGATCTCCGTACCCTACCCAGGCGAAAAGGCATCCCCTCGAGATCTGTGCTGTTCCCTCCCCTCTCCTTGCCCTGGTTGCCACCAGGGAAGACAGTGGCCAGAGTGTCAGAGTGTCCCAGGACGCCCACGCTGTGCCCCTGAGGGCCGCAACTCCCTTCCTAAAGACCCCCCCCTTCTCCTTTTGCCTCAGCCTGATACCCGGGCCCACACCCAGGGGGACAGGATGCTGGGAACCAGCCTCTCCTCCTGAGCTTGCCTCCCTCAGAGAACAGCCCGCTGGGCAGCCTACCCCTGCCCGCCCATCCATTTGCAGCTGCAGAAGGGAGGAGGTGGACCAGCCAATGTCAAAACGTCCAGCATCTCCTCGCTGCTTGGGTGTCACTGAGGAGGTGCCTGGAGGATCGAGGGTGCTGAGGGCTGCTGTGACATCACACTGAGTGCGGCCATTGGCCCCCCCAGACAAGAAAATGACCCCATACTAGCAGAGGAAGAGCTATCCTGCAGTCTGCCTGCTGGGTGCAGAGCTGTGGGGCAGAGGCTGCACCCCAGGTTGGCCCCCCTCGATGCTCCAGTCCAGCCCCCACCAGGGGACCCAAGGGCAAAACCCACCACTGAAAAGAGAAAGACCAGGAGCACTTTCCCCTGGGTGGTCGCCGGTCAGCCTGCGTCCCTCCCAGGAGAGTGGAGGTTTCTACTCAGTGAGTTCCTGGAGGGTCTCTTCTATGCAAAGTGGTCTCCCCTCTCATTTGCACCCCACTGAAGGACTCTGAGCGCCTCCTAAATGAGGGACACAAGAACCCTGTCACCCAGCCACTTCTCCTGTGTCACAGATGAAACCGAGGCCCAGAATAAACTCTCCATCCCCCAATGACATCTAAGAAGTGGTGGGTTGTAACTTGAACCCAGATTTGTCTGTCCCCCTCCTGCACCACAGTGGCCCAGAGAGGGATCATCATGTCTGCCAGGCAGAGCCCTCCCCATGCTCCTGGACAAGGGGCCCTTCCCTGCTGGCCCTCAGCAGGACACCTGTTCCCAATGGCTCCCTGTTGCCCTGGGAACTGGCCAATATTTGGGCAGGGCTCCCCAGCGTTCAGAGTGAAAGGGTTTCTGCTCACGAGGCCGCCATGGGGTGTGGGTGAGAGATCCCGAGTGTGAGGGCCCGGGCTCGCCGCCTCCTGCTGAGCTCCAGTGACCCTCCACGCCAAGAACCTGCCCTTTCTGCCGGCATAAAGCCAAAGCCCAAGTCCACGGCTAGAAAACAGAAAGAGGACCGACCCTGGGGAGCTCACCTTAGATGATCATTAGAAGCACTGGAGCTGATTCCCCAGAGGACCCCACCTCTGGCCAACCAAAGGACAGATATCTGGTATAGTTAGGGGGGTGAGTGGCTCAGGTGACCACCTCTCCTGCCTGGCACCCGTGTCTTCCCACTGTGGGAAGCCAGATGGCAGATGGCTGGCCAGGGCGTGGCAGTAGTTCTTTCTTGTAGGCCTGCGGTTTTCTGCTCAGAGGGCAGCTGGGCACACAAGGGACCTGGTCCACTCAGAGCTCAGTTCAGGTCTCAGGGGCCAGGAGACACCAGGGCCCTTGGGGATACGCCCACTCTTTTTCCTTCCCACCGCGGGCCCTGCCCCTGGACCCCTTCCAGGGCTGACTGTGCCCGTCGGCCCTCGGGCATGAGCTGCCGACCCCAGGGAGGTGAGAGAAGGCCGGAAAGGGAGTCAGGGAGGAGGAGAGTCCTGGGCAGGAAGTCCACCACGGCCAAGGGAAAGGGGCTCGGAGACACAGGGAAAGCACAAGTCCCCTACAACTGTTGAACAAAGGGGAAACTGGGAGACTGCTACCGACTGCCCTGGACAGAACTCTAAGGCGGTGGAGAGTGTCACCAGCGGTAGGGGTACCAGAATGAATGACCACAACAGAGTCTTCTGGGTGCTGGAGGCCACAAGTGCAAGTCAAGGAGCTGGAAGGGGCCGTTCCTTCTGAGGCTCGGAGGGAGGCTCCACCCGGCCATGCCTCCTCCCGGATTCTGGGGGCATCAGCCTCCTGGGCATCCCTCTCTCCGCATGTGGACACCTCTGTCACCTGCGTCTCTGGACCTGGGACTCCATCTCCCCCTCACCTCTCCTCCGTGGCTCCAGTCAACTCCATAAAGACATCAGTGGTTGGGATTCAGCCCTTACCTGAACCTCTTAACTCAAAGACATCTGCAAGGACTCTTTCCCAGGGAGGGCACCTGGCAGGGACCAAGGGTTCGGACTTGGGCATTCCTTTCTCGGGGCACAGGTCAGCTCACTACAGAAGACAACGAGCTCACCCTGCAAAGAGAACCCGGAAACACGCAAGTCCCCATCCATCGGGGCAGCTAAGTTGGACGGCAGCTGCGTCTTTCCATGGCAAGTGTTGGAGCTGCTCCGTGTGAATCCAGGGGGCAAATCTACCAGCTGGGGGCAGGTGAGGGTGCGGGGACTCCTGGAGCAGTCTGGGCATCCCCATCCGCATTTAAGTAGGAAAGCAAAGGGACGTGCAGGGATCATGGAGGGAAAAACACCCCGAGTCTCTGCTAGAAGCCCAGCTCCTCAGTAGCACAGGCCTCCCCACACCCAGCCCCCCATTCTCCAGCTTCCTAACCAGCCGCAGCCGTAGTAAGTGGTTTCAGGTAAAGTCTGTGTCTACATACACCTGTCCTACTGTACCGCCTAGGAATTCTAGTCCTGTTAAAGCAGGGGCCTTCTGGGAAACTGATTCTTCAAGCCCTGATTCTTGCTTTAAGTAAAAAAAAAAAAAAAAATTGAGACACTTTGTCACTCAGAGTAACAGGCTTGAGTTTACCGAAGAGATAGTGTGACCGCTGTCGACCGGTGATGAGTCCTCGCTTCCCCAATATTGAAGTATAACACCAGAGAAGCACGCCGCGAGGCCAGGTCAGAGTGGAAAGTAGAAGTTTATTAAAGGACAGCAGAAGAGACTTCTCCCGGAGCAAGAAGGGGACACAAGAGGTGGAATCCGTGGAAGTGCGGTTGTCTCCCCTTTTTATAGTTCTTTCAGTGATGGGATGTAGGTGGGAAGGCCCGAGGGGTGGGGCACAGGTGGGCCACAGCAGTAATCTTCCTTAACACTTCTTTGGCATGGGCTCTGGGATGGGCTTTTCCCGGACTTCATTCTCAACACGGCCTCCGTTTTGGATCTTACTCGACATTAGACCGGATTTACCTAACGACACTGACGACCTAACCTTAAATCTGGCTTCACTAGGAAGGGAAAGGGGACACTCTCAAGGAAGAGGGGGACACCATGCCTCTCCTGCACTCTGGTTTTGTTGAGGATCCCAGAGAAGTTTTCAGAGAGTCCCACCCAACTCCACCTCTAGACATTTGACTGACAACAGAATGACATCAGACTTTCAAGTCCCCACTATTCCAGGTCACCTTGGCCCATGCTGACCCATTCTAATTTGTTTTTTTTTTTTAAGAAAACTATATATATCACATCCCCAGCCCTCTAATTGGATTTTTAACCATAAATTCTTACAGATTTTATGGTCAGGAGGAATTATGCTTATCTCCCAGGCTTTCAGAATCTGGTCTATGTGAGCTTTCAGAGTAACTTGGTTCCTCATATCCACATTATTTCGGGCTTGCAATCCTCCTGCAGATAACAGGTACTGTGAAAGGAATTGGGCATATCCTGTCTTAGGCCAGACAGGGGGCTACAGGTAAATGGCTTCTTGGAAAAGAAAGCATGTGGGCTCATTTTATAGAATTTCTCCCTTAACCTCCTGTGCCCACCACTCACATCTGCCTGACCCTGTCAGTCCTAGGAGGGAAAGGCCTTGCTTCCAAATGCATTCATATATTTGTTTCAGCTGCTATTTTCCAGCCTTCCTGTTTTGCATTTTCTTCTTGGGTCAAGGACAAGAAGAGATAAATGGATCACGCTTGAGCTTACATGTGTTAGGCCTTTAGGCAAAACTATTTCACCAGAGCACTATCTGGAAAGGTTATCAGTTTCCCATTAATCGAGTTCTCAGTGTCTCCCAAAAAGAAAATGGACCCTAAGGAGGACGGCCTATGAGTTCAGGGATTTTCATCGGGACATCAGAATTCAGGCCACCTGGGAGAATTGAGAATGGGGACCACCAGGAAGGGCCAAGCAGAAGCCTCCTGTGAGTGGCTGAGATGACATTTAACTCACATTTTTATTTACTGTGCTGGTTCAATTCCTCTTCCATACCAGGCCCTGGGGGTAAGCCAGGAGAAAAGGAGACCACTCCAAACCCGCCAAAGCTGATCACAAGGGCAGGTTGCCCTCTGCAGGGCATGGAGGGACATGCGCCCGGGTCTCTGCCGCCTCTAGGTTATTTTACGTTTTTGTTTTGGTTTTATGCAAGGCTCCGAAATCAGCAAAGCAATTTCTTCACACTCCATGGCTGTAAGAGACCCCTCCACCTGGAACTTGTTCAGTTCATGAGCAATGCAGGATTCAAGGACTCAAGGCCATGGCTGAAATCTTTGCCCAGGCATTTGGAATTAATCTGAGCCACCAGCTAAGGGTGGGTGGTGTCTGGGTGGCCAGGAACATGGAAACAAACTGTGGTGGAGTGGGGACTGGAACGTTCCTCACCTGCATAGGAGAGATTTTACTGGCTAGAAATAATAGAAGCCATCACTTCCATGAGATCGGATTTTAAAGAGTGTGACAGGCCTACACATGCTGGGCTGGGACCGGAATCCGGGTTTCTCAGTTGCAGGGCTTTCCCCATCTGCGCTCCAGGGCAGGCCACGTCAGGAAGAAACCTGGGGAGAGAAGGCTGCCAAGGCCTGGCCTCTGGAGCTGGGCCTGGCCCTGTCTGACGCGAGATTTGGCTCAGGTCTGCTCTCCTACGAGGGAGCCTGTCCGCCAGTGCAGGGAACTGCTTGTGGTCCACAGTCTGCATCCAAAGTAAAACTTGAGGGGCTGGGGATGTGGCGCGCTCGCCTGGCATGTGTGCAGCCTGGGTTCGATCCTCAGCACCACATATAAATAAAGATGTTGTGTCCGCTAAAAAAAAAAAAAAAACTAACTAACTAAATAAGTAAATAAATATTTAAAAAAAAACAACAAAACAAAAACAAAGTAAAACTTGAGAGGGGCTTACAGGTGTGAGGCCTTTAGGCAAAATTCCTTCACAAGAGCACTCTCTGGAGAGGTCATCAGATTTCCATTAATAGAGGGGATGTGGCTCAGTGGCACACCCCCCCACCCCCACCCCCGCGCCCCCTTAGCATGCTCAAGGCCCTGGGCTCAATCCCCAGCACCACCGCTCCCCCCAGAAAAGTTAAAACCTCAGTGTGAGGCTGTAATATTGAGTGCATGTCATTTGTCAAAATGCATAGAACGTACACACTGAGCGTGGACTCTAAAGTAAACTGTGGGCTTTGGGCGACCATGTGCCAAGGTAGGTTCAATGATAACGAATATGTATTCCCCCTTCCCCTCGGGGGGGATGTTGGTCATGGGGAGGCAACTTTCTCCTTTCTGCTCAAACTTGCAGTGACCCTAAAACATCTAAAACTGATGTCTAATTTAATGACTCATCAACAGTGAGACCTTGGACAACCCAACTCTCATGGTCCAGTCTGCCTGGCCCCCAGAGTCAGCTCCCAAGCAGAAAAGTTCAGGTTAGGCTTTGAGAGAGACGCCGGCTCGGGTGCACGTGGCCAGCAGCCCCGGAGGAAGACCAGGCGCAGCTGGGGCCACCACTCTGCAGCTTGTTGTCACCTGATCAGAGCTGCTGACCCATTAGAGGCGCCCTCAGGAATTCAGGCCCCTCAGCTTTAGGGGGCCACTGTGCTTCAGGGTGCAAAAGAAGGCCACTCCTCAGACAGGGTCACTCTGCCTGACAGAGGCAGTGTCTTCCAAACACTGAGAAGCTGTGGAGCCAGCTAAGGAAAAACCATGGGTAACAGCTGTGTGAGTTCTGCTGTAACCAATCACCACAAACTCATCTCATGGCTTAAAACAACTTACTCTCTGACAGCTCTGGGGATCAAAAGTCCAGAAAGAGCTGGGCGTAGCTCCGTAGCTCCGTGGTAGAGAGCTTGCCTGGCATGCATGAGGCCCTGGGTTCCAAAGTCCAACGTGGGTCCCACTGGGCCAAAATCAGGGGAGCTGCAGCCTGTGCTCCTCGGCAGGCTCTGGGAGGGCCTGTTTCCCATGCCTTCTCCAGTTCCCGGAGGCTGCCTGCATTTCTTGGCTTGTGGTGCCTTCCTGCATCTTCAAAGTCAACCCCTGTCTCTGTCTCTGTCCCCATCCCTTCTGACTTCACATCTCCTTCTCTGACTCTGGCCCTCCTTCCTCCCTCTTATAAAGACCCTGAGATCCCGTTGCCCCCTCCACCGGAACCCAGGATAATCTCCCACCTCAGGATGCTAAACTTAATCACTGCTACAGAATCCCTTCTGCTTACACAGGGACTTTTCACAGGTGCTGGGGATCAGCACGTGGACCCCTTCTCCAGCACGTGTGACTTGATATATATATATATTTTTTTTTCCCCTTGTACTATTGATTGAACTCAGGGGTACTTGACCACTGAGCCACATCCCCATCCCTATTTGGTATTTTATTTAGAGACAGGGTCTCACTGAGTTGCTTAGCACCTCCCCATGCTAAGGCTGGCTTTGAACTTGTGATCCTCCTGCCTCAGCCTCCAGAGCCACTGGGATTACAGGCAAGAGCCACTACGCCTGGCGCCTTGCAGTATTTTAAATCTCCTTTTCCTTTGCATGAAGTGAAACCCACTCTGCGGCTCCCCCAAGGCCATTTTTCCTCTCTCCAGTCTGGGTGACTGGGTGGAGTGCACAGAGACCTTTCTGAGGCAGACGCTGTCATTCTCCCCATCTCTGGGCAGAGGTGTTAACACTGGCAAGCTGACTGGGTTTGGGTTGGCTTTGCCGTGGAAGCCCTGCAGTGTCCAATATCACAGACAGATGTGGGAAGCAATCTGCACAGAAAAGCCTGAGCTGGGAGCCTGGCAGGTGAGGTCACGTTGGCCAGGGCCCGGAGCGGCAGGCTCTGCAGCTACTCAGCATCTCAGCCCGCTGCGTGAATTTCAGGTGCACCGAGGAGTTTAAACAGCAGGTCCCTCCTCAGGACTTCAAAATCATCCTAACCTACTCTCCTCCCTGGATAATATTAATCCTAAGCTCGCCCAGACCTTTGAGGACACCGTGCCCCAACATGGGACACATACCCATCAGCCCGCTAAGGCAAGCTCCTCCCTGGGTGTCAGTAACTAGATTTTCTTGGACTGGATCCAAGAAAAAATACTGTATGTTGAATTCAACCTCTAAAATCCTTAAGAAGGAAAAAAAGGCTGGAGGTTTGAATAAAAAACAAAAGTAGACTAGACTAGAATCCTAGTCAACCCAACAATTTGGTGAGCCCTAGTCAAAAGCTCCCGTCTGGAGCTGGTCCCCACCTCCCTGAGCTCCCATCCAGAGCCAAAACGTGAAGGCGCTAATCTGTTCCCAGCATCTGTGCTGCCTCTCTGGGAGGCCCCAAGAAGAAGGACCAGAAAGGGCTCTGAAAAGTCAGGTTAGGTGAAGTCAGGCCTTCCTCTACAGGTGAAATGGCAGAAGTATTTTCTCTCAAAAGCACAGGCAAGGGCTGGGGATGTGGCTCAAGCGGTAGCGCGCTCGTCTGGCATGCGTGCGGCCCGGGTTCGATCCTCAGCACCACATACAAACAAAGATGTTGTGTCTGCCAAAAAATAAATAAATAAATAAATTAAAAAAAAAAAAAAAAAAGCACAGGCAATAGAAATGGCCCTAGGGCTTGGGCAGTCCTAGGGGTCTGTGTTCTCACTGAGGTTTTGTTGATTGGCTCAATTTTTTTTTTTTAATTAAAAAATCTCGGGCTGGGGACGTGGCTCAAGCGGTAGCGCGCTCGCCTGGCATGCGTGCGTCCCGGGTTCGATCCTCAGCACCACATACAAAGATGTTGTGTCCACCGAGAACTGAAAAATAAATATTAAAATTCTCTCTCTCTCTCTCTCTTAAAAAAAAAAACAAAAAAAAAAAACAAACTCTTCTTCTTGTATCACTGAGGTTAACAGCCAGCAAATTCTTTCTTTCTTTTTTTTTTTTTAAAGTGCTGGGGATCAAACCCAAGGCCTTGTGCATGCAAGGCAAGCTCTCTACAGCTGGACTATAACCCCAGTCCTAAAATTTGTTCTTTTTAGATATGCATGACAGTAGGGGTATTGGACATATCTCACATACATGGAGTAGAGCTTCCCATTCTTGTGGTTGTACATGACGCGGGTATATTCATACATGATTCCTTCTCCTGACTTTCCCACTCCCATCCCCCTCCCTTCCCTTCATTCCCTGGGTCTAATCCACTGAACTTCTATCCCCCTCCCCATCCCCTATTGTGAGCTAGCATCTGCATATCAGAGAGAACATTTGGCCTTGGGTGTTTTGAGACTGGCTTATTTCACTTGGCACGTGTTCTACCACAGAGCTTCACAGTTGTAGGTGGACACAATATCTTTATCTCATTTTTATTTGGTGCTGAGAGTCGAACCCAGTGCCTCACGTGTGCTAGGCGAGCTCTCTACCACTGAGCCACAACCCCAGCCCCCTCCCCCTTGTCTTTTTTAAATGTTCAGATATTCTCCTGAGTGTGCGTCAGTGTCTCCTTGTGATTTCAATTTACACTTAACCTAATGACTAGTGACGCTGAGCATCTTTTCATGTCCTCTTGTTATGGGGCAGACCATTCAGAGAACATACCAAGTCCATTTTGTTTGAATTGGAGTCTTTATTTAGCCAGGCGGCCCACATCCGGGTGGAGTTGGTGGCAAGCAAGCAGGGGCACAGAGCTGAATTGAGCAGTTAGCGAACCAGTGCAGTGGGTACATTGGGATTTCCCCGGGGGACTTTCCAGGTTGGCATAGCAGCAAGCAAGCAGAAGGGAAGTGGGTCAAAATGACCCTAGTTGAGTACAAGTTAGAGAATGGTTACTAACATCTAAACGATCAATCGCTGACAGAGTACACTGCCCAAGAAAAATGGGAACCAAAGAGAATAATTTTACATTGCATAAGAATTACCATTTTGTGTTGCCAAACATGCTATGCTAAGCAACTATTGATAGGCACAGAGGGGGAGTGTTCCCATGGGAGAAGCATTTCTTACATGAGTCTGTTTGGCAACTGTTTGGCTATATGTCATTGCCCATACAGCGTGGCCCGTAACACTCTTAGCCATTCATATATATTCTTTGGGGAAATCAAAATTTTTGCCTATTTTAAAATTGGATTTTCTTCTTATAAGTTTTTTCTAATAATTTAGGGGCACTTATAATAACTCAGGGGGCACTGAGCACATCCCCAGCCCTATTTTTTAAATTTTACTTAGAGACAAGGTCTCACTGAGTCACTTAGCGCCTCACTTTTGCTGAGGCTGGCTTTGAACTTGCAATTCTCCTGCCTCAGCCTCCAGAGCCACTGGGATTACAGGTATGAGCCACTGCACCCACCTGGGTTTTCTTACTATTAATCAGTTATAAGAGTTCTCTATATATTTTGGATACAAATTTTGCCTTTTGTCAGACAAACTGCAATATTTTCTAATCTAATCTAATCTGTGGCTTGTGTTTACATTTATCTGAATTCTGGCTCTTGAAATAAAAGTTTTTAATTTTGATGAGATCCAATTCATCCATTTTTTTTTTAAAGTATCATGCCTTTGGTGTCATACCTAAAACTCTACCCAACCAGGGTGAAAGATTTTCTTCCATTTTCTCACATAGTGGCTTTATGGTTTCAGCTTTTACCATGATGTCTATGACCTACTTTGCTTTGGTATTTATGTACGGTGTAAGGTAAGGGTCTAGGTTTATTCTTTTGCATGTAAATATTCAATTTCTTTTTTTTTTGTGGCAGAGCGGGTACCAGGGATTGAACACAGAGGCACTCAACCACTGAGCCACATCCTCAGCCCTATTTTGTATTTTATTTAGAGACAGGGTCTCACTGAGTTGCTTAGCGCCTCACTATTGCTGAAATTGGCTTTGAACTCAAGATCCTCCTGTCTCAGCCTCTAGAGCCACTGGGATTATAGGCATGCGCCACAACGCCCATTGACTATTCAATTTCTTGAAAAGATTATCCTTTCCCCATTGAATTATCTTGCTATGTTTGTCAGAAATCAATTGACAAGGGGCTGAGGACGTTTGCTTGCCTAGCATGTGCAAGGCCCTGGGATTAAACCTGGCAATGCAAAAACAAAACAAAACAAAACAAAACAAAGAATATTACAGACCTTAAAAAAAAAAAAAAAAAGCTGGGTGTAGTGGTGCATGCCTGCAATCCCATCAACTATCAAGTCTGAGAAAGGATTGCAAATCAGAGGCCAGCATCAACAATTTAGCAAGATCCTATCTCAAATTAAAAATGAAAAAAAAAAACTATGGGAATGTAGCTCAGTGGTAGAGTGCCCCCAGGTTCAATCAGTACCGGGAAAAAATAAATAAGAAATCAGCTGGCCAGAAATATAAGAATTTCTGGATCCTCAATTCTTTTTTTTTAATTGATCTGTCCTTGTGTCAATACTGTCTTATATTAATTATTGCATCTTCATAGTAAGTTTTAGAATTTAAAAATGATACTCTACCAATCTTGCTCTTTTTCAAAAATTGTTTTGCTTATTCCAAGTCATTTGTATTTTCTTGTAAACCTTGGAGTCAACTTGTCAATTTTCCCCCAAAGAAATCCTATGGGATCTTGATAAGAATTTGCCTGAGTCTATGAATTCTTGTGGTAAAAATTATCTTCTTTATTTTTCCCCCCTCTTCAGTACTAAGAATTAAACCTGAGGCATTCTTCTACCAAGTTACATCCCCAGCCCCTTTTCGTTTTGAGAGAGAGTCTTGCTAAAGGTTGGCCTCGAACATGTTCCTCCTGCCTCAGCCTCCTGGGATTATAGGTGTCACTACCATGCCTGCAAAAATCACCATTTTGACAATACTGAGTCTTGGAATCCATCAACATGGAACTTTCCTCCACTTATGTAGGTCATCCTTATTTCTGTTGCCAATGTTTTATATAAGTTTTCAGCATACAGAAATTGTACTTACATTTATTATTGTTTTGATTTACTGTGGATGTAATATTAATTTAATTTTCAAATTGTTCTGTGGTTGATTTCTGTCTATTGCTCTTGTATCCTTTCCACCTTGCTAAACTTTTTAGCTCTGGTATTTATTTGGTGGATTCCTGGGAACATTTGCATGAGATTATGTCATCTGTGATGAACAGCAGTAGTTCTTCTACAATATAGATGCTGCTAGAGGTGACAGTGTACCTTGCCTTTATCCTAATCTTCAGGAAAGAGTGCTTTGTCTTTCTTCTCTAGGTGTGAAGGTGGCTGTGGGTTTTCCATGATCCACCAATTAAGTTGAAGGCATTCTCTATTCCCACTGTGGGCAGCTCCTCATTTTTTCTGAGTTCCTCTTCATGAATGTGTGTTGGATTTTGTCAAGTGCTTTTTCTGTATCTAGTGAGACAATCATGGAGTTTGTTTTTCATTTGATTGATATGGTATACCACTGTAGCATAACGAACACACATATATATATATATATGGTCAAATATATATATATATATATGAAGAGAGGGAGAGAGAGAGAGAGAGAGAGAGAGAGAGAGAGAGAGAGAGAGAGAGAGAGAGTGTGTGTGTGTGTGTGTGTTTTGGTCTTTGTCCCAAGTTCCTGGCACAAAGTTCCTAAAACCTAAGGAATTTCCTGATGTCAGGAGTATCTTTTGTTATTCATAGTGACCACAGGTGAGTTCAATGTTCCCAAATTAGGATTTTCTACATTCACAATGGTAAAAAAAAAAAAAAAAAAAAAAAAGCCAGGTACACTCAATAGAAATATTTTGAAATTTTGAGCTTTGTTCTTTTCCAGGCTAATGACACAAGCTGTGATCTTTTCTTGCAAAGCTTGCTGGGCAGGAGGGCAGAGCCACAAAAGGCGGCCCTACAGCCTCAGGGTAAACACAGATAACTCTACAGACTTCTGTTGTGGTGATGCTTGGTAAGTTCCGAGTTTTAAATACATTTCAACTTACAACATTCTCAACTTACAACAGGTTTATCAGAACATAACCCTCACCGCAAGCCCAGGAGCACCTCTACCTGTTAATGAGGTGACTTAAGTTGCTTCTAGACAGGGGCTGTTTGCCTGGGAAACCAGCTACACAGTATCATATGTTGGAGCTTCTCAGCTTTTCCTCTGGGGTGGGTGCACGCTGGGACTCAGTTACCAGGGGCTAATGATTCAAGCAAGCACACCTACGGGGGCGTCCGGATTGTTAAACACTTCTGTGTCTTGGCAGCACAGTGTACCAGAGGCCATTGAAACTCAAGTTCCAATCCCCAAACCAGCTTGCCCCCATGCTTGGCTTCCATCTGGCTGTTCCTGCGTTGTATTCTTTATGAACACAAAGCCATGTCAGTAAGTTAGCACTTGGCTGAGTTCTGTGAGTTGTACTAGCAAATATCAAACATGCCCTTCTTGTATCTGAAGTGGGGGAGTCTTATGGACTGAGCCTTTAACTTGTGGGGTCTGTGCTAGGGGTGAATAGTTAGCATCAGAAAAGAACACCCAGTTGGTGTTGGAAAATGACTCTTTTTTATCAATTGATTTTGAGATGTTTAACCAATCCTGCTTTCCTGGGACAAATCCCACTTGGTCACGATGTAGGACCCTTTTTATGTATTTGTTTTATATGAATTAGGTTTGGTAATATCTTGGCCTCTATGTTCATGATGGATACTTGTCTGTGGTTTTCTTGTCGTGTCTGGTTTTGGAACCAGGTCACACCAGCCTTATGGTGGAGTTGCAAAGTGGTCTGCTCCTCTGCCATTTTCTGAAAAAAATGTGTGAAGGGTAAGTATTAGTCCTTCTCTAAGTCCTTGATAAAACTCACCATGCAGCCATCTGGGCCTAGGGTTTTCTCTGTGGGTGTATTTTTAGTGACTATTAAGTTTCTTTACTGGTCATAAGCTATTCAGAGTTCCTATTTCCTCTTGAGTCACTTTGAGTATCTTTCTAAGATTTCCTCCATTTCACCCGAATGGTCTAATTCTCCTTCTCCTTTGGAGGTGAACTTTCATTAATATTGAAGGCATTTAACCCATTAAGTTCCATCATCCCAGATGTGGGACACATACAGAAACTTAAATTGAACAATGGAATACACCATTTGTAACTTTTGGAATGAATATTGTGTTAGGGTTCTATTCTTTTGAGAAAATTAATATGACTGGTGCATTTGAAAGAATAATTATATTTCCATATGCATATGAGAAAATATATATAGGCTATAAATTATTTCCAACCTATTTTATGGTACCTGTGTCAATTTTGCCAAAACATTTATTTTTTATTTATTTATTTTTTTCTAGTTCTCGGCGGACACAACATCTTTGTTTGTATGTGGTGCTGAGGATCGAACCCGGGCTGCACGCATGCCAGGCGAGCGCGCTACCGCTTGAGCCACATCCCCAGCCCTTGCCAAAACATTTAAAGAACTAAAAACTTGGGACTTAATGAATTAATTTTGGAAGTTGCCATATTTAATTACAACCTAAAATACCAACAGAGATAGGCTCTTCAGAGAGAGGAAGTTATTTGGAAATAAATGACAGGAGAGGACCATCATGGAATACATGCGCTATGATGCGCCCCAGTGGCCATGGGCATACCCAGAGGCAAAGCAAGACAAGTGATTTTGAAGGTGAAAGGAGGAAGGTCACATAAATTGTGAATCAATAATTCTTGGCTGCACCGGTCAGGCTGCTGCTGGGCGGGCCTGCTCCCAGGTGCTCTAGGTGTAGGCTTGGTGCTGGGAGCCCTTCCCAGGGTTCCAACGGAGCATGCCCGGGAGGCCCTGTCTGGACTTCCTGGCACCAGCTGGTGAGGCTCTGGCACCACTGACTCCACTTGGATCTGACAGCATTCACATTTCTTATTCTTGCTTGCGCCTAAATTTAAATCCACAACCCTCCCTAGTGTTTGCAGAGCTGCCACCACGCCCATGGACCGTCATGAGTTCAAGATGGTGAACTTTCAATTAATATTGAAGCCATTTAACCCATTAAGTCCCATCATCCAGATGTGGGACACATACAGAAACTTAAATGGAGGAAGATGTGGTTTTTGTTTGTATTTAGGGGATTTTTTTGGTGGTGGTGAATGAACCCAGGTTTCGTGCATGCTAAGGAGACACTCTACACTGGACTACATTCCCTGGCCTGGCAACCCACCTGAGGTTATTTCACTGTAGCCATCAGTTCTGCAGCAGCAAGAAAAGCATCAAGGCAACTAGACATTACAATCATCGTTCTGCAGCCAGAAAAAAAAAAAATAATTACACACCACGAAGGGACTTTGCCAAACAGGTTATTACTCGTGTCATGTTCTTTCTTAAAAAATGATTAATAGCAGCAACATTCCGTGAGTGGGCTGTCGCCCACGGATGAGTGGCCCCTCCCACCCAGAGACCAGGGTATGAGAAGGCTGTTTAGGGGAGGGAGTCTCATGGGTGACCGCTCAGGGCAGTTCTTCCTTTTCTGTGCCACAGTGTTTTCTTATGGCACACGGAAGCCATCCCTTGGACCCTCTGGGACTGTTCAGGATAGCCCTTCAGTAGTTTAGCTCCAAGAAAACCCTTTTAGCCAGATATTTAGTGAAATAAAAAAACAAAACTTGAGGCTTTGGCAATGGAAAATCAGGAAGGAGAAATTATGCGGGGAGGGGTCCAAGATGGCTCATCTGATTGGATGAGAAAACACACTGCAGTTTCCCAGCAGAAGATTCTGGTGACTTTAGGGCTTTGGGCAGGGTCAGGGGTGGGGATAAGGTAGAAGGGAAGTGCCTTGCCCCCAGGTGTGGTTCTTCACACAGAGGTGAGGCTCTGGGTTATGAAGACTTTGGTTCCTTCCATGTCCATGCCTTGACTTAGGGCTGCTGGTCTAGCACAGGGAGATCTGAGGAGCTTCCGGTTTGGTGAATGCAATGGAGGTACTGAGAAGGTGGTGTGCTGGAGAGGGCCGGAGGCCCGCACCCTACTCATCTCTTCCATTTTCTGACCCTGAGTTGTATCCTAATAGACTAGTCATAGTAAGTAAATTGCTTTCCTGAGTTCTGTGACTCTTCTAGCATATGATAAAAAATGAGCCATGGGCCTGGGGAACCCCCTCACTTTATAGCTAGTGGGTCAGATACATGGATGGTCCCAACATATGACAGGTTGATGATTGGTCATCTTATGGGAGTGAATCCATGCTTACCCTGAGGGGTTGGTGCTAACTCTGGGCAGTTAATGCTGAATTATCGGACACCTTGCTGGTGCTAGAGAATTGGTTGACATGGGGGTAAAAAAACACAGCAATATATATTTGGTGTTGGAAATGTTTAGGATAAAAATGTCTTCAGACTCATCAGTGTAAAGAGTATGCATAAAGGGATGGAGTTAATCCAGTTGTGAGGGAAATAAAAAACTGTGGGTGCAAAAGGAGCAGTAAGTAGGTCAGGAGAATAGGACTTCTGCCCCTGTAGCCACTACATCCAGACTGGGGACCAGGGAGGTGGGGCTGACAGGTCAGGAGGAGTGGGGTAGCAGGGGAAAGACAGGCCATTCCAGGAAACACAGGGAGAAAAGGCAAGATGCTGGGTAAGTAGAATGGAGTCACAGAGCAAAATGAGGAGACCCCAGAAAGGGGTGTGTTCTGGAGACGAGCATGGCTTTGCACCCCGAGGTCTGGGTTTTGCATGGAGCAGTTTTGTAGTATTAAGGTCCTGTAGGATCAGTTCTTAGAAGCTGTCAAATGTCGGGAGAAATAAGTTTGGGCTTGATCTGGTAGGAACAACAATTCTGAACAGGGAAATTTATTGAAAATCACAACATCCTTCACCTTCCATCTGTGGTCAACCAACGTGAAAGAGCACATGTTCATCAGAGAGGATTTTTAAAAATCCATTCCTCCCTGTATTAATGTTTTGAAACAACGCAAGTTTATTACCTTATACTTCTGGAGGTGGAGTCTGAAATGACCCTGCTGGGCTGAAACCAAGGTGTCGCCAGGACCCGTGCCTGTTGGAGGTTCCAGGGAGACTGTTCCTTTGCCCATTCGTTCCTGCTTCCTCCACAGGCCACCATCTTCCTCGGCCTGTGCACAGGCGTTGCTCTGACCCTGGCCCTCCCATCTCCCTCTTTAACTCTGAACCCTTTGATTACACCGGGCCCATCCAGATAACCCATGGTTAATTCTCCTGCCTCAAGCCACCTGTGATACATGGCTGGAGCATAGTTAATCGTCCAGGCCCTGAAACAGAAGATCTGGGTTTAATTCAGTCCCTTACCTACCAGCTTCGCCATTTGCAGTATGTTAGCTGGTCTCTCTGCATCTGGCTTTATCATTATAAAATGAGTGTAATAATGGTACCTCGCTTATACTATTTGCAAAAATGTGATAGAGAGCCAAACACTCAAGATTCCTAAGCAAAGTCTGCAGGCGAAGAAAATCATCCTTACCAAGCAGACCTCTGAGGGCACGGTGACACTGAATGTGCGCCAGCTCATCTGGCATATTTAAATATTTAATATGGGCTTGGGATGTGGCTCAAATGGTAGCGCGCTTGCCTGGCATGCAGCGTGCAGCCCAGGTTCGATCCTCAGCACCACATACAAAAATGTTGTGTCTGCCAAAAACTAAAAAATAAATATTAAAAATATTCTCTCTCTTTAAAATAAAATATATTTAAAAAAATATTTAATATAAACAGACATAAATAAGCATGTCCCCATCGGGCCATTCACTTTCTCTAGTATCAGGGGTTATGCTGACCCAGAAAGGAATGAAAGGGATGCTTGTTTAGGAAAAAAAAACTCACTGTAAACCAACACACGGCCCTGCATCCTGCAAAACAATGGGATGGGCCTAAATGTTCCCTAAGTCAAAAGGGTTTGCTGATGCCAAGGTGATGTCTTTCAGTTACGCACGCTCTGGCTGCAAAGCATGCCCTGCAGAATCCCACAGGCACAGAGTCTACCTGCGGGAGCAATGCCAGCCCTGGCACCCTTGCCGGCTCCCTCCCACAGCACCATTGTTTGCACAGACGACTTGCCCACATGCCAACTGAAAATGTTGGCTATGCTCCTTTTTCATTGAATTAGTTCATCTGGTTGTGAACAGCACCCTACCCACCCCCTGCAAAAGAGAGGCACAGTCTCCTCAGTCTACAATGAGTCATCAAGACTTGGTTTTCAGTTCATGTGACAATTATTCCAGAGGATCCCTTTCAAAACATAAAACTGAAAGAACCAAACCAACAAAAAAGAAGTCGAGCAGGCTTAGGATGTAAACAAAAAATAGGGAAGAGTGGGGCTACCTGACAGCGACTGAAGGAGAGAAGAAAGGTCTACGAGCTGAAATGAAGCGAAAATGGGACGCACCAGGAGCCTCCTGGGCGACCTTCCTCCAGCTGCAACCAGCTCTTCCTGCCCATCAGCTCTCAGTTCACAGCATCAGGGCAGAGCTCCTTTGACAAGACCAGGAGACCTTTCAGCCTTCATCGAGGTTTGGAAAACAATCATTACCAGATGCCACAGAGGTGCTCAAAGCACATCCTGCTGCTGTCCAGAGCCACTGGAACATTCTAGTTTGTTGGCCTCAGATGACACCAATAAACTTTCTAGAACTGGGCTGGGGATGGAGCTCAGGGGTAGAGCACCCACCCTGGGTTCCTAGCCCCTCAGAAACAAACAAAAAAATATTTCTTAAGAGAGAAGAGGGTTGTCTATTTTACAAGCTGGAAACCAAAGCAAAGGAATACAAACAAGCCACAGTAGTTATGTGACATTTGAATGAGACATTGACTTTTGAAAATTTTCTTATCAGTATCCATCTTCATTTCACTTTTAGATAAACAGCAAAGGCCCTCAGTAGGACATTTACCCCTACTATGTGGACAGAATGATCCCATTTGCCCAAGGCTTCTATTTTCTTGGAGGATCAAAAGTAACACTACTGGACACTTAGCCATACTACAAAGAATTTTTTTTCAGTTCCACAGTAAATCTAATTTGAGAAAATAAAGGATACACATGTTCCATTGCCAATCACTCAAATCCTTGATGTTTGTTCCAAGGAGGAGTACCTACAAACAGGTTTTAGATTCTGTGGTTCCCCAAAATGGAGTCTTATCAGTTAAAGTCAATGGTCAGACCCTAAGGACTATAGCCCTAAAGGAAATGGCCAGCAAAAATGAACCCGGAGGGGCTGGAGATACAGCTCAGTTGGTAGAGGGCTTGCCTCGCATGCACAAGGCCCTGGGTTCAATCCCCAACACCGCCAAAAAAACCCAAAAAACAACAAACAACAAAAAACCAGCACCACAGGATGGTTGGAAGGCACATGCCAACCCTTGTGGAAGCCTCCTACCTGAGCCTGCTTATCACTGTACAGAGGAGGACCAGACTGCTCTCCTTCCCAGCTGGCCCTTAGCTGGCCTCTGAGCGTGTCCAGTTCCCAGAACAGTGGGAATAGAGTGGCTTCTGCCACAGAGACCTGCTTTCCTTCTGGGAGTGTGGAATTTGGGCAGAAGCCGTACAGGCTTCCCATGTGACCAGACCTCAGTGAAAACATCAGTGCTGTAGGATCACCATGCTCACTGCTGTCTTCACAGCCGGAGGACAAGCAGGCCAGCATGCTCCCAGGATGGACAGCCCAAGAAAGCCCACACGAGGCTCCTCCAGAGGTTCCCCAGGACCTGGCTGTGTATCCCAGCCATGTCACTATAATAAACCTTAAGCCACGATTACAACTACATGCCCAGGGCTGTTCAGGGATGGTCCTCAGGTCTCCGAGACACAACACTCACGTAACTTTCCAAAATATTTTAAATTGGTAAGATACAAAATTCGACTACCAGGGGCCTCACCTAAGTGGAGCCAGTATTTCTTTTTATGACTTATTTCACTTCACATAATACCCCAAAGCCTATCTATGGCACATGACAGAAGTTCCTTTTTAAGGATGACCTTGTAATGTGGATCTAGAACAAAAGATGATGGGTGAAGACTTGGGCCCCCAAGGCAGCAATGTCCAGGGGTTGGGTTTTTGGGATGATTGGATCACGTAGATTATAACCTCATCAGTGAATTAACCCATCTGATGGTTTAATAACTGGAATGGACTACTGCAAAGTGGGGAAGCGAGGCAGCAGGAGCAGGGGTGGAGGAAGTGGTCACCAAGGCAGTACCTTTGGGGACTACATCTTGTCCCCTGACCCTTCCTCACAGTTTCACAGCTGCCAGGAGCTGAGTGGATTTCCTCAGTTGAACCCTCGGGTCATGACATTTCTGCTCTGGAGGCAGCCAACCTTGGATGGAAACCACAGGCCAAAAGAAATCTTTCCTCTCTAAGTTGTTTGTCAGGTAATTTCGTCACAGTTGCAAAAAAGCTAACACAGATGAATGACATCTGCTTGTCTGCACATATCACACACCTTTACCTCTCATCTGCTGGTGGGGACTCGGATGTTTTAACTATTAATTGGAACTTGTTTTTGAGAACTTACAGACTCCCCCTATAGATTTACAGTGGGTGGGTCAACAAATACATCAGGAAAGAAAACCTGTATATGAAAAGCCAGAGTCCATGTTTAAAGGTTTTCAAGTTTCTGGGTGTGGAAAATTCTGGAGGGCAGCGGGGGCGGGGGGGGGGGCATCTTCAAACTCTGAGAAAAACATTCATGGTTCAATAACAGTTTTAAGCTGGGGGCATAACAGTGTGTAACGCACATGCTTAGCATGCAGGAGGCTCTGGGTTACCCCTCTAACAGCAAAATGTAAATAATTAAACAAATAAAAGTCGCTCCAGGTCTGAGCCAAATGTCAGCATATGGGACATGAATCTGTAGTAACAGCAGCACACCCATATACACACCCCCATGCAAGGCAAAGCTAAAGCATGGAGATAAAATCATTGACAGAATATATAAGACAAGCACTTAAAAAATTAAACTCTTTATTTCATTGTCACATTTCATTTGTAAATAACTAATGCTGAGAATTTAAAAGATGGCCTTCGTGTTATTAGGTCATCTAAAGAGTCCCCAATTTATTCACACTATAGATACACAAAACTGAGTAAAAACAAAACAACCCTCATCCCCCCCCCCAAAAAAAAAAATAACAGGAGTACAGAACTTAAAGTGAGCAGCACAGCACACAGCAGGGAGCAGCCGGGGAAGTGGGCACTCACTTCACTTCTGGGGCAACCAACACTAGGGACCCTACAAGTGGTGAGGCACGGCTTCCCTGGGTTCAACAAGCTGCTCACAGAGCCTGCTCCCTGCTCTCCGCCAGCACAGCCTTGCAATTCCACTAGGAGCCAACAGGGCAAGAGCCTGGGAGAGGAGGGGCTTGAGAATGCCCCTACATGAAAGGCTCCTGTGACCAGCAGCCTGGCCCCAACAACCCAGCCCCTGCACTCAGCTCTGTGTAACCCTCTCCCCTTGGGCCTGGGAACCTGCCAAAGGAATGTAGGAGACAGAGCTAGGGAGGAGGGCGAGACTTCCGCCTTGCTCCCTCTGGCTCTGGTCTTCTGTAGCAAGGGTGACTGTCATATGGTGAGCTGCCCCAAGGACAGCTCCACAGAAGGAAGATGGTCTCAGCCAACAGACACATGAAACCAGAGACCTCGGTCCAGGAGGTGGTGAAGAACTGACTCCTGCTGGCCTGCCTGAGCCAGCTGGGCACCTCCCCCAGGGGCCAGGCAGCTTCCAGACTTCCATGGCAAGGGAACCAGGGACCTGCTCAGAACCCTCAGACTCACAAACCGTGGGATAATAGGTGTGTGTTACTGTAGGCGCCGAATTTTTGGGGTAATTTATTATATTGCATTAGAAAACTAAAATAATACTGAGCTTAGAAAGAAAACAGATCGTTTGTCTTAAGTCTGAAAGAAACAGCATTGACAACACAGTTTTTCCACAGGGTCAACTAAACCAAGGGAGAGTAGGTCAACTACAAGAAGAGCAGCCTCACAACCTGGAGCCCAAGAGCTAGCGCTCCACCAGGAGACTTCTCCCAGAAGTTCACCTAATTGCAGGGTCTCCGACTCCCTGCTGCTGTCACCAAACACGTGGAACTTCTTCAGATTTTTCAAACCAACAATAAAATTTCTAAATTTCTGGCAGGTTTAAAAAAAAATAATGGAAACAAGGTATTGTGAGCTGGGGATGTGGCTCAAGTGGTAGCACGCTCGCCTGGCATGTGTGCGGCCCAGGTTCGATTCTCAGCACCACATACAAACAAAGATGTTGTGTCTGCCGAGAACTGAAAAATAAATATTAAAAAAATTCTCTCTCTCCCTCTCTCTTTAAAAAAAAAAAAAAAAAGGACAGAGAATATTAAAAAAAAAAAAAGAAAACAAGGTATTGTTTGTCCTCTGGGCTGGATTCACTTGTCGTACAGCTCTTCATTGGTACAGGTAAGCATCACACTGAACGCGAGCTCTCCCATCTCCAGGAAGTCTCCAGAACAGGCAAGGGCACAGACAGAAGGCACTGAGTGGCTGCCAGCCAGAGAAGGGAAGTGCCTGACAGGTGGGGGGCTTCTTTTTGGGGTGAGGAAAATGTTCTCGATAATGGTGATGGTTACCAAATACACTTTTTAAAAAAGCACATTAAATTGCACATTTTAAAATGATGAATTTTATCATTTCTGAATTACATCTCAATTATAAAAATTTTAAGCGAGTTCTTATAGAGGAAAGTTAACATTTCCACTTAAACATTTTCCTATATAGTTACATTCCACTCCCAGACTGAATGGCATCTGCTATAAGATCACACTTAAGTGACAACATCCTGCCCCCCGGCTCAGACCTCCCTCTAGTTTTTCTTTCTTTCTTGCATTGTATCTTTCAGGAAAATTACTAGCAAAAGTCCTCCCCTAGTAAATGTGTTTACTCTTCTAAACATGGTTTTGTTTGCTGTGATGTTATATTCTTGTTTAAAGACTTGAGATAATTTTTCCTCATTTTATACTTAATTGGCCACTCCTTGGTATGAACTATGAGGTAAGAAAATCTATCAAAGAAACGAGGAAAAACCTTTTCAAAGTTAGACTAAATGTCAGCACATCGCTATTTGAATGTCATTCCAGATACACATGTGGAGAGGCATATGCTTCTGTTACTATGTAGTAAAACACACTCCAGACCCAGCAAGAATCCTTACACGACATATGGCCTGGAATTCTCGAGGCAGAAGAATACATTCACACTCTATAATGTGATTGTAAGGAGCTTGAGATAGATAAACGGAAAGCAGTATCGCTGAACAATTATAACCGATAGATTTCCCTTATTACACTGGTTTTAAATAACTAATATCTGTAAACTTTAATCCAGCTCTGGCTGATTCAAGTCTGAACTCTTTGATTCTCCACACTCAACATCATTCACTGTACTATGAGGACAACAGAAGTCACTTCAACTGTGCTCTGGAGCACCAGCTGTGCAGCCTCCCACGGGTACCTCATCAGATACTTCGGTAGTCAGAGCCCCGGGCCACAATGGCAGCAGCGTCCCATTCCACAGTGAAGAATGAAATAGTTCCAAAAAACCCAAATACCACCATGACCAGGAGCTGCCAGTGAAGGAGAAGGTAGTTGCTGTAGAAAAAGGCCACAGCCGCACAGATGGACTACGAGAAAAACAAGACAAATTACACAGGCATACAGAGGCCTGCCCAGCCTCACAATCAGCCCCACCCTGCAGACCCAAGGGATGTCTGTGACTGGCAGATCTTGCCCTCCTTCTCGCAGTTTCTAACTCACCCCCGGCCCCCCGAGAGTGGGTCACATCACGGGAAGCTGTCTCTGCTGTTAAAACAGCTCTGTGCAGAGTAAAAAGGACCCTGTCTGCAAGGTGTCCAAGGTGTGCAAGTGAGGTTCTGGCTCCAGGGATGGGAACCTCCAATCCAAGCAGTAAACCAGAACATGAAATCTCTTGGCCAGTCAGGGAGTCGTGCTGCTCACTGCTTCCCACTTCCACGCAAATCCTTTTAAAGGATATCCACGGTTTTCACTTAAAAACCACAAGCTAGTAACCACAGCAAACCAGGGGAAGCTTAAAGGAAAAGGGCCAAGGGGTTACCTGAACAAACTTAAAGATGGCAAAGGCCGGTGCACTGTCTTCAGAATAGAGAAAGCCTAAGATGCTAAGCAGCTGGGTGTTGAAGCAGCTGTCCCCAAGACCCAAAAGAAAACTGCAGAGAATGGCAACTTCTTTGCTGAAAAAAATAAATTTAGTATAAGTAGTATCAACATTGCTAAAGCCACTTAAATTCTAAAAGCAACCCACCCAAAAAAGCATTTAATCTTCAAGTTTTAAAAACACAGAAACAAGAATGAAAAATATCAGAACTTATAAGGTCTCTTTCTCTCTCTCTCTCTCTTTTTTTTTTTTTTTTTTTTTGCAGTAATAGGGATGGAACCCAGGGCCTCACACATACTAGGCAAACCTCTACCATGAGCGGCACACCAGCCCCTATGTTAGAATTTATACAGTAAGAAGTTATTTCCCCCCCCCCTTTTTTTTTTTGGAGAGAGAGAGAGAATTTTAATATTTATTTTTTAGTTTTCGGCGGACACAACATCTTTGTTTGTATGTGGTGCTGAGGATCGAACCCTGGCCGCACACATGCCAGGCGAGTGCGCTACCGCTGAGCCACATCTCCAGCCCCTACAGTAAGAAGTTATGCTCAAACTTGCATCCCTTCACATTCTAGCAAACCTGGTTCTATTACTGATTTAGAAAGGAAATACTTTTTTTAGGCTAGGCTCCCTTTGGATTTGGGGATCTAGACATCAATAACTGCATTTATAACGAATTAAGAGCTGAATGCAGTGACTGGAAGTCAGTTCAGTGGTAGGGCACTTGCCTTGCACAGACCAGGCCTTGCAAGGGAAAAACAAAAAAGAGTTGAAGTGCAGGCCACGGATAACCTCAAAACTGTCACAGATCACTCTGAAAAACACGATAGCCCACCCAGCTCATAGACTCCCTCACTGCTCTTTATTTTTCCTCCAGGCCCTAACTTTGAGGTATTTCACTGCTCAAAATGCAGAGATAAAATTCAGATCAGACATTTCTATGCTCCCTCACAGATAAAGAAGATTTATTGGGGGGTAAAGGTTAAAAGCAACCATTGCAAAAATAACTTATGATCCTCTATGGATTCCTACTCAAACTCATTCTGGCCATGGCAGCTGACCTCACAAAGATAACAAGTTCTGAAGAGGGCTAAGTGTCCGTTTCAAGTGTCTATCCATCCCTTCCCTCCCACTGCCCTCAAATCACCAAGCAATAGTAGTTACATACCTGGACCTGATGTAAGCATTGCTGTTTGTTCCCTCCACAGGGGCAATTGGGGCGTCTCCAGGCATGTTTAGAAATATTAAATAAAAAGCTATAAAGTGCACCAGGATGCCCAAAAGCACAACTGGATTTCTACCAAAACGATTATTCTTGCTCAGCAGGCCAAAGAGGCTTCCACCTACAAATTAAGGTGGCAGAAATGTTACTGACATTACCAACACATCAAGTGACTAGTCGTGTCAGAATCCAGAAGCCATGGAATACATGTTCTCAAATGTCCAGTGTCTTCCCCCAAACCCAACCCTTCAGCACCTGCAGGCAAAGAGGACTACCAAACACCAACTACCAAAACAAAATAGCTGCTAGAGAGGATTTTGAATACAGATTCCTAATACAAAGAAATGGTAAATATTTGAGGTGATGTATATGTCAGCTACCCTGACCTGAACACAGCTAGAAGCAGCAAATGAATCACTGCTTTGAACTCCACAGCCTTGGACAGCTAGGTGGACCTTTTGGGTCTCTCAGTAAAATGGTGCTGACAGACACACCCACTTGCAGGTGGTTGCTGTTACTGGGGCAGAGTCCATGCCTGGAGTGGAATTTGTGGGTTCTACAGCTTTGAATTCAGATGCCCACTACTCTGGGGTGAAAGAGATACCTGTGTGCCTAACTAGCCTTGTGGCACCAGCTGCCTGAGGAAGAATTACTGCGCCAGTGGTTTTCCACAATCAGGCCAGCTTCCCTACACCTCTCCTCTGAAGACCCTTCCTCACAAAAAACTCCTCTGGTGTGTTTCACTATAAATAAAGAATTCGTGAGCTTTTCCCCTTTGTTAGGATCAGTCCCATCAGGTCTTTTCCACCCATTAAGTCCCTGCTTTCAATAAAAATATTTTCTGTCTTTTGCTTTATTTCTTGGTATTACTTTTCAGCCTTTCATTTCCAGCTGGTGCACACCTCTGAGGGTTACTACTCTCTCCCCATACAGGCCGCAGGTGACAAAACACTACACATTGCACACATGTAATGAAGTGTTCAATACCCAGTACCAAAAAACCAGCACTATACCTCAGGAGACTTATCAGTGCACTAGACTCCTGGAAAGTCCAGAAATAGGATCAGTCACAAACAAAATCCCCATCTGTGACGAAGCATATGTCAGATCGCTGGACAAGGCCAGTGCTCTTAATACATGGCACCGTAGCCATCTGGAAAAAAATAAAGATGCCCAAGAACAAATCCCAAATAAATCGGAGATCTAAATCTAAAAACTAAAGGGTGGATGGGCCTTGTGCGTCTCTAGAAGGCCAGTCGCGGGACAAACCCCGCACCACCCGGCAGCACTCCCCCTGAGAACGCACAGCCTCCGTGACCATGAGGAGGCCTGCGATGCACACAGAAGACCACAGCATCCTCAGAAAGGAGAAATGCCTCAACATGTCAGCATGGTAAGACAAACATGGTCCCGGTTAGCAGAAGACACAAAAGCCCAACACAAACCCTAATCCTGGGCTAACCTACGCAAGGAAGGGAAATGCTCTGCGGGACAGCCCTGCCTCAGACCCCACAACTCCATGCTGCCCCTCTGGCTCCACTGGCCTTTCTGGCCCTCTTCCCTCTGAGCCACTCTTCTGCAGTTCCCTTGGACTTCAGAAACAGGTCTGGCTGATGAGCATCTTCATGACAAGAGGCGGAAACCATCCCCAAACAGCTGAGAGCCTCTCAGAACAGATCACCCCTCAATGACATCACCCCCCAAGTGGCAGCAAGCCAAAGCCGCCCCCCCTGGCAGGTATAACCTTCTCACAATGTGAGTCAAACCACCCACTCACGCACTGGCTGAAGACATTCCCAGAGCCTCAAAGAACCCGTCCTGAGATATTGGTCAACCAGACCTCGCCTGGCTCCATGATCTACTTTGACAGCTACACAATCTTCCAGCCCTTGCCTTGCTCTCTGCTGTATAAAACCACAAAGTTCCTGTAAGTCCTTTGAGGACAGGTCTTTGGTGTCTGTACCCTACCTCTGCTCTTCCTGGTGTGGCCATGTTGACTGAAAACTCTTTTCCTGCCCCTTACCACTGTTGCTCATCTCTTTGACTGGCATACTGGGACATGTGGCAGTCTGTTGGGACCCTGTGGCCCAGGCCCTCACTCCTCAAGGACTCCAGTAATGCTCAAGGATATTAGCCCAGATTATCCTAACACAGAAAAATTCCACAGCCAGCAGCTGTACTGTGGTGATGAGAGAGAACCCCTGTCTGTTCAGGAAACACACACTGAATACCAGGGACAAACTGTTGTGGTGTGTCTAACACTTACCCTCCTGGGGCTCAGACAAAATCACACATAAGAAAAGTAAGAGAGGGCTGGGGATGTAGCTCAGAGTTGGAGACTTGCCAACTCTGCATGTATGTGCAAGGCCTGGGTTCAAACCCTAGCACTGTAAAAATTTTTAAAAAGGATGAAAAAAAGAAAAAAACAAAGAGCTGGGAAGAGAGAATACATGATTTTAACGTAAAGTGCTTGTCAAAGGTGAATCTTGTTAAAGGATATTCCAGTGGTTTCTGAACTATTTATATTTTTGGCAATTTCTTGCAAATGTGGAATTATTTTTTCAAAAAGCTAGCAGACTACCTACATCAAGAGTAAGCTACTTCACAGGCACTGGATGGCAGAGGCTTAATGACCTCTCCTACAGCCTCCCTAGACATCTCGCGGGTGGAGGTGGCACCTCCATGCCCAAGATGCCCCTCCAGCCCACAAGCCCCCCGAGCATCACTGGACACACTGCCACTCAGAGACCTCCCTTGCATACCAACACGCTGGGTCTTAGTGGACTGCTCCAAGCCCAACTCCCACAGCATTTGTCCCCCTTCCTCACCCTGCCCTCCCAGTGGCACACTGCCAACCCGTCCTCCAAATGTTCTCTCAACACACACAACTGTCATTTCCCGGTCCTGCCCAGGTGCAGGCAGTAAAGCAGGGAACACAGTCCCCAGTCTGCTTTCCCCACAGCACTTCTCACTGACAAGGTGAGTTTTGTTTCTTTGCAGGCTGTGTTCTCCCCCAGGAACACCAGCTCCACGTGGGCAGCTTTGCTTTTGGTTGACATGTGGATGCACAACAAAGAGTGGCTAAACTGGTAAGTCCCTCATGTCTGATACTACATCCAAGACACTGCAAGTGGGAGCAGATCTTAGTTGAATGAGTAATAAATTATTATGGTGTTGTATAATAAAGATATGCATTGCCTTGGCCTCCAGTTCTGGGCTCAGAGATCCTAAATTACTTGGAATTTACTTAGTGGTAGGAGTGTTTTCTGTTATGCACAAAGAGACCTTGCCAACCACACTTGAGTTTACACTAATGAGGTAACTCTTAGGGAAGGAGGGTTGGTCCTAGACACAACTTCATGATGGGGACTGGCTGCCAGAAAGACAGAGCCCCATTAGAGGTTTAGAACTTCCAGGACTCTCACCCACCGTAGCAGGGAAGGGAACAGGGAAAGGGAGTGCATTCATTCGCCAACAGCCAATGGTTCAATCTGCTAGGATTACATTAAATCTCCATAAAAGCCTCTCGACAGGGCTGTGGGAGCTTCCTAGAACACCCACAAGCTGGAAAGCTCTATGGGGACAGTCTCCTCCACTTTCAGACCTCACCCTTGTTCCAGATCATCTGGCTGTGCATTTGTATCCTTTACAATACTAAAAATTGCATATATCAACTACAGCATTTTCCGGAGTTCTGTATTTTTAGAAAATGATCAAACCTAAAGGGAGGTGTAGAGAACCTCCAAACTAGTAGCCAAATGAAATGGAAGTGCAGAGTCTAGTGAAGGTGATTAGTGGGACCTAACCCGTAAGCAGAATGTTTTAGGAGACCACTGTTTAGGACTAAGCTCCTGTACTGGGGCCCAAGAGACCAGACTGAAAATGACAGTGGAGCCACTGATGGTGAAGTTCCTTGCTCTGTATGACCTTCTGAGAATCAGATAACAGCCAAATTCCCAAATATGACAATGAAGTTTCCTGCTTCAATCCTTATAAGATGCAACCTGAAGTTAACATCAATCAGTTATTTTTTATGGTTCTGTCTCCCTGTCCCTGTCTTATGAGGAAACGTATTTTAAAATGTCTTTTTCAGCCCATCTCTATCCATACAACCAACTTCTCTGCTCAGCCACCGGAACTTTTATTCTATGCCATGGAATGCAGCATTGCCTGATACTAGATGGAAAATAAGGCCAATGAGATCTTCGAGCTGTTGTTAATTTTGTCCTTCAATAAGAATTTGATGCTCACTCCAGGTAGTTAGTGTCAGAATAGGATCAAATGGCTGGACACACAGCTGGTTTTAGAGAGAACTAGAAGGTCAGGGATTCTGAGACACTCTGCATAAGTATTTTAAGAGGAAAAATTGGGAAAGACCACGTTTGCTTATTTATGATTTCCAACCTGTGAATTATTTGGCAAATGTTTTATAATTTACTTATCTTAGAATACTGATAATAGAAAAATAAAACACACCTGTTTGTGTAAAAGTAGAGAAAACAGAATTCAAGTACACAGAGGTGAAGTATACTTAATGTTTCTATTTTAAGTACACTTGGTATTTTTAATGCAAAGACTTAAAAAAAAAAAAAAACCAACCTAAAATTTCTCCAATACCAATGAAGATTCCAGAAAGTCCAATGAGGCTTTTCTCTTCTGTTCCAAACCTGTTTATAGCACCAATGCAGGTTCCATAAACACCAGAGAAGAAAGTCAATTCCAAACCTTTAGGGAAAGAAATCAAGATTTAATTTTACATTCACTTTCTCCTTTTTCATTTTTTATGTCTAATACTATCGTAAATTCATTGAGACTGGAATGTTACTGCCCAAGGAGAGCACAATTCTGTGCTACATAACTGATAAAAGGGAATTAGTAACATACTATGGATGAAATGCTCGTGCCCGCAAATGACCTGTTGCCACCCCAATCCCCTAAGCACTACAGAGACCGGCCTTTGGGAGGTAACCGTGTCAGGAGGGCAGAACCCACAGGACGGGTGAGTGCCCGTATATGAAGAAGGCAACAGAGCACCTGATTCCTGTCCACTCTGTCAGCCACATGAATACCCAGCAGGAAGACAGCTGTATAGTTCTAATTTTAGTACTCGTGCTGCCAAAGCGAGCATGTCCACTGTTCTTAAACACACAGTAATGTCCAGGTTCAATCCCCAGCACACCACCCCGCCACAATAATGTTTTAATTAAGCCCATTTTTTTTTTTTTTTTTAGGAAAAGAAAATTAGGGTAAATCCTTAAAAGACCTCCATTCTTTAATGCTACAGAATCTTAAATGTGAGTTTTAAAGATGTTTAATAAAGATGTTTTATGAGACACCTAAAATTAAAAGTAGCCAGGATGGTGACACATGCAGAAAGATCAAAAGGTAAGAGGCCAAGCCTGGTACAGTGGCACACGCCTGTAATCCCAGCGACTCAAGAGGCTGAGGCAGGAGGATTGCAACAGCCTCAGCAATTTAGTGAAGCCCTAAGCAACTCAGCAAGACCTTATCTCAAAATAAAAAATTAAGGGCTGGGGATGTGGCTCAATAGTTAAGCGCCTCTGGGTTCAATCCCTGGTACCAAAAAATGAAGAGGCCAGCCTGGGCAACTTAATGAGACCCTGACTCAAATAAAATAAAATGTGAAGAAGGCTTGGGGAAGTAGCTCAGGGATAAAGTGCTTGCCTAGCACATGTGAGACCCTGGATTTCATCCCCAGTGGGGAATGAAGTATTAACTGGCACTCCAACACTTTCTAGAAGAAAACAGATTTCCTCATTGTCCTGAAGACCTAAGAGTGCTCCACATGGGACACACCACATCACCACTGCTTCTATTTCATTTAAAGGGATCTTAGTGCACATAAGCTAGAGGTTTTCTCCTGGCTGTTTTCTGTCATGCGCCCCCTGCCTTAGAGTGGTTGGTGCTGATGAACTCTGAGTCCTGGCTTTCCTGCCCCCGTGCGGAAGCCTTCCACACTGAATTTGGGTTGGCCTTGTGATTTGTTGTCACCAAGAGAATGTACTGGAAGTTATGCTGGAGACCTACGGGAAGGTTTGCTAGTCTTCCCTGATGTGTTTTTGGGGCCTTTGGCCACTAGTAAGTCTGGCTCTCCTGCCACACTACAAGGTCCTATGGAGGGGGTCATGCAGATGGACAGGCCCTGACACGACAGGGAGACAGACTGCCCAACACCATCTCTCACTGACCCTGGCAAAGCACTACACATGCAAATGAAACTGGTCTTGGAAGGCCTATCCCCAGCCATCCTCTGAAAGCAGCCACAGGGGACCCCAAGCCATCGATGTCATCAGAAAAGTCACCCTGCTAAGCACAGCCAAAGTACAGAAGTCTGAGAAAAAACTGCATGGCTTCTGTTTTCAGTCCTTATAGTCATTACACAAACAAAGCAAAGTGAAGCAGCAGTTCCTTTACCTGTGTAAGCAGTAGTGACACTGAGAAGGAGCATCTCCTTGGTGACACACAACTTGAGAGACTTCTCTGAAAAGAAGAACATTCAGGAGTACTTAGTAGCTTTCCATCAATAACCAAGAGCTGTGCAATGTCCACCCAACTTACAACTTACAATAACCACACTGTCCTGAATCCTTGTGTGTCAGGGTGAGAATAAAAGCAATCAGAAATACCTTATGTCCCAAAAAAAGAGGGAAAAAAAAAAAAAGAAATACCTTATGTCCTGAGCATATGTGAAGAAGTACTAGACACACTGAAAGGATACTGCAGGAGTACTGGAATATGGTCAGGATCGGTGTGATAAGAAATTTTAATCAATCATTTTCAAGTATTTCCAGGAGAAAATACATAATCAAAATAAGGTTTAAAACAACATTTTTTTTGGGGGGAGGAGGGTGTTACTGGGGATCAAATCCAGGGCTTCATGCATTTTAAGCAAGTAAGTCTACCACTAAGCTATATCCCCAGGCCATTTTTTTTTTTTTTTTAAAGAGAGAGTGAGAGAGGAGAGAGAGAGAGAGAGAGAGAGAATTTTTAATATTTATTTTTTAGTTCTCGGCGGACACATCTTTGTTGGTATGTGGTGCTGAGGATCGAACCCGGGCCGCACGCATGCCAGGCGAGTGCGCTACCGCTTGAGCCACATCCCCAGCCCCCCCAGGCCATTTTTTAAATTTTATTTTGAGACATGGTCCCATTTAAGTTGCCGAGGCTAACCTGGAACTCACAATCTCCTGCCTCAGCTTCCTGAGTAGCTAGGATGCCAGGCCTATGCCACCATGCCCAGCATTAAAACAATAAAAAAGAAAGAAAGAAAGAAAACACTAGCAAAGCATATTCACTTAAAATAATCAGAAGATTTAGTTAACAAGCAGAAATTCTAACATATTATGTAGTGTGATACTATGATAATGGGTACACACAGAATGTACACCAAAATTAGCCCTACTGTAACCATGGTCTTTGAGTGATAATATGTCAGTGTAGGTTCATTTTTTATAACAAATATACCACTCTAGTGGGAGCCAATAATGGGGGAAGCTATGCATGTGTGGGGATGGGGGTTGAAAACTATACTTTCTGTTCGATTTTGTAACAAACCTAAGCCTACTCCCCAAACCACACAAACAAATAATCTATTTGCAGAAACTGATCCTAAAATTTATATAGAAATTCAAGGGAAACACAAAAGCCAAAACAATCTCGAAAAAGAACCAAACTAGAAGACCTCCACTCCCAAATGCACAGCAAGGAACACAGCACGGCACTGGCACAGGGACAGAGGCACATATCCAGATAAGTCCTTACATCCACACTCATTTTCAACAGAGGCAGCAGCGTAACTCAGAGGAGGGGGGCCGGGGGAGAATAACTAGATATTCACATGCAAAGGAATGACACTGCACCACTCACAAAGAACTCAAAATGGAGGCCAGACCTAAATGAAAAAACGATAAAACTCTTAGAAGAAAACTTAGGAATAAACTTTCATGACCAAAATCAGGCAAAAATTTCTTAGGACACCAAAAACACATATAATAAAAGAAAAAAAACTTTGAAGCTATTTTTAAAAAAAATATTTTTGAGTTGTAGATGGTCTCACAATACCTTCATTTTATTCATTTATTTTATGTGGTACTAAGGATCGAACCCAATGCCTCACACATGCTAGGTAAGTGCTCTACCACTGAGCCACAACCCCAGCCCCTAGTAAATTTTTTTTTTTAATCAAAACCATAATATCACCTCACACCTGCTAACCATGGCTATTATTAAAAAATAACAAATGCTGGAAAGGATGTGGAGAAAAGGGCACACTTGGGAGGGGAGGGGAGGGGGGATAGTAGGGGATAGGAAAGGTAGCAGAATACAACAGTCACTAATATAGCATTATGTAAAAATGTGAATGTGTAAACGATGTGATTCTGCAATTTGTATTTGGGGTAAAAATGGGAGTTCATAACCCACTTGAATCAAATGTATGAAAGATGATATGTCAAGAGCTTTGTAATGTTTTGAACAACCAATAAAAAAAAAATTTATGCTGGGAGGGTAAATTAGCATAGCCATTATGGAAAACAGCATGGAGGTTCCTCAAAAAATTAAAAAGAGGGGCTGGGGATGTGGCTCAAGTGGTAGCACACTCGCCTGGCGTGTGTGAGGCACTGGGTTCGATTTTCAGCACCACATAAAAATAAAGACATCATGTCCACCTAAAATTAAAAAAAAATATAAAAAAAAAAAAGTTAAAAAGAGAACCACCATATGACCCAGCCATCCCACTTCCTGGTATATACCCAAAGGAGATGAAATCAGCATCTTGAAGAAACATCTGCATCCACGTTCACTGCAGTGTCACTCACAACAGCCAACACGCCGAAACAACCAAGTAGAAAATACAGACACTAGATTACCAGGCAGCCTTAAAAAAGGACACCCTGACACGAGACAACACAGTTGAACCGTAAGATACTATACTAAGGGAAACAATCCAGATGCAGAAAGACAAACACCGTGTGGTCCCACTTATACGTGGAGTCTTTTTTTGTCCATGGCTGATTGGGTAGGAGAAAACGAAAAGCTGCTAATTAAAGAGTATGAGGTCAGGCGTGTTGGCCATGCCTGTGACCCCATCAGTTTGGGAGGCTGAGCCAGAAGGATCCTGAGTTCAAAGCCAGCCCCAGCAACTTAGCAAGTCTGAGCAGCTTGGCAAGATCTTGTCCCCAAATAAAAACTAAAAAGGGCTGGGGATATGGCTCAGTGGTTTAGCTCCCATGGGTTAAATCCCCAGTACAAAACTAACTAACTAAATAAATAGTATTGGGTTCCAATTAAGCAGGATGAGTAAGCTTCTGGTAAGCTAAGGTACAACTTGGTGACCTCCGTTAACAGTACTGTATACTTGAAATTTGCTAAGAGAGTAGATGCCAAAAATTCTCATCAAACACATACAAAATAATGTGATAATTACACTAGGTGATAGACATGTTGATTACCTTGATTGTTATCAATTTCACAACATATAAGAAAACACACTGTATGCCACACATATACATTAATTAATTTTTAATTTATCAAATATACCCCAATAAAACTAGAAGAAAAAATCTAAAACTTTTGTGCTTCAAAACATACTATCAAGAAAATGAAAATCCACACCATGGTAAAAATTACTTGCAAATCATACATACGAGACACTTTTAACTAGAATATATAAAGCATTCTCACAACTCAGTAATAGACAACCCGATTTAAAAATGGCAAAAGAACTGAGTAGACATTTCTCCCAAGAAAGATATATACAAATGCCCTAAAAAGCATGTGAAAATATGCTCAACATCATTAGCCAAATGATGGTGCAAATCAAAACCATAATGAGCTATCACTCCACACCACTAGGAGAGCTTAGTTAAAAAACAGGAAATAGTTGCAAGAATGTGGAAAACCTGGCTCTCTCATTCACTGCTGGTGGGAATGTAAGAAGGGACAATCTGGCAATTCCTACACAGGTGAGTTTCAGGAGACCACATGAGCAGGACTTCACTACTGCAAGAAATTAGAAAACATCCATCCACACCAAAGCTACACAAACATTCATAGCAGCATTATTCATGTTACCTGATGAACAGAAAGTCACATTTTGGAATGTGCTGCAACATGGACAGCGAAGTAGAAGAAACAAGTCACAAAAGACACACAGTGTAGCATTTCAAGTACATGAAATGTCTAAAACAGCAACCTACAGACTGAAGGTAATCAATGTCTGCCCAGGGCTATGGATGGGGAGACGGCTGGGAAGGAGAAATGACTGCTAATGGGGATAGGGATTCTTCTTCTTCTTTTTTCTTCTTCACCACGTAAGTTTTTAGACCTCCCAATCTCATACTGGGGATTGGACCCAGGGGTGCTCTACCACTGAGCCACATCCCAGCCCTTTTTATTTTTCAGACAGGGTATCGCTAAATTGTAGAGGCAGTCCTGAGATTTGTGCTCCTCCTACCTCAGCCTCCTCAGCCACTGGCATTCGCCACCAAACCTGGCAAGCTACTCTATTTAAAAAAGTGACACCTAATGACTCTTTTTCCAGATTTTCTATGCTCTTTTTAAACAAGAGTTAAACTTACTATTTACATTATTTCTAATTTTTTTCACATAATAGAATAAATATTTTTGAAAATTTGTAGAGATCATTTATTTTTAATATTTCCTAAAGATAATTGCTTAGTGGAATGAGTTATTCCAATGGGCAAAGGTATAAACGTTTTTAAGGCTTGATACTTACTGACAAATCACTTTTCCTAAAGTGATATAAGCACCCATCCTCATTAGCATGCAAGTGCCCATCTCCCACAACACTGAGAATAATCTCCTTATTTTGTGTGTGGAGGTGGGATGGGGTGTCCTTACCATGGATTGAACTCAGTGAGGCACTAGACCACTGAGCCACATCCCCAGCCCTTATTTTATATTTTATTTAGAGAGTCTCGCTAAGTTGCTTAGTGCCTTGCTATTGCTGAGGCTGGCTTTGAACTTCCTGCCTCCTGAGCAACTGGGATTACAGGCGTGCACCACCATGCCCAGCAAGAATGATCTCTTTGAAACTCAATAAAAAGTTTCGATTTGCCCTTCTTGTGGTCAAGCTACGACCAGCTCTAATGGAGCACTTGGGCCTTTCTCCACAGTTCCTAACAGCTCTGCACCACATCCTGCAAGCACTTCCTTGCCTCTTAGGTTATGTTGATGGACTGCAGTTTAGCATTTTATTAACAAAAAACCAAGTCTTTTGGGCTGGGGCTGGGGCTCAGTGGTAGAGTACTTGCCTAGCATGTGTGAAGCCCTGGGTTTGAAACTCAGCACTGCATTTAAATACATAAAAGACCCACTGACTATACATATATATATATTTCCCCTTTATTGTTTGGTTTATCTGCTTACAAGGCTATTCTCTACCCAATTATTTTCTTCAATTACTTTCATGGTTTGTTTTTCAAATTCAGTCTTCAATTGGTATAAGGTGAGCATAGATTCCTGTATTTTCCTACAGTCAACTGCCTGAACTTGCCTGAGACCTACTTTTACTGAATCTGTATCACTATTTGGGGGTGGAATTGAGTCTAGACTGTTCCACTAGCCTTCTAGTTCCCTGTTTTCAAATTAATTCATAATAGTTTTAGAGTTAATCAGGGTAAGTCTCTCACTTCTGACTCTCTCAGCTGTTTTCAGATATTTATTCTAACAGAAGAACTTTAGCATGATTTAGTCAAGAGCAAAAAATACAGTTGCACCAAATGTTCTAGAATCGCATTACACTTACATTCAGTTCAGGAATTGAGTGCTTTTGGATGATAAGTAGGAACCTTCTTTGCACAGCCTCCTTCAGAGCACCAAGTGGAGGAGTGTCATGAATGACCATAGAAGATTACTTAAACCTTCTTTCTCCTGTGGCACCTCATGATTCACACTGCCCTAAGGACCCAGGAACCATCCTCTCAATGTGCTTCCCAACAATCCTGGGTGCTCACCTTTGGATGCTGCCCTGTTTCTCCATATTTCAATATCCATTCTTTCACAACCGGGCACTACCACATAAACAATAGCTCCATGATGTAACACACATGGCCCCAGATGTTAGTTCCTCATTTTGGAGAAAGAGCTGAGACAAAGCCTGAATCTGGCCAACCATCAAGAGCCAACAGAGGGCTTCTGTGTTTAGGAGCAGGGAGGCTGCATCCAATAGTCATCACCACCCTTTCTTATCTACATGCTCACCTGCTCACCATGTAAGCCAGCATGGCTTTCTAGGGCCCTGGGAAGAAGGGATGCCCCGAAAGGGCCTACTAAAAACATCAACAGTCTTCATCGACTGGTAAATGGCACTTTCTGTGAGTTTGCCTAACCTGAGTCCTTTCCCTTCTGATTCCTCTGATCAGTAACAGTTCTTGGGGCTGGGGATATAGCTCAGTTGGTAGAGTGCTTGCTTCTCATGCACAAGGCCCTGGGTTCAATCCCCAGCACCACACACACAAAAAAGATTCTTCTGACAGACAAGTCTCTAGACCTTCAAGAGTGAAAGGTGGACTTCGCATGGTGGTGACCTCCCATCCTGTAGGACAACCAGGCTATGCCTCATTTAATTACATATGTAGCCTAATTTATAATTATGAATGCATTCCTGAAGGTGCATAAAACAAGCCTGATAAAACCATTCTAATGATACACTCCATACGCAACGCCACCTCCCCTGTCCACAAGGCCCTTTCCAAATATAGGCTACTCTTGGTCAAAAGCATGCTTTAACTCATCTGAGCCAGCCACAGATGATCAGATCAAGAATTTGCCATATTCAAGACAACCAGTGAAAAAAATTGTAAACACTTAAGAGCTGCAGGGTCTATGTCACGAGACCCCATGGCCTATAGTGGGCTGCTCCCTATGGAGAGGAACTGGCACTCTTGAGATTCTCCTGCTGGGGAAACAGAGAAGCTGAGAAGAGCCAGGGGCAGAATTGAAGTCGGATGCTTACTTGCTTCTGAAGAAACCAAAAAAGGCATCCATTATGAGAATCACTGGCTCTGCCTGGCAGTATGGGTCCAAATCCCAGTGCAGTACCCACTGACTAGCTGGTTAGTCTTGAGCAAATTATTAAATTTCTCTAAGTCTCAGTTTTCTTTTCTCTAAAATATAGAAAACGAGCTGCATGTTATAGAACATTTGAGATTACAGAAGGGAAAGCACACGGAGTTCAGCAGCCCGTAGCCAGGAAGAACTCTCAGGGGATGAGAGTGACTGTCCTTACAACTCCCAGATTGCGGGAGCCACTGTTCTGCTCCAAGGAGTGGCAAACAGTCCATCCCACCTCCCTGGGAACTCCTAGAGAACTCCCCGCAGCTGGTGAACCCGAGTGCTCTGCAGCCTCCACACACACCTGGCTCAGGTGGGCAGTCATATAATCATTCACACACCTGCCACGTTAGACCTTTATGAAAAGACTAATGTACGCTGAAGCTGCATACCTGGAAAAATGAAAATACTGAGGGATCGTCAATCCAAAGTTACCAGGGAAAGGGGAAAGGCAAACGCTGAAGGTGCTCCTGAACAGTTCTTGAATTTCAGACACAGAAAATACTTACTAAATGCATCTACTGCCTTTGTCATATTGTTCTGGGCAGACCTGAGAAAATAAAATAAAAGTAAGTTTTTCCCTTGAAAATTAGGAAAACAATAAAAACATTACCCAGATACTAAAACCAAGGTGCTAAGTGGAAATCTCATTTTCATCTCAGTTTGTGAAAGCTCTGTCTTCTCCATGGCCTGGCAGATACGTCCAGTATTCCCCAACACTCCTGGCTCCAGGGACCATTTCAAGCCCCAGGTCCTAGATGCAGACACTGTGTTCAACGTGCCATCCAGCACCTCTGTGTTTTGAACAATGGATAACAATACTTTATTATCATAATAAATTCATTACATACATTCATGTACCTCCCTTTTAGAAATGTCACTTTGGGCAGAAGAGAAATATACCCTATCTTGCTAGTTAAAAAAAAAATAAAAATGATCTTTAAATAGTCAATTTCCCACTATCCCTCCTATAAAAAACTAGGTCCTTCAGTGTAAAAATTCCTCAAGACCACTAATGTCCTAGGTGTGACATGGCTGGGATACAGAACAATAATTTGGTTGAAAACATAGGTTTTGGAGTAAGAGTACTAGTTTGCCCCTTATTAGTCCTGTGACATTACACAAGTGACTTCATTTCTCTAAGCTTTATTTCCTCATTTGCAAAATAAGGACTCTGTCACTTACCTGTGGGAGTTAAATAAGATAATGTCATCAAAATAAACTGAGAATAAGATTAAGATGACAGCGTTTTCACAAAGATTACCCTACCAGCCAAGTCTACTTCTCCTAGATCTTTAAATATAGAATGTTTTAACCAAGAGGAGTACTTTTTTCTCACCATCAAATTCACAACTTTCCTGGAAGCAAATTCTATGTAGTTTCTGTTACCTGGCAGTGCCCTCAGACCAAAATCTTGTACTTTAGCCCTCAAAATAAGAACTGACTTATATTCTGCAGACCATTAAAATACAATCAATTCAGCTGCAAACCACTTAGGATTCAATGAGATAGTAAAGAAACTCATTTTACATTTCTAAAAAAATTTCATTTGCTATTGGGAATTGAACCCAGAGGTGCTTTACCACTGAGCTACATCCCCTGCCCTTCTGCAACTCTTGATGCCAACCCATAATGCTATACCCCTTCTCCACTTCATATTTCTATTTAAGATACTAGATGGTTAAGGTATGGGGCTCCTTTTTAGGGTCATAAAAATGTTCTAGCTGGGGCCTGGGGCTGTGGCTCAGTGGCAGAGTGCTCGCCTAGCATGCTTGAGGTGCTGGGTTCGATCCTCAGCACCACATAAATGTAAAAAAAGATATTGTGTCCACTTACAAAAAACTAAAAAATACTTTTAAAAAATAAAGGTACTATGTTCACCCACAACTGAAAATATATTAAAAAAAAATGTTGGTACAGAATAGAGGACACAGTAACCAACCCACAAAACTACAACTATCTTATATTTGATAAAGGGTCTAAAAGCATGCAATGGAGGAAGGATAGCATCTTCAACAAATGGTGCTGGGAAAACTGGAAATCCATTTGCATCAAAATGAATCTGAATCCCTATCTCTCGCCATGCACAAAAGTTAACTCAAAATGGATCAAGGAGCTTGATATTAAATCAGAGACACGGCATCTGATAGAAGAAAAAGTAGGGTATGATCTACATACTGTGGGATCGGGCTCCAAATTCCTCAATAGGACACCCATAGCGCAAAAGTTAACAACTAGAATCAACAAATGGGACTTACTCAAACTAAAAAGTTTTTTCTCAGCAAAAGAAACAATAAGAGAGATAAACAGGGAGCCTACATCCTGGGAACAAATCTTTACTCCACACACTTCAGATAGAGCCCTAATAACCAGAATATACAAAGAACTCAAAAAATTAGACAATAAGATAACAAATAACCCAATCAATAAATGGGCCAAGGACCTGAACAGACACTTCTCAGAGGAGGACATACAATCAATCAATAAGTACATGAAAAAATGCTCACCATCGCTAGCAGTCAGAGAAATGCAAATCAAAACTACCCTAAGATACCATCTCACCCCAGTAAGATTGGCAGCCATTAGAAAGTCAAACAACAATAAGTGCTGGAGAGGATGCGGGGAAAAGGGCACTCTTGTTCATTGCTGGTGGGACTGCAAATTGGTGCAGCCAATTTGGAAAGCAGTATGGAGATTTCTTGGAAAGCTGGGAATGGAACCACCATTTGACCCAGCTATTCCCCTTCTCGGTCTATTCCCTAAAGACCTAATAAGAGCATGCTACAGGGACACTGCTACATCGATGTTCATAGCAGCACAATTCACGATAGCAAGATTGTGGAATCAGCCTAGATGCCCTTCAGTAGATGAATGGATAAAAAAAATGTGGCATTTATACACAATGGAGTATTACTCTGCATTAAGAAATGACAAAATCATAGAATTTGGAGGGAAATGGATGGCATTAGAGCAGATTATGCTAAGTGAAGCTAGTCAATCTTTAAAAAATAAATACCAAATGACCCCTTTGATATAAGGGGAGTAAACAAGGACAGGGTAGGGACGAAAGTTTGAGAAGAAGATTTACATTAAACAGGGATGAGAGGTGGGAGGGAAAGGGAGTGAGAAGGGAAACCACATGGAAATGGAAGGCGATCCTCAGGGTTATACAAAATGACATATAAGAGGAAAGGAGGGGTAAGACAAGATAATACTAATCGAAGAAATGATTTACAGTAGAAGGGGTAGAGAGAGAAAAGGGGAGGGGAGGGGAGGGGAGGGGGGATAGTAGAGAATAGGACAGACAGCAGAATACATCAGACACTAGAAAGGCAATTTGTCAATCAATGGAAGGGTAACTGATGTGATACAGCAATCTGTATACGGGGTAAAATTGGGAGTTCATAACCCACTTGAATCAAATTGTGAAATATGATGTATTAAGAGCTATGTAATGTTTTGAACGACCAACAATAAAAAAAAAAAAAAAACCATGAACCAGTGAATAAAGCATTTCCTAACCCTAAAAAAAAAAAAAAAAAAAAAAAAATGTTCTAGCTTGGCAGGTGGTACACACCACCAGCAACTCAGGAGGCTGAAGCAGAAAGATCACAAGTTCAAAGCCAGACTTAGCAACTTGGAAGGACCCTGTCTCAAAAAATAAAAAGGGGCCAGGGATGTAACTCAATTGTTAAGTGCCCTTGGCTTAAATCCCTGATACAAAAAAAGTAGTACTATAAAACCGGCTATGCTGAAGGATGCACAATGATATGAATGTATTAAGAAGTGAATGGTACACTCTAAATGGTGGGTTATGTGGCCTGTGTTCTATCACATTAAAGCTTTTAGGATAAAGCTTATTTCTGTGTCTCCCACCCCACCAGAAAGTAAGCTCAAGAATGCACAAACTTGGGGCTGGGGATGTGGCTCAAGCGGTAGCGCGCTGGCCTGGCATGCGTGCGGCCCGGGTTCGATCCTCAGCACCACAAACCAACAAAGATGTTGTGTCCACCAAAAACCAAAATAAATAAATAAATAAATATTTTAAAAAAAAAATTAAAAAAAAAAAAAAAAGAATGCACAAACTTGGTTGTGTTCAATTCTCAATCCTCTGAAAAATCCTGGAATAGCAGAGGCACTTAAGTACAGGGGGAAGGGGGGAAGGGGGGAAAGAGGGATGGAGGACAGCGGCAGGCACCAACAAAGAAACTCCCAAAGGTCACCCCGCTAGCAGGTCCTCGGAGATGCAGACCAAGCATTTGAGATAAAGGACAGACTGCGCAGCTTTTGGGCATCTTCATGTCACTGCTGAAAGGCCTGCATGTGGGATTCTTCAATATCAGTTCCGACTTACACCTTCAATGGCTTCTAACCCCACTAGTGACAGGCAGACTCCCCACCTAGCATTACATGATCTAACGTGAACACTGTTCTCACCCTCCTTCCAGCACGTGGCACCTATCTGCCCCTCTTCCTCAGCCTGGTTCTGGCAATGGCCGCCCACTGAGCCTCACTCCTCACCAGGGGAGGTCTCAGGGAGCACCCCCAGCCCTCCAGCTCCCCACCCACTTTCTTCCTAACCACTCATGGTGACATTTTCTTGTGTGTGCACTCCCCACCACCCCTTTTATAGTTAAGTCCCATAAGAGAACTTGAGTCTTGTCCACTGCTGTCTCTCTCAGGTTTCCAAGGAAGCCAGCACATGGGCAGTGCTACTGGGACAAAACATGGAGGCTCCAATTTGGAAGACAATTTAAAAAGAGAGAAAGCTAAACAGGCTGAGCAGTAGTCCTAAGAGCTGAACCTTATCACAGGTACACAAACCCCTTCTCTAATACCCATGGTTTGTGCTTAAAAAGTTATGTGCCACTTAACGAGAGAACAGTGTGCTGAGAAACACATCACTAGGCAATTTTAAAAGTGCCAATACCAGAGTGTACTCACAGGAATCAGGCCAGCTAACCGTGTCACTAAGCGATGTCATCCTATGGGACCACCACTGTACACGTGGCCCACCAATGAACGAAACACTGTTGCGTGGTATGAGGCTGTGCACAGGCACATGCACACAACAGACACACATTTTAGATTAAAAAGGCAACACACAGAATGCTCAATGCTCAATAATGTTTATCTAATTAACAATAGATAAAAAGCTAAAAGACAACTTTCCCAATTTATCAATCACACACAAAGCAAAATGAGGGTGGCAAAGATTAATTTCTCATTTCCCCTTCTCAAACTGAGACATTACTTCAGACAAATTTGCCTGTGATGTTTTAAGTTGCATCACCACTAAAATGTGCTCAGGTAATTTACAAAAACATGGCCACATGCTTGTTTCCCATTTGGATTACTTTTGGGAAAGCACCTACACAGGTCAGTACGAGAATCAGGTACCATAAGCTAAGGGCCAGTGGTGACAAGCAAGTGTTGTTGGCCCTCCTCTCACCCACCCCTCAGGAATCAGAAAGACCCAGAGCTGTATTACACAGACAGAAACCAAGGGCAAAGACTGTTTGATATTTCACTTTCTAAGCTCTCATCCTGGCACACAAAACACACACAGGAGGCCCGCGAAATTCAGCAAGGAAACTGGGGCTAGAGATCAGGAAGGAGAGGTTACTGCTACTGTGCAGGGTCACATGCGTCAGTGGCAAAGTTGGGGGCAGATATAAATCCCCTGTAAAACCTTTCACTGCCTTCCTTCCTCAGATGACCTTTGCCTTCTCTCTCCCTCACCACCCACCCTTATTTTCTTCCTTTCTTTCCTTGAAAAGGCTCCTCTCCTGTTGGCCTGTGGTAACCTTCAGGAGCATCAGATATAGGTCGTGACAAAGCAGGGTGGTAGTCTCTAGATTAGACAAATTTACTTAAAATTTACTTTAACATGAAAATGAATATCTCCAACATCTTACTCATTCATTTCCATGTCTTGGTCATCAGAAGACTCATCTTCTCCAAGGACATTTTCAGAATCTGGTTTCCGAATGAGAAAGAATAGAACTGTCCCCACAAGACTAATCACTGTCAGGGCAATAAACACAGTTCTTCGGTCACTCTCTAGGGAGAAAAAAAGGAGAAAGCAGATAGCATCAACCAGACAATTCCAGAATTTACTGTTATATCTAGGGTTGTTTTTAACCAGTAAAATGTTTCCTCATTAAATTCTGACTTTAATGCATGAGTAAAAAGTTAAGATTAGGTGATAAATAGGCCACTTTCACCTATGTCTTACAGTTAGAGAAATACTGACTATCCCAAAGAAAACAGTACAAGAATTTACTTGGGTTCTTTTAACCAAAGAAATGTACAGAAGAGGGGCTGGGGCTATAGCTCAGTGGTAGAGCACCTGCCTCACATGTGTGAGGCACTGGGTTTGATCCACAGGACCACATAAAAATAAATAAATAGATATACTGTGACAATCTACAACTGAAAAATATTTTTTTAAAAAGTATATATAAAAGGGGCTGGGGATGTGGCTCAAGCGGTAGCGCGCTCGCCTGGCATGCGTGCGGCCCGGGTTCGATCCTCAGCACCACATACCAACAAAGATGTTGTGTCCGCCAAAATGTAAAATAAAATAATCATTAAAAAAAAAAAAAAAAGTATATATAAAAAAAGAAACGTACAGAAGAAACAACTGAGCTCTCAAGTCCCCTGAAGACTGACCTTACACCTGTCCGAGGTATTACCTGCTTGGAGCATAGTCATAAACTATAATCCTCATTAATGATAGAATCCAAGGGAGAAGCTTACTTAAAACAAGCATCCAAGGACCTGAGGTACCAAAGTGCATTATAATACCTCTCAATAAAGCAGCAATGGGTTATTTTTCTGAGGAACTACTTAATAGGAATTCTTTTTGACTATATCTGAATGGAATAATGTAAATAAAACAAACCTGATATTTGAGTTTTCCCTTGCCAGGCAAAATATATGTAGAGATTTCCAAAGAACAAGCTGGGGGAAGAAAAGGGAGGGGAGAGGATGCTGGGGAATTATTGGAATACTTACGGTTTTTAAAAACAACTATTCCCATTATTCATTGAGAGAGACAGTCATAATTTTTAAATTCATCTACCTGCCCTAGGTCATTTAACAGTTTCAACTCCACCTCGACTCTTTCTGAAAAACTGGACTAACCCAGATGGAATTCAGACTCTGTCCATGCGAAAGTAACCTGATTCAGAGCTGCCCTCCACAGGGCTTGACTCACTTTGAAACATGTGACTTACAAACACTCTGGAAATGACTTCTTGGAAACAAGTTTATGCTACTTTAAAATCCTCGAGAATCTACAAAAACAAATCTATGATCTAGTTATCTGCATCTAATCAGATTCCTTATTGAGAACACCTTCCTAAGGAAGGAATCTTTCACACGCCTCTTTCTTTTTATTTTTTTGGTACCAGTGAATTTTGAGGCAGGGTCTCACCAAGTTGCTGATTCTGGTGTTTGAATTTGCAATCCTCCTGCCTCAGCCTCCCAAATTGCTGGGATTACAGGTGTGTGCTGCATGCCTGTTTCTTAATCTATTGCTCCTTAAAACTAAACATTTTCATTTGCTAAGCCTTGTTGGGGCCATAATTCTAGGCAAGACTCATGAAATTAAATCCTCAAGGCAGATTCCTGAGATCCAATGGTCATAGCAAAATGACTGTTTTTGCTTTTTTTTTTCCTTAGAAAACACATAAAAATATTGGAATAATTAGTCTCATTTCTGAATTTTAGTGTATCTGTTTACATTTATCAGGCAGTGTAGCTCAGTGGGAAGGATATGGCTGCTGAAGTTCAGATAACAACAGTTTTACTTGGATGAATTACTATTAGTCTATTTTTCCATCTGTAAAATGGAGCTAACACCTTCTCATAGATTATGTGAGATTAAGCAAAATAAGCAAAGAATCCAATAGTTTCTAACAAATGCTAAATACATGGAGGTTAAATTATTTTCTATTTACAAATCTTATGTTCCAATGAAGTAATCCATGCATTTAAAGTAATCCTATAAGATTCTGAATCTGTATCATATTTAGCCAGAAACTTGAGTCACAAAACATGAAAGATTTGAATTTTAAACAAAATAGGTTTTAATAAAAGGTCTGAAAAGAAAGTGGAGACTGAGCTCCAAAATTATTATTACCTGGACTGTAAGAGTGCCCAGAAAATTCCACTGTTTCTCCCGATAGTGTGCTCATCTGAATTTATTGTCAGGCAGTTTCCTTGTGCTGTCCAAAGTACTAAAATTAAACCAAAAGTTTATCAAGAAAATGAAATCCCCTGTCTTTGTATATTAAAGGCATGATACCCATAGATAGGCCCCAGAAAAGAAAACAAGGTAAAAATCAAAATGCTCACCAGCAGCTGCAATTCCAATGAAAACAGATGCAGTGTAGAAGGACCATGTGAAAGGCTGGATAAAAACGGCAATGTACATGCTAAAATGTAACAGGTCAACGCATTACAGTCAAACCACACCTGAAACAGTGCCCAGCATGCCTCTAGGAATCAGTTATGCTCTTCTTTTACATTCAACCCGTACAGGATGTCTTGGTCTTTAAATGTGACCTACTCAAAATTTTAAAATCAGGCATTTTACAGGTTTACAAAGGCTTGTGCTAATAGTTTAGCACATGATGAACTACAGCCCCAGAGCCCAGAAGCACTTCATTACTTCATCTGAATCCTTATTAGTCAATCTGATAGAAAGTTACATTATTTCACAGAAAGTTCTTTTCAAACCTTACAGAGATTTTTGGATACTATATATTAATAGTAAAATGAAAGCTGATAACACATCTCCCATCAATTAGAACATTGTATCCCTGAACAAGAAGCGGAGAGCCAATTCCCTAAAATACCAATTATACCCTATTCAGTCCAAGTCTGCAAGAAATTTTCAAAGTTTACTATATGTTGGAAAGGCACTGGAGGCATTCTAAGCAAACAAGTGAAAAAAAGACTGCACTACTCACCTGTAAAATAAACCACTGGCAAACATAGAGAGCTGAGGTCCTACAATGGCAACCACTGATGGTGTAATCAAATTTGAAGCAGAGAACACTCCATAAATAATTGCCATGCTGTACATAACACACAAAAGAGAATTAAAGAACAAAATCCCTAAATACTATTCTCAGAAAAAAATTTTTTTTTTTTTTTTTAAAATAGTATCAGACCTTGAATTCAGGGCCCCACACATGCTAGGTAAGCACTCTACCACTGAGCTACATTTCCAGCCTTCGCACCACTACTTTTTTTTTTTTTTTTTTAACAGTACTGGGATTGAACCTAGGAACACTCTACCTCTGAGCTACATCTTCAGTCCCCCCAACCACACACTTTTCTTTAAATTTTGAGATAGGGCCTTGCTAAATTGCCAAGAATAGACCTTGAACTTGTGAATCTCCTGCCTCAGCCTCCTAAGCCACTGGGATTACAGCATGTTATCATCATGCGTAGTTTTTTTTTTTTTTTTGGATATAAATCTTTTTACTAAAGTACATCAATGACAACTTCATGTTTAAATATATTATTAAAGACTATGCAAGGCATTTTATTATAATTACTAAGAATGACTTTGAGACTACTATTCTCTTTGCAGAAATACTACGTACAGATATAAAATGACTAAAAGCTGATGTAATTATGAATATCAAGTTTGTACAGAAGCCATCATGAGCCACAATTTCTTCATTTTGAAGCTGCCCCTCTGTGTGTACAAAATCTTTTTCAATCCAATGCTCAAAACTGACAGGCTCTTTAGATGTGGTCTTTTCAATCTTCAAGGTCCACGCTAAGTAACTTTGTATTATAAGCTTTATTATATGTGAAAACACATGATGAACTCCTGGGGGAACATTCCTATGGTAGTCCAAAATGTTTCTGGATTCCCACCAATGATATTTTAAGGTGGGTGTTTTTCATCACTTGATGTAACTAAAACCACTTCAGCCCCTTCAGAGTTCAAACAGAGATCAAATTTTCTCATCTTCAAGTGTTAACCCTAAACCAGGGCCACTGGTTTCACCTGCAGTTCACATGCCCTTTCTGTGCATCCTGTCTCCCTGGGGCCAGGACCTGTAGTCTCCTCCAGCTCCCATCATGCCCAGTTTCAAAAAGGTTTCACTTTAAAATTTCTATTTAGAGTCTGTAGATTTGTAATAAATATTCACATTTGTCAGTGATTGCATTCTTAAACAGAATGTCATATAAAGTTTTCACTTGTACATAACACTAAAGTCCCGTCAGATGCTTTGAATCAATTTTCAATGAATTGCTAAGTTACAGTAACTGCTAACATACAACAGGTATTGTGTCAAGTACTTTACAGGAATTTTGCTTTTAATTTTAACAGCTCTTACAAAAAAAGGTATTGATCTCATTTCACAGAAAAGGAAACTGAAATACAGTGGAGTGAAATAAGTTGCCAGGAGTTCATCGGTGTGGCTGGTAAGAATGGTGAGCCAGGTTCCCAATCCTGACAACCTGATTCCAGGAGTCTAGATCAACTAGTCCACTCTACAAAGTTAGCCTACCACTTTTGGTAACTGCATAACATTTCTTTGCTACAATACCAAGCACGGAGTTGGAATGTATTTAACTCAAAATAATGGTTTCACTTGTACCTCTTCCAGATTCTATGGACCCAGGCCTACTATAATATCTTGCACAAGTGTGATTAAAACCATTTCCAGGGTCCTGATTTCATTTACTAGCCAATACTTGTAAAGCAAACTGTTTTCTGGCTTTTATGAATCAATATCAAATGTATTCCTTCATTTTTTAATTTAGAATACACTTGAAAACACAGAATTACCAAAAAATGTGATATTACTATTAAGCCATGTAGAAAAATGGATACTAACATTCTTTATTCTCAAATATCATATATATGGTTTAACATAGATAATAACCAAATAAGAAGAGTTTGGGACAGGGAAATGCCACAATTCAATTCTTAACTATAGAAAGATTTGAGAAACCCATATTAGTCATTCCATAATGTATGCAGACTTTGAAAAATTATGTTGTACCAATAAATATATATAATTTTTGCCAATCAAAAACGTTTTGCCAGGAGCAATGGCACACATTTGTAATCCCAACTACTCAGGAGGCTGAGGCAGGACTTCGAAGTTCAAGGCCAGTTTCACCAACTCAGCAAGACCTTATCTCAAAAAATAAAAAGGGCTGAGAATGTGGCTCCATGGTAAAGTATCCATGGGTTCAATTTCCAGTACTACAATAAAGAGAAACCTTTGTATACATGCACATATGTACTACCCCCATCCTCCTGCAGCTTCAATCATAAGATACTAGTGATCTGTGAAGGTCTTTACATTTTCCTCATCTATAAAATTGGAACTGAACACCTTAAGCAAAAATCTCAAGGTGCCTAATGAACTATAGTTGCTACAAAATCGCAAAAACAGGAAGATCGAATGATTCAAAAATCACATGAAACATTTGTGATTTCATAATGGACAGTACTTTATTAAATGTCACACACTACACCAAGTGATTTATCTCTATCAGATTAGCAAAGAAACTGGGATTATAGAAATAACTCTAAGGTAACTAAGTAAGCAATCAGGCTGTGTGTGAAGCAGGTCTTCAAAACACTAGTCTCTCATTCCACAGGAAACCTAACTAGTCCCCTCTAATTGCATTATGTTCATCCCAATAAACTAGATGGCCAGAAGAAAAGCGCAATCATCACTGATTCAACCACAGTATTTTATTGATTCAACCATAGTATTTTATTCCTAGTGATTCTGATGGAACTTACACAATTACCATTACATACAGTACAATACCTGGTATATCCACTGCCGTGAAAATCCGTGCTATTTAAGCTCCTGATGACAGTTTGCTGCGTAGAAGATAAAACTAATCAAGGAAAATGTTTTGCAATCTCCCTCCCCCTTGGAAAGTCCAATTCCACGCACTCAGAAGAAAAACTGTCAAAATTCACAATGCAAGTCCACTATGAGAGGAGGAGGAGGACAGCTAGAGCTGCACACTAACTAAAGGGCCGGAGGTAACCAGCGGTACCTGTGCTTAGGGTTCTATCACCTTGACCATCCCAGTATCAAGGGGGAGCTTCACGCAGGCAAGGAACAAAAAACGAGGGTCGACACCCCAAAGTCGAACTGAGAAACAAAGGGAACATGAAGCACCCCGTGAAGGAGCAAAGTCTGGCCCGTGAAATCAAACCTAACCACGGAAGACGGGGCGGCAGGTGGGAAGAGAGAAGGGGCCCTGTCCGCGCCACCGGACACGACTGGCGTTTTGCTTTCGGGGACGCAGGGACAGGCACTGCAAGCAGGAGGCAGGCGCCGACTCACCGCCACGTTGCCACAAGTTTGAAAGGCGGTGAACATAAACATAAAGGCGACTCCTAGGATGACGATGTTGAAGAGCTTTTTGGACTCCGGGGACATTTTGGCTCCGCCCTGCCCGAGCTCGACAGCGGCCCAGGGCAGTCAGCGCTCCCGGGGCGCAGCGGCGACGACCCTGGGGACGAGACGCGGCGGTGCGGAGCCGGCAGCGCCAGGAGCCGAGCGGCCGAACTGGCAGCTTGCAGTCGAGGGCCGGCACCTGGCGCAGGCTGACGCTGTGCCGGGCGGCACGGCCGAGCATTCCCGAGACGCGGCCCGAGCAGGGAAGGGGCGACGCCGGGAGCGCCACAGGCAGGGCCACTGCAGACAGCGGGCGCGCACGGGGGAGAGCGGCAGCCCCGGCCCCGCCCTCCAGCCGCCTGACTCCTCGCGGGTCACGAGGCCTGTCAGCTGACCGCGCCCCGGCGCCCTCTGGGAAGGGGAGTCCCGGATGCAGGGCCGAGCACGCGTACCGCGAGAGCCCCAGGCCCAGGGGTAGCGACCCAGCCTTAGGCCGTAGCGAGCTACCGGGAGGGAGTCTGAGGCGGCGAGGATACAAAGCACTGGGAACAGGACTACCACTCTGACAGAGGCGGGGCTGGGGCTGCGCCCAGGAGCTGCGTGGAGCTCTCGTACTGGCATGAGAAACAGGCGGGGTTGAGATAGGGCCCGCCTCTCCTTCCTCCAGCCTGAGCGCCCAGGTTCTGTCTCGCCGTCTGAAAGAGCATTTCGCGGGCTTTCCAACTGCCCTAGGTTCCACTCCCCCCTCCCGCCTGCGGTGACTGCGCGGTTTTTGGCCCGCCCGCTAACCTCTGCGCAGGCGCGCCGGGCAGGGGTGGGGCGCGCGGCGGCGACGTTACGGAGCGGGTGAGGCGAGCCAATCAGAGGATTCATTTCCGGGTGGCGCGGGCGCCATTTTGTGAGAAGGGCTATAAATGGGCGCTGGGTTCGGCCGCCGATCCAGTTGCTGCTCAGGTGCGCCCAGTTGCGGAGCTAGCACGCCCGCCAGCCCGCCCCTCTTCCCGGCCTCTCCACGCGGAAAGCAGCTGCTAGGGCGCGGCGTCGCCCCCGGACCTGAGAAGACCGCCGCCTGCCTGCAGCGCGCGGGCCCGCCCAGGCCGTTAGAGTCTCGGCGCCAGTTCGCGGGGCCCCGGGCCGCCTCGGAGCCATGAGCTACGGCCGCCCGCCTCCCGATGTGGAGGGCATGACCTCCCTCAAGGTGGACAACCTGACCTACCGCACCTCGCCCGACACGCTGAGGCGCGTCTTCGAGAAGTACGGGCGCGTGGGCGACGTGTACATCCCGCGGGACCGCTACACCAAGGAGTCCCGCGGCTTCGCCTTCGTGCGCTTCCACGACAAGCGCGACGCCGAGGACGCCATGGACGCCATGGACGGCGCCGTGCTGGACGGGCGCGAGCTGCGGGTGCAGATGGCGCGCTACGGCCGCCCGCCCGACTCGCACCACAGCCGCCGCGGCCCGCCGCCCCGCAGGTACGGGGGCGGCGGCTACGGCCGGCGGAGCCGCAGGTGAGCGCGGAGGGCGGGCGGGGCGGGCGGGCGGGAAATGGCGGCGGCGGCGTAATGGCGGCGGGGCGGGGCGCGGGAGGCCCGGGAGGCCTGGGGCCGCCGCTCACCGCGCCCTCCCTCCGCCCGCAGCCCTCGCCGCCGCCGCCGATCGCGCTCCCGGAGTCGCAGCAGGTCCCGCTCCCGCAGCCGCTCGCGCTACAGCCGCTCCAAGTCGCGCTCCCGCACGCGCTCCCGCAGCCGCTCCACCTCCAAGTCCCGCTCGGCGCGCAGGTCCAAGTCCAAGTCGTCGTCGGTGTCCCGCTCCCGGTCCCGCTCGCGCTCCCGGTCCCGCTCCCGAAGCCCGCCGCCAGTGTCCAAGAGGGAGTCCAAGTCCCGCTCGCGGTCCAAGAGCCCGCCCAAGTCTCCGGAGGAGGAGGGCGCCGTGTCCTCGTGAGCACATGGTAATGTCGGCGCCGCCGCCCGCCCGGCTGCGGAGGGCTGCGCTGGGCGAGTCGAGGGGTGCAGGAGCATGAGTGTGGCGCTTAGCTGAGTGGCTGTTCGTAAGCTGTTTGAGACCTATTGATGAAAATGACTATTTCTTGCTGTTTTTATCCAACGTCTGCATTTTCCCCCTTTAAAGCTGCGGTCTCCTGTTTGATAAAAGAATATTGGCCAGTATTGCAGATTTTAACTGATTTGGCTGATCCTCCAGGGACCAGTTTCTGTGGGCGTGTATTGGAGCAGGTTTGTCTTTAAACGTTAAAGATGCACTATCCTCTTAGAGACAAACGATCAGTTCAACTATTGTTGTGCTGATGGGACTTCGTATTCTAATAGATGTGGCAAACGAATTGCAATTAAGAAGCAATGAACTTTTTGGAACCCCAAAAGAAAGTTTATGCAGGTATTGCACTGGGTGGGGAAAGGATAGTGTGTCTTTAACTCTCAAATTGTTTGGTCCTGTTTTTTAAAAGGAAAGGGCCCTGAGTAGCTCAATAAAGACGTTAATCTCAATTGCCAAATGTTTTATTTGAAAATAAGTTACTTAAAGAATACAATAATTTCCCGATTTCCAGTTTTTGTTTGGATACAGCCCTTTTTTTTATTTTTCCTTTTTTCCCCCCCTTATCTTTTTCCACCTTGGTTATTTGGCCAAAAATTCAAACTTCTAAATGCTGTTGGTAGCCTTCAAAAATCTCTTAATTGGGCCTTAAAGACAAAAAAAAAAAAAAACCGGATAGTGGCTGGGTGGAACCTTACTGTAACCTCCTTGTTTCACCAGAGCCTTTTAGTAAGTACATGCCTGAAACTGAAACCATGTGCACTATATCTTTGTAAGTATTGGAAGGTAAACTGAACCTATTTCTTTTCAAACCTAGATGTATCCGAAAGCAGCATAAAGGAGGACTTGGGGGAAAAAGGACTACATATTCAGTCCATCGGTGCATCGAAGAGTCCTTGGAACAAGCAACTGGCTGTTGAAAAGGTTATTTTGTAACATTTGTCTAACTTTTTACTTGTTTTAATCTTTGCCTCAGGTGGCAAACTTCATTTTATGTGCCATTTTGTTGCTGTTATTCAAATTTCTTGTAATTTAGTGAGGTGAACGACTTCAGATTTCATTATTGGATTGGATATTTGAGGTAAAATTTCATTTTGTTTATATAGTGCTGACTTTTTTTGTTTGAAATTAAACAGATTGGTAACCTAATTTGTGGCCTCCTGACTTTTAAGGAAACGTGTGCAGCCATTACACACAGCCTAAAGCTGTCAAGAGATTGACTCAACATTGCCTTCATTCCTTAAAATTAAAAACCTACAAAAGTTGGTGTAAATTTGTTTATATGTTATTTACCTTCAGACCTAAATGGTAATCTGAATCCAAATTTGTATAAAGACTTCAGGTGAAAAGACTTGATTTTTTTTTTTAAAGGATTGTTTACCAAACACAATTCTAATCTCTTCTCTTATGTATTTTTGTGCACTAGGCGCAGTTGTGTAGCAGTTGAGTAATGCTGGTTAGCTGT